>NC_057813.1:242673310-243020808 GCF_018294505.1 Triticum aestivum
AAGACTTACATCAGATCCTACATACATGCATAGTATCAATAAGGGTTGGTGGAGTTATTGCAGCAAGCCAGCTTTGACTCTTGGCTAGGCTATCCTACGATACTCCAACTTGAAATGGTTTTGCGCACACGAGTCCACTACTCACCACTTCAATACACTACCGAGGATCCACCTCCGTCTTCCTACGGAAGAGCCATCCTCGGCACTCACACTTATCTTGAGGCTTTTAGTAGTTTCCATTTACTTGTCTATGAACTGTATAGGCAACCAAGTAGTCCTTTACCGCGGACGCGACTATTCGAATAGATCATGTTAACCCTGCAGGGGTGTACTTCTTCATACATGTTTCCACCACTTAGCGTCTGCACACGACATGTGCTCGGCAGACTTCAAGCGAAAGCCGACGTGGGTGTAGACCACGACCTACCTAAACACTTAAGCCTCTAGTCCAGGTTTATCGCCAATCCAGGTTCCATCCGCAGGGAGTCCGGCCGAGGTTTCCCATACGGCCCCGAACGATGTGAACAGGGTTCCCGAGATACCTAACGGGTATTCGGTACACCCGGCCATGTACCTACCGCATCACAGCCCACCCCTACGGTCAGCGCTGTCCACGGCCTCCAGTAGGCTACAAACACCAGAAACTACTTGCAACTCCTGGACAGAGAGCTAGGTTGAATAAGAAGTCGAGCGGGGTCATATTTCAGGGCCCAATGCATGGTAGTAGCTGTATCTTAAATCACATATACAGATCTCAGTGCTTAAGGTCGGCTTCAATGAAACAACCCACCATGTACTCCTACATGGCCTCTCATCGATACCTTCACCAAATCGCGTTCACCACACCACTCTCATTACTGACATAATCATTTCACTCTAGCCCATCACCCAGATGAACCAGACCTGACACGACTCTAAGCATAGCAGGCATAGCAATGTAGGAACAACACATACATATGGCTCAATCAACTCCTACACATGCTAGTGGGTTTCATCTAGTTACTGTGGCAATGACAGGTCATGCAGAGGAAATGGGTTCAACTACCATAGCACACAGCAGTTTGAATCGCGTTGTCTTAATGCAGTAAAAGAGAGCAGGAGCGAGAACATGGGATTGTATCGATATGATCAAATGGTTGGTTGCTTGCCTGATGGTTCGATGCACGGATACGGTTCTTCGTTAGGGTAATCACGGTACTCCTCGGAGGCAGAACCTGTCGCAAAGGACATCGATACACAAGCATCACCAAACAATGTGCAACAATATGATGCATGCATGAAACATGGCAATATGAGTGTGTTGGGCTAATGCAACTAAAACCAGAAGGGTTTGAACAAATTTGAATCAAAGATTCAAATTTCAAACTCAAACATGGCCTTTTAAAAGTGCTTTTCCTTGTTCTGCTTAAAACATCAATTTAACTTGTTTGATCATGCATGAAAATAGTACAGATGGATAGATTGGATTTTTCTGATCATTTTTCATATATAATTTGTCCAATTTGGAGTTACAGAATAAAAGTTATGAATTTTTGAAGTTTAAATAATATTCTGGAATTTCCTGATTTAAATTAAATCCAGAAATTATAATTATTGCGCCAGCATGACGTCAGCATGACGTCAGTGGTCAACTGCGGCTGGCTGAAGTCAAACCTGACGTGTGGGGCCCACACGTCAGTGACAGGGGGGGTTAAACAGAGTTAATTTAATCCTAATTACTAATTAGTGGCGCTGGGGCCCACTAGTCAGTGTCAGGGGGTTAACTAACAGTGGTTAGCGCTAATCCTAATTAGCTACAGGGCTGGGCCCACCTGTCAGGGACTCAGGGGGTGTCCTGCCGTTGGTCAAAGTGGGTCAAACCCACCGGCGACGTAACGCCGGCGAGGCCCGAGACGGCGGCGCGATGCGGAATCGCGCTATAGGGCATGGGAGAGGCCGTGCTTGGGCTCGTTGGAAAGCTCTTGCTCCCGCGCGTCGAACGGTGGTGGTGGCTGGGCCTGGGGTGGCCGGAGTCGACGGCGGCGAGCTCGGCTGCGGCCGCCGGAGTTCGGGTGCGGTCGGGATCGGTGTTGCAGGGGGTTTGGGGAGGCGTTAGCGCGTGCTGCGTACCCCTAGTGAGGTGTGGAGCACGATAGTGTGCTCGGTTGGGTGCTACGGTGACCGTGGCCACGACGGCGACATCGCCGGCGGCGTGGAGCTCTCGGCCAAGGTGGGGCTAGGGCCTAGAGGTCGGGAGAGACCAGGGGAGAAGGGGGAAACGATCCGGGGGCTCACCGCGGAGCTGCAGGGATGGTTAGCGGGCTCGGGGACGCGCTGGAGACGACGAATTCGACGGCGACGATGGTCGGAGCCCGAAGAGGGGAACGGCGACGTGGCGGCGATGCAGGGCTTCCGGAGGACCGTGGAGCGGTGGGGAGGAAGAGGGGGTCGTGGCGGAGCTTCTGAGCTAGTCGGGGGAGCGAGGGGTGGCCGGAGACGGCTGCTGTGGCGAACGGCGGCGACGGTGGTGTTCGGCCGTGTGAGAGAGAGAGCGAGGGAGAGGAGGGGAGAGCCGGGGGAGAGTGAGAGAGAGCAGGGGGGAGGCGTGGCGTCGTCCAGGGCATCGAGGCGAGGAGAGGGAGGGCAGGCAGGCAGGGAGAGAGGTGGCGTGGCGCGGTGGCGCGCGCGCGCGCCGGCCACACTCCCCTCCCTCTGTCGGGACGAAGACGACAGAGGAGGGAGGTGGGCTGGGCCGGCTGCTGGCTGGGCCAGCCAGCTGGCTGGGCCGCACAGTGGAGGAGCCCAGGTAAGCTCCTCCTGTTATATATTTTTCTGTTTTCTAATTTCTGACATTTGTTTTGATTTAAATAATATATTAAATCATTTATTTGACTTATGCCAATTTTTGCAGGAGCTATTTATATTATTCCAGAGCTCTTTTATAATTGGCATAATATTTGGGCATATATTAATATATATAATTAATATATTTCCAATGCAAATATTTATGCATTAATTCCAAATGCCCAAAATAATGTCCATGAGCCACTAAAAATATTGGTTTGATTTTTATCTCTGTCCAATATTTTCAGAGAGCAACAGGAGCATTTTCTTGGACCCTTTTGGAGAAATTTTTATTTGGGTCATTTTCAAAATGGTTCTGAGGGTTTGACAGATCCCCATTTCAAGTTTCTGATGAAAGAGTAAACATGATGCAACACTCTAATGCATGACTAGCTAGGGTGTGACAACTCACCCCCACTCAAAAGAATCTCGTCCCGAGATTTGGGTTCCTCCGGGAAGAAAGCGGGATACTCGAGTCGAAGACGATCCTCCCTTTCCCAAGTTGCTTCATCTTCAGAATGGTGCGACCATTGAACTTTGAGAAACTTGATATTCTGGCGTCGGGTGGTACGTTCGGCCTGATCGAGGATACGAATGGGGTACTCTCGATATGTAAGATTATCTTGGAGATCAAGCGTTTCGTGGTCCACTCCACGGATAGGATCCGAGAAGCAACGCCTGAGTTGAGAAACGTGGAAGACATCGTGAACTCTGGAGAGGTGCGGAGGTAGTTCCAACTGGTAGGCAACTTCTCCTCGTTTGGCGAGAATGCGAAAAGGTCCAATGTAACGAGGAGCCAATTTGCCTTTGATACCGAAACGATGGGTTCCCTTCAGAGGGGTGACCCGAAGATAAGCCTTCTCGTCAACCTCGAAAGTCATAGCTTTATGTTTTCGGTCATATTGACTCTTTTGACGAGATTGGGCTGTTTTCAACTTTTCACGAACGATACGAACTTGTTCTTCTGCTTCCTGAATCATATCTGGGCCAAAGAATTGTCTTTCCCCGGTCTCTGACCAGTTAAGGGGTGTTCGACATCGTCGTCCATAGAGAACTTCAAAAGGGGCTTTACCCAAGCTAGATTGATAGCTGTTGTTGTAAGCGAATTCGGCAAATGGAAGGCACTTCTCCCAGTCCATTCCGAACGAGATAACAGAGGCTCGAAGCATGTCTTCTAGAATTTGGTTGACGCATTCCACTTGACCACTCGACTGAGGGTGGAAAGCGGTGCTAAAGGAGAGACGAGTTCCCATAGCATTTTGGAAACTTTCCCAAAATCGAGAGGTGAAAAGACTTCCTCGATCCGAGTTAATTTCCAAAGGAACACCATGGAGAGACACTATTCGGGAGATGTACAAATCTGCCAGCTGACTAGCGGTTATACTCTCACGAACAGGTAAGAAATGAGCTACTTTGGAAAGACGATCGACCACGACGAAAATAGCATTATTCCCTCTCTTGGTCCTGGGAAAACCGGTAATGAAATCCATACCAATTTTATCCCATTTCCATTCAGGAATAGCTAAGGGTTGAAGGGTGCCAGCAGGCCGTTGATGCTCTGCTTTTACACGGCGACAGACGTCGCAATTTGCAATATACTGAGCAATTTCTCTCTTCATCCTAGTCCACCAGAACCTCTGGCGTAGGTCCTGATACATTTTAGTACTACCGGGATGAATAGTGAGAGGAGATTCATGAGCTTCTTTAAGGATCAACTGCCGTAGATGCTGGTTCTTGGCAACCACTAGACGGTTCTCAAAGTACACAACACCATGATCATTTGTAGAGAAACAACTAGCACCTCCGCTAGCAATGTTCTCTTTGATTTTAGATATTCCCTTATCTCGCTTTTGGGCAGCGATGATTTGATCCGTAAGAGTAGGTTTTGCTACCAAGGTGGCAAGAAAACCTTGAGGTACAATGTGAAGGTTAAGCTTCCGAAATTCCTCGTGGAGAAGCGGTTGACTTTGTTGTAACATCAGGTTGTTACAATAAGATTTACGACTTAGCGCATCAGCCATGATGTTGGCTTTCCCTGGGGTGTAGGTTATTCCTAAGTCGAAGTCTGTGATCAATTCAACCCAACGTCTCTGCCTGAGATTCAAATCCGGTTGGGTGAAAATGTACTTCAGACTTTGGTGATCAGTGAATATTTCGCAACGATTACCGAGGAGGTAATGTCGCCAGGTCTTAAGTGCATAGACTACGGCTGCAAGCTCTAGATCATGAGTAGGATAATTCTCCTCATGTGGGTGCAATTGCCGTGAAGCGTAAGCAATTACGTGTCGATCTTGCATAAGAATGCAACCTAGTCCTTGTCGCGAGGCGTCGCAGTAGATAACAAAGTCCTTGGAGAAGTCTGGCGGTACCAGCACGGGAGCAGAGGTCAGGCGTCTTTTCAGTTCCTGAAAGCTGTGCTCACATTGTGGAGTCCATTCGAACTTTTTATCTTTCTTGAGGAGTTCGGTTAGAGGTTTAGCAACCTTGGAGAAGTTCTCGACAAAGCGACGACAATAGCTCGCTAAGCCTAGAAAACTCCGAACTTGCTTGACCGATTCAGGTGGAGTCCAATTAAGGACGGCTTGAACTCGCTCAGGGTTAACAGCAATACCTTTACCAGATATTACATGACCCAGATAGGTCACTTCTGACAACCAGAATTCACATTTAGAAAATTTGGCATAAAGGCGATGCTCTCGAAGTTTCTTCAACACTAGCCTTAAATGTTCGGCATGTTCTTCCTCGTTCTTGGAGTAGATGAGTATATCATCGAGATAAACTACGACGAATTTATCCAAATACTCCATGAAGATTGAGTTCATTAACCGAGAAAAGGTGGCTGGAGCGTTGGTTAAACCGAAGGACATGACGGTGTACTCGTATTGGCCATAACGAGTAGCAAAGGCCGTTTTAGGAATGTCCCCGTTTCTGATTTTGATTTGATGGTAGCCCAACCTCAAATCCATCTTGGAGAAGACTGAGGATCCAGCGAGCTGATCATACAGGTCGTTGATCCTGGGAAGCGGGTATTTGTTCTTGATTGTGACCAAATTGACAGGTCGGTAATCTACAACCATCCGGTCCGTACCATCCTTCTTCTTGACGAATAGGACGGGGCAAGCCCACGGAGATGAACTAGGGCGGATGAAACCCTTTTTCAAGGACTCATCGAGTTGTTTCTTAAGCTCGGCTAGTTCTAGGGGTGCCATCTTATAGGGTCTTCTAGCAATCGGAACGGTTCCTGGAATGAGGTCTATTACGAACTCAACATCCCTGTCAGGTGGAACACCTGGCAATTCCTCTGGGAAGACATCCGGGAAGTCACGGACTACCGGAATGTCCTCAAGGTCTGGCAAAGGGCTGGCGTTAAGAGAATATAATTGTCGCTTGGCCATTCGGGTCAAGACATTGACTATCTTCTCCGAAGGATGGGTGAGTTGAACAGTCCTAGAGAAGCAATCAATTTGGGCATGATGAGCTGACATCCAGTCCATACCCAGAATGATATTAATATCTGAAGATTTAAGGGCTATCAAGGATGCAAGAAAAACAAGTCTGTCGACTTGGATTTCATTTCCATAACTTACCCTAGAGGTCTGCCATCTAGACCCGGGAGTAGAAATTTCCATAGTGGATGGCATGTCACAGAATGCGGTGTTATGCAAACGAGCATAGTTCTCGGATATAAATGAATGAGAGGCTCCTGTATCGAAAAGAACAGATGCCGGGTGACAATTAACAAGAAGCGTACCGAGAACGACGTTGGGATCCTCTTGAGCTATATGATCCCCGTCCTTAATTTGGGCATATATCAGAGCCGGACTGCCTGTAGGTTCTCCAAGCCAAACTGGTCGATGTTGAGTCTAGAAATTCTTTAGTTATATGTAGGGGAATTGTTTGTGGGTTGGAACGTAAGGCTCTTTTTACTCCTTATACCTTATGACTTTCTGATCTGAGTCAGTCCATTCTTCCACCGGGGGTTAAGGAATTAGGATCTATTCTCTCTATCAGGATCACGTGTTACTAATCAGTAGTACCTTATAGGTATGAAGGATACAAGCCTAGTCCAGTTCTTTTACCACATTATGTTGCCAGAATGGTTTTAGAACTTTGAAATGATGATGTTGAGTATGTACGAAATCCTTTGTCAAATGTCTCAAAATCCTTCTTGAGCATTTACAGCTGTTATGCTGCCGAACATTTAAGGCTAGTGTTGAAGAAACTTCGAGAGCATCGCCTTTATGCCAAATTTTCTAAATGTGAATTCTGGCTGTCAGAAGTGACCTATCTGGGTCATGTAATATCTGGTAAAGGTATTGCTGTTAACCCTGAGCGAGTTCAAGCCGTCCTTAATTGGACTCCGCCTGAATCGGTCAAGCAAGTTCGGAGTTTTCTATGCTTAGCGAGCTATTGTCGTCGCTTTGTCGAGAACTTCTCCAAGGTTGCTAAACCTCTAACCGAACTCCTCAAGAAAGATAAAAAGTTCGAATGGACTCCACAATGTGAGCACAGCTTTCAGGAACTGAAAAGACGCCTGACCTCTGCTCCCGTGCTGGTACCGCCAGACTTCTCCAAGGACTTTGTTATCTACTGCGACGCCTCGCGACAAGGACTAGGTTGCATTCTTATGCAAGATCGACACGTAATTGCTTACGCTTCACGGCAATTGCACCCACATGAGGAGAATTATCCTACTCATGATCTAGAGCTTGCAGCCGTAGTCTATGCACTTAAGACCTGGCGACATTACCTCCTCGGTAATCGTTGCGAAATATTCACTGATCACCAAAGTCTGAAGTACATTTTCACCCAACCGGATTTGAATCTCAGGCAGAGACGTTGGGTTGAATTGATCACAGACTTCGACTTAGGAATAACCTACACCCCAGGGAAAGCCAACGTCATGGCTGATGCGCTAAGTCGTAAATCTTATTGTAACAACCTGATGTTACAACAAAGTCAACCGCTTCTCCACGAGGAATTTCGGAAGCTTAACCTTCACATTGTACCTCAAGGTTTTCTTGCCACCTTGGTAGCAAAACCTACTCTTACGGATCAAATCATCGCTGCCCAAAAGTGAGATAAGGGAATATCTAAAATCAAAGAGAACATTGCTAGCGGAGGTGCTAGTTGTTTCTCTACAAATGATCATGGTGTTGTGTACTTTGAGAACCGTCTAGTGGTTCCCAAGAACCAGCATCTACGGCAGTTGATCCTTAAAGAAGCTCATGAATCTCCTCTCACTATTCATCCCGGTAGTACTAAAATGTATCAGGACCTACGCCAGAGGTTCTGGTGGACTAGGATGAAGAGAGAAATTGCTCAGTATATTGCAAATTGCGACGTCTGTCGCCGTGTAAAAGCAGAGCATCAACGGCCTGCTGGCACCCTTCAACCCTTAGCTATTCCTGAATGGAAATGGGATAAAATTGGTATGGATTTCATTACCGGTTTTCCCAGGACCAAGAGAGGGAATAATGCTATTTTCGTCGTGGTCGATCGTCTTTCCAAAGTAGCTCATTTCTTACCTGTTCGTGAGAGTATAACCGCTAGTCAGCTGGCAGATTTGTACATCTCCCGAATAGTGTCTCTCCATGGTGTTCCTTTGGAAATTAACTCGGATCGAGGAAGTCTTTTCACCTCTCGATTTTGGGAAAGTTTCCAAAATGCTATGGGAACTCGTCTCTCCTTTAGCACCGCTTTCCACCCTCAGTCGAGTGGTCAAGTGGAACGCGTCAACCAAATTCTAGAAGACATGCTTCGAGCCTCTGTTATCTCGTTCGGAATGGACTGGGAGAAGTGCCTTCCATTTGCCGAATTCGCTTACAACAACAGCTATCAATCTAGCTTGGGTAAAGCCCCTTTTGAAGTTCTCTATGGACGACGATGTCGAACACCCCTTAACTGGTCAGAGACCGGGGAAAGACAATTCTTTGGCCCGGATATGATTCAGGAAGCAGAAGAACAAGTTCGTATCGTTCGTGAAAAGTTGAAAACAGCCCAATCTCGTCAAAAGAGTCAATATGACCGAAAACATAAGGCTATGACTTTCGAGGTTGACGAGAAGGCTTATCTTCGGGTCACCCCTCTGAAGGGAACCCATCGTTTCGGTATCAAAGGCAAATTGGCTCCTCGTTACATTGGACCTTTTCGCATTCTCGCCAAACGAGGAGAAGTTGCCTACCAGTTGGAACTACCTCCGCACCTCTCCAGAGTTCACGATGTCTTCCACGTTTCTCAACTCAGGCGTTGCTTCTCGGATCCTATCCGTGGAGTGGACCACGAAACGCTTGATCTCCAAGATAATCTTACATATCGAGAGTACCCCATTCGTATCCTCGATCAGGCCGAACGTACCACCCGACGCCAGAATATCAAGTTTCTCAAAGTTCAATGGTCGCACCATTCTGAAGATGAAGCAACTTGGGAAAGGGAGGATCGTCTTCGACTCGAGTATCCCGCTTTCTTCCCGGAGGAACCCAAATCTCGGGACGAGATTCTTTTGAGTGGGGGTGAGTTGTCACACCCTAGCTAGTCATGCATTAGAGTGTTGCATCATGTTTACTCTTTCATCAGAAACTTGAAATGGGGATCTGTGAAACCCTCAGAACCATTTTGAAAATGACCCAAATAAAAATTTCTCCAAAAGGGTCCAAGAAAATGCTCCTGTTGCTCTCTGAAAATATTGGACAGAGATAAAAATCAAACCAATATTTTTAGTGGCTCATGGACATTATTTTGGGCATTTGGAATTAATGCATAAATATTTGCATTGGAAATATATTAATTATATATATTAATATATGCCCAAATATTATGCCAATTATAAAAGAGCTCTGGAATAATATAAATAGCTCCTGCAAAAATTGGCATAAGTCAAATAAATGATTTAATATATTATTTAAATCAAAACAAATGTCAGAAATTAGAAAACAGAAAAATATATAACAGGAGGAGCTTACCTGGGCTCCTCCACTGTGCGGCCCAGCCAGCTGGCTGGCCCAGCCAGCAGCCGGCCCAGCCCACCTCCCTCCTCTGTCGTCTTCGTCCCGACAGAGGGAGGGGAGTGTGGCCGGCGCGCGCGCGCGCCACCGCGCCACGCCACCTGCTCGCCTGCTTGCCTGCCCTCCCCTCCTCGCTCGATGCCCTGGACGACGCCACGCCTCCCCCCCTGCTCTCTCTCACTCTCCCCCGTCTCTCCTCTCCTCTCCCTCGCTCTCTCTCTCTCACGGCCGAACATCACCGTCGCCGCCATTCGCCACAGCAGCCGTCTCCGGCCACCCCTCGCTCCCCCGACTAGCTCAGAAGCTCCGCCACGACCCCCTCTTCCTCCCCACCGCTCCACGGTCCTCCAGAAGCTCTGCATCGCCGCCACGTCGCCGTTCCCCTCTTCGGGCTCCGACCATCGTCGCCGTCGAATTCGTCGTCTCCAGCGCGTCCCCGAGCCCGCTTCGACGCCCACTGCAACCGCGGTGAGCTACGCCACCGCTTCCCCCTCTCCTCCCCCTCGTTCCCCCACAGTAGCCTCCTCCCCACCACGGCCGAACCTCCGCCGTCGCCGAGCTCGCCGTCGACGCAGCTCCGGTGACCATTTGGTCACCCCGGCGAGTCCAACGAGTTCGCAAGACCCCGTAGAGCATCCCTAGCGCCTCGCTTCGCTCGACTTCGAGCTCCAACCCCGTTCCCGTGCACGACCGAACCCCGGCGGCCGCAGCCGAGCTCGCCGCCGTCAACTCCGGCCACCCCGACCCCAACGGGCTCCGCCAAGAGCTGCGGGTTGTCCTCAGCTCCACTCCGGTGGTCTCCGCGGTCCATTTGGTGGCCGAAATGGCCAAAACCACTCCCGCCGCCGCGTCGGGCTCGCCGGCGGCTAAACGCCGGCAGCCGACTTTGACTTTGACCCCGGGTGGGCCCTGGTTGACTCCCCTGAGTCAATGACAGGTGGGGCCCAGCCCTGTTAATTAAACAGGTTTAGTTTTAATTAAACTTTAATTAAAATAATCACCCTGACATGCGGGACCCACTGTCAGGTTTGACCCAGACCTGTTCCGTTGACCTGCTGACGTCACACTGACGTCAGGCTGACGCAGTAATTGATTTTCTGGATTTAAATTAAATCAGGAAATTCCAGAATATTATTTAAACTTCAAAAATTCATAACTTTTATTCTGTAACTCCAAATTGGACAAATTATATATGAAAAATGATCAGAAAAATCCAATCTATCCATCTGTATTATTTTCATGCATGATCAAACAAGTTAAATTGATGTTTTAAGCAGAACAAGGAAAAGCACTTTAAAAGGCCATGTTTGAGTTTGAAATTTGAATCTATGATTCAAATTTGTTCAAACCCTTCTGGTTTTAGTTGCATTAGCCC
This sequence comes from Triticum aestivum, assembly GCF_018294505.1. Taxonomy (NCBI): domain Eukaryota; kingdom Viridiplantae; phylum Streptophyta; class Magnoliopsida; order Poales; family Poaceae; genus Triticum; species Triticum aestivum. Next base: position 242,684,513 of record NC_057813.1, read on the forward strand.
AACACACTCATATTGCCATGTTTCATGCATGCATCATATTGTTGCACATTGTTTGGTGATGCTTGTGTATCGATGTCCTTTGCGACAGGTTCTGCCTCCGAGGAGTACCGTGATTACCCTAACGAAGAACCGTATCCGTGCATCGAACCATCAGGCAAGCAACCAACCATTTGATCATATCGATACAATCCCATGTTCTCGCTCCTGCTCTCTTTTACTGCATTAAGACAACGCGATTCAAACTGCTGTGTGCTACGGTAGTTGAACCCATTTCCTCTGCATGACCTGTCATTGCCACAGTAACTAGATGAAACCCACTAGCATGTGTAGGAGTTGATTGAGCCATATGTATGTGTTGTTCCTACATTGCTATGCCTGCTATGCTTAGAGTCGTGTCAGGTCTGGTTCATCTGGGTGATGGGCTAGAGTGAAATGATTATGTCAGTAATGAGAGTGGTGTGGTGAACGCGATTTGGTAAAGGTATCGATGAGAGGCCATGTAGGAGTACATGGTGGGTTGTTTCATTGAAGCCGACCTTAAGCACTGAGATCTGTATATGTGATTTAAGATACAGCTACTACCATGCATTGGGCCCTGAAATATGACCCCGCTCGACTTCTTATTCACCCTAGCTCTCTGTCCAGGAGTTGCAAGTAGTTTCTGGTGTTTGTAGCCTACTGGAGGCCGTGGACAGCGCTGACCGTAGGGGTGGGCTGTGATGCGGTAGGTACGTGGCCGGGTGTACCGAATACCCGTTAGGTATCTCGGGAACCCTGTTCACATCGTTCGGGGCCGTATGGGAAACCTCAGCCGGACTCCCTGCGGATGGAACCTGGATAGGCGATAAACCTGGACTAGAGGCTTAAGTGTTTAGGTAGGTCGTGGTCTACACCCACGTCGGCTTTCGCTTGAATTCTGCCGAGCACATGTCGTGTGCAGACGCTAAGTGGTGGAAACATGTATGAAGAAGTACACCCCTGCAGGGTTAACATGATCTATTCGAATAGCCGCGTCCGCGGTAAAGGACTACTTGGTTGCCTATACAGTTCATAGACAAGTAAATGGAAACTACTAAAAGCCTCAAGATAAGTGTGAGTGCCGAGGATGGCTCTTCCGTAGGAAGACGGAGGTGGATCCTCGGTAGTGTATTGAAGTGGTGAGTAGTGGACTCGTGTGCGCAAAACCATTTCAAGTTGGAGTATCGTAGGATAGCCTAGCCAAGAGTCAAAGCTGGCTTGCTGCAATAACTCCACCAACCCTTATTGATACTATGCATGTATGTAGGATCTGATGTAAGTCTTGCTGAGTACCTTTGTACTCATGTTGCTATAATCTACATTTTTTACAGAAGACACTGCAACCCCTTCTGATGGGTTCTATGTAGACGTTGACATCAACGAGTAGGCTAAAGACCCAGGTGGTGACCCTGAGCTTGTGATGGACCACGTAGTATAGCTAGGCTTTCCAAGCCTCTTTTATTTTACTAGTTGTCTGTAATCAGACAAGTTACTTCCGCTGCTGGCTTGTATGACTGTATGACTTGTATGTGGGGTCGTGAGACCCGTACCTTTGTGTATGTTATGTATGGCTCCCTGAGCCTTAAATAAAGTACTTGTGTCATAGAGTCATGTTGTGATGCTTCGTTGTATTTGCACATATCGAGCATATTTTGTGTATGATTGAAATGCTTGGTATGTGTGGGATCTGACTATCTAGTTGTTTATCTTTAGTAGCCTCTCTTACCGGGAAATGTCTCCTAGTGTTACCGCTGAGCCATGGTAGCTTGCTACTGCTCTGGATCACTTAGACTGGCCGGCATGTGTCCTTCTTCGTTCCTGTGTCTGTCCCTTCGGGGAAATGTCACGCTTTGAGTACCGGAGTCCTGTTAGCCCGCTACAGCCCGGTTTACCGGAGTCCTGCTAGCCCAGTGCTACAGCCCGGACCCACTTGCTGATGACCGACACGTTCGAAGCTGGGTCATGGATGCATGTCCCTGTAAGTCTGTGCCACTTTGGGTTTACGACTAGTCATGTCAGCCCGGGCTCTTTATCATATGGATGCTAGCGACACTATCATATACGTGAGCCAAAAGGCGCAAACGGTCCCGGGAAAAGGTAAGACGACACCCGTGGGAATACCGTGCGTGAGGCCGCAAAGTGATATGAGGTGTTACCAGCTAGATCGATGTGACATCGAGTCGGGGTCCTGACAGCGTTGTGAGTTGTCACATCCCTAGCTTTACCCTGGCCATGGACTAGCTTGGTTGCATCATGTTTAAATTTTGCCTAAAATTGAAATGGGGATGTTCAAACCCTAGCATTAAATCAACTCAACTAGGGTAAGTTAAAATCTTTTCAATAAACCCAAAAGGCCCCTAAGAAAAGTTCATGATTTCTGGTTAAGGTGGAAACCTCTGCCAAAAATGATGAATATATCCTTAGGTCATTTTTGGATTTTTGAATTAAATCATATTGTATTTGACTTTGGGCATTTAAATACTATAAATATTTTAAATGCTCAAATAAATGTTGGAAATTGATAAGGGTCACTGGAATAATTCAGAAAGCACCCATATTTATTTCCAGGATTTTATAAAATGATTTGATATTTAAAACAAATCAAAAACAAATTGCAGAAATAGAAAAAAATAAAACAGAACAAAAATAAGAGGGAGAAGGACATACCTGGCCTCACCCGTGCAGCCCACCAGCCGGCCCAGTTCCCCCCCCCCCCAGCCGGCCCAGCCCACCTCCTCCTCCTTTGTCCTCTTCCTCCTCTGCCAGGAGGACGAGCAGAGGCGAGGCGTGGCGCTCGCCGACGCTGCCTCGGCCACCTCCTGCTTCCCCCTGGCCACCTCCTGCTTCCTCTCGTCGCCCTGGACCCGTCCGCGACGCCACGCACCCCCCCCCCAGGCCTCTCACTCTCTCCCCGAGCTCCTCTCCTCCTCTGGCTCTCTCGCGCGCAGCCACCGAACACACCCGCCGCCGCCGACGAGCTCTCTCGTGGCCACCGGGCCTCCCTCGCTTCCCCGACTAGCCCAGAGGCTCCGCCTCGACCTCCTCTTCCTCTCCACCAAGCCACGAGGCCCCGGACGCCCTGCATCGCCGCCCACGTCGCCGTTCCCCTCCTCGGCCACCGGAGGTCGTCGCCGTTCGATTCACCGCCGACAGGTCGCCCCCGAGCCCGCTGAGACGTGCTCTGCAACCACAGTGAGCTCTTGGATCGATTCCCCCTCCTCTCCTGCTCGCGTTCTTGCTCTAGCCCCGTTCCCCACCTCCGCCGAAGCTCGCCGCCGCCACGGCCGACGAGCTCCATGCTCCTGAGCTCGTCCGCTCGCCCGAGCATCACCAGCGTGCTCACCTCGCTCCTGCGAACCCGAAACACCCACGAGTGCTCCCTGCCATGCCCTATAACGCCATCTCCGCGGTTGCCCGAACTCCGGCCGCCGCCTTTGAGCCCGCCGCCGTCGATATAGGTCGCCCCCGGTCTAACTGACCGCACCACTCGACGCGCGGGATCTTCAGCGTCACGTAGCTGCCCTCCGCCGGCCATTTGGTCGCCGGAGGAGGAATTCCGACCCCCTCCGCCGTCCCTGGCCTCGCCGGCGACGAGCCGCGGGTCAACTCCGGCGAGTTGACCCGGGTTTGACCCCCCCTCTCTCTCACTGACCTGCGGGGCCCGCCCGGCTAATTAGGCTAGGATTAGTATTAACTAAATATTAGTTAGTTTAATAGACACTGACAGCAGGGCCCCACCTGCTAATTAATCATAGATTAGTTTCTGTTTAGTTTTAAACTAATCCAGCGGCCCCACCCGTCAGCATTGACTCTGCTGACGTGGCCTTTGACCCGGCCCCACCTGCCATTGACACTAAACAGCTCTGGGTCACTGACCAGTGGACCCCACTGGTCAGGTTTGACCTGGAGGCGCCCAGTTGACCTGCTGACGTCATGATGACGTCAGGCTGGCGCATTAATTCAATTACTGGATTTATTAATATTCAGGAAATTCCAGAAAATTGTTTAAACCTCAATAAATCATAGAAAATTAACCGTAACTCCAAATTAAATAATTTATATATGAAAAATTATCAGAAAAATTCAAGGAATCCATCTGTACCATTTTCATGCATGTTAGAACAACTTATCACTACTGTTTAGGGCAAATGAAGTGAATGGCATTTGAATAATCACATATGGAGTTTGAATTTGAATCTTGTATTCAAACCAACTTCATTTAATCTGTTGCTAGTTGCATTAGCCCAAAACACATTCATTTTGCCATGTCATGATCATGCATCATATTGTGCATTGCATTGATTGTGTTCCCTTCTGTGTTGCCGGTATTTGTCCCCTCTCGATAGACGTGATACCGATGATGTGATCGTTGACACTGATGAAGACTCAATGTTATCTTCAGAAGTGCCAGGCAAGCAAAACCCCCTTGTTCATTCCGATACAATCCTACTCTCTCGCTCCTGCTCTCTTTTACTGCATTAGGACAACACCGATTCATCTGTTACTTGCTGCGGTAGCTGAACCCCTTTATCCTTTGCATGACCTGTCATTGCCACAGTAAATAGATGAAACCCACTAGCATGAGTAGGAGTTGTTTGAGCCCTGATGTGCCTACTCATTCATGCTTGTTTGTCATGCCTGCTACTGCTTAGAGTTGAGTCAGGTCTGATTCAACGAGGATGAATCAGAGGTGTGTGAACATGTCCTACTATGTGTGAGCTAAGTGTGTGAACACGATTTGGTAAAAGGTGTCGGTGAGAGGCCATGTAGGAGTACATGGTGGGTTGTCTCATTGAAGCCGTCCTTAGGAACTGAGTTCTGTGTTTGTGATCCATGATTCAGCTACTACCATGCATTGGGCCCTGAAATATGACCCCGCTCGACTTCTTATTCACCCTAGTCCTCTGTCCAGGAGTTGCAAGTAGTTTCTGGTGTTTGTAGCTTACTGGAGGCCGTGGACAGCGCTGACCATAGGGGTGGGCTGTGATGCGGTAGGTACGTGGCACGGTGTACCAGATGCCCGTTTGGTATCTCGGGAACCCTGTTCACATCGTTTGGGGCTGTGAGCGAAACTCCGGCCGGATCTCCTCATGGATGGAACCCGAATAGGCGATAAACCTGGACTAGAGACTTGAGTGTTTAGGTAGGTCGTGGTCTACACCCACGTCGGCTTTCGCTTGAAGTCTTCCGAGCACATGTCGTGTGCAGACGCTAAGTGGTGGAAACATGTATGAAGAAGTACACCCCTGCAGGGTTAACATCATCTATTCGAATAGCCGTGTCCGCGGAAAAGGACTTCTGGATTGCTTATATCAGTTCATAGACAAGTGAAAGTGGATACTTTAAAATGTGCAAGATAAGCGTGAGTGCTATGGATGGCGTTCTCGTAGGGATACGGGAGCGGATCCATAGTGGTGTATTGATATGGTGAATATGTGGACTCGTGTGCGCCACCTCAAAAGAGTCGCTTGCAGTCGTAGTTTAGGATAGCCACCGAGTCAAAGCTGGCTTGCTGCAGTTAAACCCCACCATCCCCTTGTTGAAAATGATGCATATGTAGTTAGTTCTGATGTAAGTCTTGTTGGGTACATTTGTACTCACGTTTGCCTATTTTATGTTTTTGCAGAGAGACTTCAGTCTCACTAGTAGTTCCACGTGGACTTCGACGTTTAGCTTGTTACCTCAGCTACGATCTTGTGCCCTCGGCAGGATCTGATAGATAGTCAGGCTTCTCAGCCTTTTTCATTTATAGATGTCTGTACCCAGACATGATAGCTTCCGCTTGTGCTTTGATTTGTATGCTCTAAATGTTGGGTCATATCTCGCTCCTCGGAGCCTATTGAATAAATTACTTGAGTCGTAGAGTCATGTTGTGATGCCATGTTGTGTTTGCACATATCGAGCATATTGTGTGTATGTTATTGAAATGCTTGGTATGTGTGGGATCTGACTATCTAGTTGTTTATCTTTAGTAGCCTCTCTTATCGGGAAATGTCTCCTAGTGTTTCCACCGAGCCATGGTAGCTTGCTACTGCTCCGAAACACTTAGGCTGGCCGGCATGTGTCCTTCTTCATTCCTGTGTCTGTCCCTTCGGGGAAATGTCACGCGATGAATACCGGAGTCCTGTTAGCCCGCTACAGCCCGGTTCACCGGAGTCCTGCTAGCCCAGTGCTACAGCCTGGATTCACTCGCTGATGACCGACACGTTCGATGCTGGGTCATGGATGCCTGTCCCTGTAAGTCTGTGCCACTTTGGGTTTACGACTAGCCATGTCAGCCCCGGGCTCCTTATCATATGGATGCTAGCGACACTGTCATATACGTGTGCCAAAAGGCGCAAACGGTCCCGGGCAAAGGTAAGGCGACACCCGTGGGAATACCGTGCGTGAGGCCGCAAAGTGATATGAGGTGTTACATGCTAGATCGATGTGGCATTGAGTCGGGGTCCTGACATGAAGAAACCACATTTTTATTAAATAATTCAATGCACTAAGGAAATTAAAACTGTAGCTAAAACATTTATTAAATGCCTTTTATAAATTATAAAATATTAAAACACTTTATTTAGGGGCCAAACTTTTTAAGGCTGTGAGTTATTCAGAGACATTAATTTAGGAGCTATTGTCGTATTTTAGAAAACTAAATAAACTAAAAGTAAAATAAAATAGAAAAAATGAAAATAGGAAAAGAAATAAAATTAAAAAGAAAAACAAAATCAAAAAATCAAAACTAAAAGAAGAAAAGGAAACCCATCCCCCCCCATTGGGCCACGGCCCAGCAGGCCATTGGGCCGCCAGGCCGGCCCATCCGCGCCCCACACCCTCCTCCATATCCCCCCACTCGGGGGGGGGGGGACCTAATCACCCACCCCACTTTCCCCACTCCTCCCTTTGCTTCCCCCGATCCAGATCGGATCGGACGTCGACGCCCCTCGCTGCGCCGACCGCATCGCCCACCGCCCCCGCCGGAACCGTCCCGCCACCCTATCGTCATCGGTGCTGCCTGCCCGTCTCCATCGCTCGTCCTCATGTCCCTCCTCGCCAGACATCGTCGACTCACGCCGCCCCGCTGCTGCACCACCGTCTCCGTCGTCGCCTCGTCCCCGTCGTCCTCCTCATGCCCCGCTGCCCATCCCCTACGGCACCTGTGAGCCTCCGCCTTCCCTCTTCTTCCCATGTCCAGGCCATCTCACGCTCCGGCAGCTCCCCCCCTCCCCCGCGCACACCAACGCCATCCCCGGCCGCTCCCCCGCCCGCCCTGCCTCTCCCCTTGCATTGGTGGCCACCCGCTTTGCCCCGGTCTGTCGTTGCCACGTAGGCCCGCGCTCGTCCTGCTCCTGCCCGCGCGCGCTCGCGTGCCCCGCTCCTGCTGCCACTCTGGGGACGCGGCCTCCTCCCCGCACCGTGCCCCCTATCAGCCACGGCCGCCGCCGCAACTTCCCCCCACACGCCGCCTCGTCGGCGCTGCTGCTGCGACGCCGCGCCAGGCGCCCGCGCGCTCGCCGCTCGCCAGCGTGCGCCCCTGCCGCACGCTCCTGCTCAGGCGCCCAGCGCCCGCCCCTGTGCCCATTTAACCCGCCCCGTTAAGGCCCTATGAGCCTATGGCAAACGGGGCCCATGCCCTTAGAACGTTTAGAAAAAGAAATGAAAATAATAAATTAATTAATTAGTTAATTAATTAAGTTAATTAATTCTGTATAGTTGATCTAATTAATTAGTTAGTTTAATTAAATAGTCATTAGATTAGTTAAACCCTAATTAGAATAAACAAGGTATGACAGCTGGGACCCACGCGTCAGTTTGATTTGGTCAACGCCCTGTTGACTGCTAACGTCATGATGACTCAGCTTACACTATTCTGGATAATGTTGATTTAAAATAATTAAATAAATTCTAAAAATAATTAAAACTTTAGAAAATCATATAAAATAATTCGTAACTCGGATGAAAAAACTTTGTACATGAAAGTTGCTCAGAACGACGAGACGAATCCGGATATGTAGCCCGTTCGTCCCGCCATGCGTACCTAGCATAGAGAACCTACAATATTTCACCTCCGGTTCATTTGTCCGAAAACGCGAAACACCGGGGATACTTTCCCGGATGTTTCCCCCTTTCGCCAGTATCACCTACTGCCGCGTTAGGGCACACCTAACATCACTCATTGTCACGTCACGCATCGTCATGCTTATGTTTGCATTGTATTTATTGTTTCTTCCCCCTCTTCTCTCCGGTAGACTACAAGACCGATGCTGCTGCTGCCCCGTTCGACTACGGAGTTGACGACCCCTCCTTCTTGCTAGAGCAACTAGGCAAGCCCTCCCCCTTGATCACCAGATATCGCCTATTCTACCCTTTATTGCTTGCACTAGAGTAGTGTAGCATGTTACTGTTTCGGTTAATCCTATTCTGTTGCATAGCCTGCCATTGTTGCTACATCCGTTGGCACCTTACTTGCAATCCTAAATGCTTAGTATAGGATGCTAGTTTATCATCTGTGGCCCTACATTCTTGTCCGTCTGCCTTGCTATACTATCGGGTCGTGATCACTTGGGAGGTGGGTATATACTATACATACATACATACATACTACACAGATGGTGACTAAAGTCGTGTCGGCTCGTTGAGTACCCGCGTTTGATTCACGGATTGGGGGATGAAAGGACATACTTTCCCGACGGCCCTTTGTGCAGATCTTTGTGGCGGAGCGACAGGGCAGGTTGAGACCACCAAGGTGAGGGGTGGGCCTGGCCCTTGTCGGCGTCCGTGGTTACTTCAAAATAACACGCTTAATGAGATCTTGGTATTTGATCTGAGTCTGGCCACTGGCCTATACGCACTAACCAACTACGCGGGAACAGTTATGGGCACTCGATGTCGTGGTATCAGTCGAAGCCTTCTTGACGTCAGCGACTCAGCGGCGTGCGCCGGGTTAGACTGGAACGCCTGCCCTTGTATAAGGGAGGCTAGGTCTGCTCACCGGCCGCGTACGCAACATGCAGGTGTGCAATGGGCGATGGGCCCAGACCCCTGCGCGCATAGGATTTAGACCGACGTGTTGACCTCTCTGTTGTGCCTAGGTGGGGCTGCGAAGTGTTGATCTTCCGAGGCCGGGCATAACCCAATAAAGTGTGTCCGGCCAAAGGGGATCGAGCGTGTTGGGTTATGTGGTGCACCCCTGCAGGAAAGTTTATTTATTCGAATAGCCGTGTCCCTCAGTGAAAGGACGACCTGGAGTTGTACCTTGACCTTTTGACAACTAGAACCGGATACTTAATAAAACACACCCAGACAAGTTCCAGAGACAACCCGGTGATCGCTTTCCCATAGGGAGACGAGGGGAGGATCGCCGGGTAGGATTATGCTATGCGATGCTACTTGGAGGACTTCAGTCTACTCTCTTCTACATGCTGCAAGACGGAGGCTGCCAGAAGCATAGTCTTCGATAGGACTAGCTATCCCCCCCTCTTATTCTAGCATTTTGCAGTTCAGTCCACTGATATTGCCTCTTTACACTTATACCCATGCATAAGTAGTGTAGATCCTTGCTTGCGAGTACTTTGGATGAGTACTCGCGGTTGCTTTGCTCCATCTTTTCCCCCTTTTCCCTCTTCTTCCCAGATGCTGCAACCAGACGTTGGAGCCCAGGATCCAGATGCCACCATCAATGACGACTCCTACTACACTGGAGGTGCCTACTACTATGTGCAGGCCACTGACGACGACCAGGAGTAGTTTAGGAGGATCCCAGGCAGGAGGCATGCGCCTCTTTCGATTTGTATCTCAGTTTGTGCTAGCCATCTTATGGCAACTTGTTTAACTTATGTCTAATACTCAGATATTGTTGCTTCTGCTGACTCGTTTATGTTCGAGCACTTGTATTCGAGCCCTCGAGGCCCCTGGCTTGTAATATGATGCTTGTATGACTTATTTTACTTTTAGAGTTGTGTTGTGATATCTTCCCGTGAGTCCCTGATTTGATCGTACACATTTGGTATGATTAGTGTATGATTGAATCGGGGGCGTCACATTCAATTTCATGATATTCAATTCATTCAACAATTTACTCATAGGATATATGTGAAGCACAAGAGTAAATGACAAGCTACTCCCAAAAGATATAAGTGAAGATCAAGCGAGTAGTTAAGTAAATAGGTAGCTAATTGTGGTCTCTCTTTTACTTAAAACTTTAAGATCTAAGTATTTTATTGAAACAACTAGAAAAACTAGACAAAATGACATTCCAAGAATAGCACAACTCATGTGAAGAAGCGAGAACTTAGGCTCAACCGATACTCACTGATAATTGTTGAAGAAGAAAGGTGGGATGCCTACAGGGGCATCCCCAAGCTTAGATGCTTGAGACTTCTTGGAATATTAGCTTGGGATTCCTTGGGCATCCCCAATCTTGAGCTTTTGTGTCTCCTTAATTCCTCTCATATCACGGTTTCCCTAAACCTCAAAAACTTCATCCACACAAAACTCAACAAGAACTCATGAGATAAGTGAGTATAAATCAGTGCAAAACCTTATCATTCTCTACAGTATCAAATCACTAAAATTATTATTCAACATTGCATACTAAATGCCTCTGCATATTTAATAGTCATATCCTCAAATAGAATCATTAAACAAGCAAACATATGCAAACAATGCAAACATAACAGCAATTTGTCTAAACAGAACAGTTTGTAAAGAATGCAAGATTCATCATACTTCCCTAACTCCATAAATTATGAAAAAATTACCACACTTTAGAAACTTTAGTAGATCTTATTTTGCAAATCAGTTCAGCACTTTATCACATTCTGACTTTTCTAGGGAATTTTTGCGACATTGATAAACTTTCTGTTTTGAAACAACAACTCATATACTTGCAAGATAAGCATGGCAAAGGCTATACTTGACATTCTTATTTAAATAAAAGATGCAAAACATTATTCTAAATAACATCAAGCAAATACTAACAAAATAAAATGATGCTCCAAGCAAAACACATATCTTGTGAAGAATGAAAACATAGCTCCAAGTGAGGTTACCGATAATGTTGGAGACGAAAGAGGGGATGCCTTCCGGGGCATCCCCAAGCTTAGTTTCTTGGATCTTCCTTGAATATTACGTTGAGGTGCCTTGGGCATACCCAAGCTTAGGATCTTGTCACCCATTATTCTCCTCATATTGACATCTCATCCAAAACTTGAAAACTTCAATCACACAAAACTTAACGGAACCTTGTAAGATAGGTTAGTATGATAAACAGCAAACCATTTCACTTTTGGTACTGTCAAAGACAAGATTCATAATTTTTTCCAAACAATCCCTACTGTAGCATATCATTTATACAATTTATATTGAGCAATATAAGCCATAGAAACTAGAAAACAAGCAAACTATGCATTGAAAACAGAATCTGTCAAAAACAGAACAATCTATAGTAATCTGTACTCAAACCATACTTCTGCTACTCCAAAAATTATGAAAGAATTAGTAACACGTGAGTAATTTGTATATTAATCTTCTGCAAAAATAATCAACTCAAAAGCACTCTTCTGTAAAAAACTGAAAAATATTTTTGTGAATGGAAAAGTTTTCGTTTTTCAGCAAGATCAAATCAACTATCACCCAACATGATCCCAAAGGCTTTACTTGGCACTTTATATTGAAACAAAGACAATAAGACATGATTACTACAGTATCCTAATCATGTGAACACACAAAAACAGTAGCTCTTCGTTTGAATGTCTCCATTGGAGAGCTCTGTATTGAATTGGTCTGAATTCTAAATCAGTGAGGAAACTGAAATGGGACGAATACGAATTCACCTGTTTGGTTGTCCAGCGAATTGGCCCTTGAAATGTCTCTCAGATTTCAATACAGAATCTGGTTTGGATGACAAACTTTGGAATTGCATAGCTACATTACCAGGTTATACCTTTTTCTACATCACTAAAAAATGAAATCTAACTATGAATGAATATAGAAATAAAATAATTAAATATTCTAGAAATGCATCAGGAAACACAAATGGTGATACAACGACAATGATATATTTTAACGATAACATAACACAAAATTTGAAACAATAACTAATAGCACGTACTCTCAAATATGGTCTTGTACATGACATAAATCACAACAATTTAGAAGATAGGTCCAAATGCTTGACATAAACAGTGTGTGACAGTACATACATAGTTCCAAGTTCAACAAGGCAGTACATACATAGTTCCAAGTTCAACATGACATAAAATAGATGGTTCGTAGTACAACAACACATAAAAGCATCGATTTTCAAGGCAACATTAGCAGCCATGTCTTCCTCATGGTAATGGGCAGCTCCTTCGGAGCTTGAAACGGGCGATCATTGAGTACCAACTTCCCGTAACATCGAAGCATATCTTCCTCTGCTAAATCAGGTATCAACCTAAGTGCATCAAGTATTTCAGCGGGCGTGGTAACCTTTGGTAGTGGAATGGGCTCAGTTGTCTTGAAAGCATCAACTAAGTCCTTCTTCATATCTCCAAGCATGCAAAGAATAGCATCACCTGTTCGCTGCCTCTTTGGCGCTACTTCTGGAGAGACTTCAATCGGTTCTTCTAATGGCTCTGCAGCAATCTTAGCACCTGTCTTCGCACCCTCGCCATTAGCATGATCTTTTAAATATACGATACATATAGACTCCCGGTTCTTGATTACTTTGGTCTTGTAAGACTTTATCTCCCTGCTTGCCTTGTTAGCCTGCACAATAAACACAAACTAGTAAAGCTACTGCCTTGTTATTCTACATATGCAAACTATATATAGAATGTGTACTCATGATGCATGGTTACCTCCACATATTTATCCCAAACATCATCACTATCCATTGATAGCCTATTATTGGTCCAATCCCAGCCGAAACCACTTTGAGAAAGGATCTTGCTAACGACCTCATAGTGATGATCCAAAGTCCTCATCCTTCCACTTATGTTATCCTTTGTGATATCCTTATTGCACTTGTCCTTCACATTCCTTATGGCATGCGTGTACACATGTGGTTTCCATCCATTTTGGGCATGGTCACCCTTGTTGTGATGCTCAACTAAGACTTCAAGCAATGCATCATCCATCTCATCATCCCATGTGCAATAATTCCTCCTCCTTATAGTTACTTCTTCGGCCATGGTTCTACAAGGAAATAAAAATTGTACATAATAGAAAAAAATACAATATTAAGTTTGAGAAACAACATGAAACATAATGTCATTCATTAGTTGCCTGAAGATGATGCATATACAAAATACCACATGCTTCATCACATTAGCCGCAACTAGCTACACAAAAGAATACCACCGCAGCTAGCTATACAAAAGAAGAGCACTACAGCTAGCTATACAAAAGAAGACCGCCGCAGCTAGCTATACAAAAGAAGACCACCGCCGCAGCTACATATCGTACTCTCATCCTATTCCATCTCTTGTTCTCTTCTAAAGTTCGACCATTCAGTAGTGACTTGCACACTTCTAATGAAGTTGTCATCATCTGGATCATCAATTGGCGCATTTGCTAATTCATTATCCACTTCAAGCAATAACAAATCATCCATGACATGCTGCCTATCCCTTGCAAAGTTGTGCAACACATAGAAAGCACTAATAATTCGAATCTGCAATGATATTTTAGTTCATAGTAAGCAATTATCATCTCACATACTGATGTTATTTAACAACATATTTTCTTTTTGTACCTGATCCTTTATGTCAAAGAAGGTTTGGGAACGCAAGATAGCCCATTTTTTCTTGAACAAGCCAAATGTTCGCTCCACTACATTCCTAGCACGAGAATGGCGCAAGTTATATAACTCTTTAGCTGTTTGAGGCTGTTGTGCACTTGCAGCCCATTCTTTTAGATGATACCGAGTGGACCTGAATGGAGCTAGAAATCCTTCTCCATTGGTATAACCAGCATCAACTAAATAATATTTCCTTATATCAATAAGTTAGTTACCTAACAATCAAGTCAAAGAAATTACATACCAAGAGTAAGAGTCGTACCCTTAGGCACAACAAAAGCATCTTGGCGGTTTGCCCTCATTGCATCACGCAAAACTCTCGAATCTGAAACTGAACCCTCCCAGCCAGGTAACACATAAAGAAACTTCATGTTCCAATCAACAACACCTAGCATGTTAGTGCTAATGGCTTGCTTTCTGTTCCTATACCTTCCTTGGTCAGCCACATCAACAAGCACGTCAATATGACAACCATCTAGTGCTCCAAGTGCATTACCAAACCACTTCCATTTGTAATCATCAGGAGCTTGAGCGGTAGAGGAAGGTAGCTTAATGAACTCCGCATGTAGAGAGAGTAGGGCGTTTAGGACAGCAGAGAAGTGTGTGCTGATGGTCCATAAAGAACGCTTGTAGGTGCCACGCAACATCCTCATCTTAATACTATGACCAACTACAAGCAAAAACATTGCAACTTTCTCTTCCACGGTCACATATACACTATCACGAAGGCCACATCTCTCCCGTAACATGGTGCAAAGGTCATGAAAGTTTCGTTTAGTTAGGCGCAATTGATCATAGCATGCCACTGCAGATCCATCATACATGCATTTAAGCAAATATTTCCTATTCCTAATCTTGTCCTCATCATCATTAAAAGTTCCTAGGTCCCTTGGTCCCCTATTCCGCTGTGTAGTAACAAAGGCTAAAGCAAGAGCACATGTTTCAACAAACAATTTAGTCAGAACAATTCTTTTCCTCTTCCATCTTTTATTTTCTTAATTTATCCACTCAACCAATTCCAATTGATTCGACATTGAGCTGTACAATTTGATTATCTAGGTTGTAAAACATTGCAACAAGACATTGCTACCTCTTTAGCACTGCGTTGGATTTCCCCGAAGAGGAGAGGATGATGCATCAAAGTAGCGTAAGTATTTCCCTCAGTTTTTGAGAACCAAGGTATCAATCCAGTAGGAGACCACGCACAAGTCCCTCGTACCTACACAAAACGGTAGCAACTCGCAACCAACACTTAGTGGTTGTCAATCCCATCACGGTCACTTACGAGAGTGAGATCTGATAGAGAATATTTTTGGTATTTTTGATAGATAGATGCAAAGTGAAAAGTAAAAGGCAAAGTAAAAGCAAAGCAAGTAAATAAAGTGGTAGAGATTGATATGATGAGAATAGACCCGGGGGCCATAGGTTTCACTAGTGGCTTCTCTCAAGAGCATAAGTATTCTATGGTGGGTGAACAAATTACTGTTGAGCAATTGACAGAATTGAGCATAGTTATGAGTATATCTAGGCAATAATCATGTATATAGGCATCACGTCCGAGACAAGTAGATCGAAACGATTCTGCATCTACTACTATTACTCCACTCATCAACCGCTATCCAGCATGCATCTAGAGTATTAAGTAAAAACAGAGTAACGCTTTAAGCAAGATGACATGATGTAGAGGGATAAATTCATGCAATATGATAAAACCCCATCTTGTTATCCTCGATGGCAACAATACAATACGTGCCTTGCAACCCTTTCTGTCACTGGGTAAGGACACCGCAAGATTGAACCCAAAGCTAAGCACTTCTCCCGTTGCAAGAACTACCAATCTAGTTGGCCAAACCAAAAAGGATAATTCGAAGAGACTTGCAAAGATAACTCAATCATACATAAAAGAATTCAGAGAAGAATCAAATATTTTCCATAGATAATACTGGATCATAAACCCACAATTCATCGGTCTCAACAAACACACTGCAAAAAGAAGATTACATCGAATAGATCTCCATGAGAGAGGGGGAGAACATTGTATTGAGATCCAAAAAGAGAGAATAAGCCATCTAGCTACTAGCTATGGACCCGAAGGTCTGAAGCAAACTACTCACACTTCATCAGAGGGGGTATGGTGATGATGTAGAAGCCCTCCATGGTGGATGCCCCCTCCGGCGGAGCTCCGGAATAGGCCCCAAGATGGGATCTCGTGGATACAGAAGGTTGCGGCGGTGGAATTAGGTTTTTGGCTCCTATTCTGATCGTTCGGGGATACATAGGTATATATAGGAGGAAGGAGTACGTCGGTGGAGCGTCAGGGGGCTCACGAGGTAGGGGGCGTGCCCAGGGGGCGCCCTCCACCCTCGTAACTGCCTCTAGCACTGCTTGGAGTAGGGTCCAAGTCTCCTGGATCACGTTCAGTTGGAAAATCACGTTCCCGAAGGTTTCATTCTGTTTGGACTCCGTTTGATATTCTGTTTCTTCGAAACACCGAAATAGGCAAAAACAACAATTCTGGGTTGGGCCTCCGGCTAATAGGTTAGTCCCAAAAGTAATATAAAAGTGGAAAATAAAGCCCAATATAGTCCAAAACAGTAGATAAAGTAGCATGGAGCAATCAAAAATCAGAGATACGTTGGAGACGTATCACGCATCCCCAAGCTTAATTCCTGCTCGTCCTCGAGTAGGTAAATGATAAAAAAGAATTTTTTATGCGGAGTGATACTTTGGCATAATTTCAATATAAAACTTCTTAATTGTGATATGAATATTCAGATCCGAAAGATTCAAGACAAAAGTTCATATTGACACAAAAATAATAATACTTCAAGCATACTAATCAAAGCAATCATGTCTTCTCAAAATAACATGGCAAAAGAAAGTTCATCCCTACAAAATCATATAGTTAGGCTATGCTTCATTTTCGTCACACAAAGATGTTCCCAACTTCTATGCCCCCAATGACAAGCCAAGCAATTATTTCATACTTAAATAATCTCAAACTTTTTCAACCTTCACGCAATACATGAGCGTGAGCCATGGATATAACACTATGGGTGGAATAGAATATGATGATGGGGATTGTGTGGAGAAGACAAAAAAGGAGAAAGTCTCACATTGACGAGGCTAATCAACGGGCTATGGAGATGCCCATCAATTGATGTCAACATGAGGAGTAGGGATTGCCATGCAACGAATGCACTAGAGCTATGAATGCTCAACAAAATAAAACTAGTGGGTGTGCATCCAAGTTGCTTGCTCACAAAGACCTAGGGCATTTGAGGAAGCCCATCGTAGGAATATACAAGCCAAGTTCTATAATGAAAAATTCCCACTAGTATGAAAAGACAACTTATGAGACTCACTATATGAGGAACAAGGTGCTACTTTGAAGCACAATATATGAGACTCACTACATGAAGAACAAGGTGCTACTTTGAAGCACAATATATGAGACTCACTACATGAAGAACAAGGTGCTACTTTGAAGCACAAGTGTGGAAAAAGAGATAGTAGCATTGCCCTTTTTTTGGGCCTTCCTTTTTTTGGCCTTTATCTTTTTTTTATATTTGGGCAATGCTCTAATAGTGATGATCATCACACTTCTATTGATTACAACATAAGGATTACAACTCGAAACTAGAACAAGATATGACTCTATATGAATGCCTCCGGTGGTGTACCGGAATGGTGCAATGAATCAAGAGTGACATGTATGTAAAATAATGCATGGTGGCTTTGCCACAAATACAATGTCAACTACATGATCATGCAATGGCAATATGACAAAAGTAATGTATGTCATGATGACGATGATGGAAGTTGCATGGCAATATATCTCGGAATGGCTATGGAAATGCCATGGTAGGTAGGTATGGTGACTGTTTTGAGGAAGATATAAGGAGGTTTATGTGTGATAGAGTGAATCGTATCACGGGGTTTGGATGCACTGGCGAAGTTTGCACCAACTCTCAAGGTGAGAAAGGGCAATGCACGGTACCGAAGAGGCTAGCAAAGGCGGAAAGGTGAGAGTGCGTATAATCCATGGACTCAACATTAGTCAAAAGAACTCATATACTTATTGCAAAAATTTAGAAGTCATAAAAAATCAAGTACTACGCGCATGCTCCTAGGGGGATAGATTGGTAGGAAAAGACCATCGCTCGTCCCCGACCGCCACCCATAAGGATGCACAAGCCAGGTACACTTCATGTTTCAAATTTGTTACACAACTTTAACCATACGTGCATGCTACGGGACTTGCAAACTTCAACACAAGTATTTCTCAAATTCATAATCACCCAACTAGCACGACTTTGATATTATCACCTCCATATCTCAAAACAATTATCAAGCATCAAACTTATCTTAGTATTCAATTCACTCAAAAAGAAAGGTTCACATATCTTGAACACCAAGTATATTAACATTAAGCAAATTACCATGCTATTAACGACTCTCAAAATAATCTAAGTGAAACATGAGAGATCAATAGTTTCTTTCAAACAAATCTACCACCATGCTCCAAAAGATATAAGTGAAGCACTAGAGCAAAAATTATCATGCTCAAAAGATATAAGGGGAGCACTATGAGCAAAACTATCAAGCTCAAAAGATATAAGTGAAGCACATAGAGTATTCTAACAAATTCTAATTCATATATGGATCTATCAAAAGGTGTGTACAGCAAGGATGATTGTGGTGGACTAACAAGCAAATACACAAATAATACAAGACTCTCCAAGCAAAACACATATCATGTGGTGAATAAAAATATAGCTCCAAGTAAATTACCGATGGAAATGGACGAAAGAGGGGATGCCTTCCGGGGCATCCCCAAGCTTTGACTTTTTGGTGTCCTTGGATTATCTTGGTGGTGCCATGGGAATCCCCAAGCTTAGGCTCTTGCCACTCCTTGTTCCATAATCCATCAAAAGAATTCACCCAAAACTTGAAAACTTCACAACACAAAATTCAACAGAAATCTCGTGAGCTCCGTTAGAGAAAGAAAACAAAAGACTACTTCAAGGTACTGTAATGAACTCATTCTTTATTTATATTGGTGTTAAACCTACTGTATTCCAACTTCTCTATGGTTTATAAACTATTTTACTAGCCATAGATTCATCAAAATAAGCAAACAACACACGAAAAACAGAATCTGTCAAAAACAGAACAGTCTGTAGCAATCTGTAACTAACGCAAACTTCTGAACTCTAAAAATTCTACCAAAATATTAAGTCCTGGAAAATTTGTTTATTGAACAGCAGCAAAAAGAATCGACGCAAAAGCACGTTCCTGTGATTTAACAAAATTATATTCGTGCGTCCAAAGTTTCTGTTTTTCAGCAGAATCAAATCAACTATCATCGTAGGTTATCCTATAGGTTCTACTTGGCACAAACACTAATTAAAACATAGAACCACATCCAAACAGAAGGTAGATGGATTATTTATTCCTAAACATAAGCAAAAACAAAAAACACAAAATAAAATTGGGTTGCCTCCCAACAAGCGCTATCGTTTAACGCCCCTAGCTAGGCATAAAAGCAAGGATAGATCTAGGTATTGCCATCTTTGGTAGGCAATCCATAAGTGGCTCTCATGATAGATTCATATGGTAATTTTATTTTCTTTCTAGGGAAGTGTTCCATACCCTTATTTAAGGGAAATTGGAATCTAATATTCCCTTCCTTCATATCAATAGTTGCACCAATCGTTCTAAGGAAAGGTCTACCAAGAATAATAGGACATGAAGGATTGCAATCTATATCAAGAACGATAAAATCTACGGGCACATAATTCCTATTTGTAACAATAATAACATCATTAATTCTTCCCATAGGCTTTTTAATAGTGGAATCCGAAGATGCAAGTTTAGAGAGCAATCATCAAAATCACAGAAATCTAGCAAATCACATAAAGTTTTGGGAATAGTAGAGACACTAGCACCCAAATCACATAAAGCATGAAACTCAAAATCTTTAATTTTAATTTTTATAGTAGGTTCCCACTCATCATAGAGTTTTCTAGGGATAAAAACTTTGAACTCAAGTTTTTCTTCATAAGATTGCATCAAAGCATCAACAATGTGTTCGGTAAAGGCCTTATTTTGACTATAAGCATGAGGAGAATCTAGCACGGATTGTAACAAGGAAATACAACCAATCAAAGAGAAATTTTAATAATTAAATTCCTTGAGATCCAAAATAGTGGGTTTAGCAACATCACAGTTTTTATTTATTTCAATCCTACTATCATCAAATTCATCATCAAGATCTAGAAACACCGATTTCTTAGAACGCCTTCTAGGTAAAGGAAGATCATATTCAGATTCATCAAGATTCATATTGCAAAACAAAGATTTAATGGGGGACACATCAATAACTTTTAGATCTTCATCTTGATTTTCATAGGAATTGGAAGAACACGCTTTAATAAAGGCATCTTTGGAAGCACGCATCCTAGTGGTTCTTTCCTTGCACTCATCAATGGAAATTCTCATGGCTTTAAGAGACTCATTGATATCATGCTTAGGAGGAATAGATCTAAGCTTTAAAGAATCAATTTCAAGAGAAATTCTATCAACGTTCCTAGCCAAATCATCAACTTTAAGCAATTTCTCTTCAAGCAAAGCATTAAAATTCTTTTGCAAATTCATAAACTCTTTAACACTACTCTCAAATTCAGAGGGCATCTTATTAAAATTTCCATAAGAGTTGTTGTAGGAATTTCCATAATTATTAGAAGGATTACTAGGATAAGGCCTAGGATTAAAATTCCCTCTATAAGCGTTGTTTCCAAAACTATTCCTACCAACAAAATTCACATCCATAGATTCATTATTATTCTCAAGGAAAGTAGACAAAGGAATATCATTGGGATCAAGAGAAGTATTTTTAGGGGCAAACATCTTCATAAGTTCATCCATCTTTTCACTCAAAACATTGATTTCTTCTATAGCATGCACTTTTTTACTAGAAGATCTTTCGGTGTGCCATTGAGAATAATTAGCCATAATATTATCAAGCAGTTTGGTAGCATCCCCTAACGTAATTTCCATAAACGTGCCTCCCGCGGCCGAATCTAAAAGATTTCTAGAAGCAAAATTCAATCCGGCATAAAAATTGTGTATGATCATCCATAAATTCAAACCATGAGTAGGGCAATTGCGAAGCATCAATTTCATTCTTTCCAAAGATTGGGCAACATGCTCATGATCAAGTTGTTTAAAATTCATGATGTCGTTCCTAAGAGTGATAATCTTAGCGGGAGGAAAATACTTAGAGATAAAAGCGTCTTTGCACTTGTTCCAAGAATCAATACTATTTTTAGGCAAAGACGGAAACCAAACTTTAGCACGATCTCTAAGCGAAAAAGGAAATAACTTCAATTTGACAATATTGTTATCCGTATCTTTCTTCTTTTGCATATCACACAAATCAACAAAATTGTTTAGATGAGTAGCGGCATCTTCACTAGGAAGGCCGGCGAATTGATCTTTCATAACAAGATTCAACAAAGCGGTATTGATTTCACAAGACTCATCATTATTAAGAGGAGCAATCGGAGTACTAAGGAAATCATTATTATTGGTATTCGAGAAATCACACAACTTGGTATTATCTTGCGCCATGGCAACAAGTAATCCAACACACAAGCAAACAGAAAGGCAACGAGAAAAAGGCAAACAGGAAAGAGAGGAGGAGATTGGGAAAGAGAGGGCAAATAAAACGACAAGGGTGAAGTGGGGGAGAGGAAAACAAGAGGCAAATGGCAAATAATGTAATGCGAGAGATAGGGATTGCGATGGGTACTTGGTATTGTTGAGTTGCTTGCGTGAGCCTCCCCGGCAACGGCGCCAGAAATTCTTCTTGCTACCTCTTGAGCACTGTATTGGATTTCCCCGAAGAGGAGAGGATGATGCAGCAAAGTAGCGTAAGTATTTCCCTCAGTTTTGAGAACCAAGGTATCAATCCAGTAGGAGACCACGCACAAGTCCCTCGTACCTACACAAAACAATAGCAACTCACAACCAACGCTTAGGGGTTGTCAATCCCTTCATGGTCACTTACGAGAGTGAGATCTGATAGAGAATATTTTTGGTATTTTTGATAGATAGATGCAAAGTGAAAAGTAAAAGGCAAAGTAAAAGCAAAGCAAGTAAATAAAGTGGTAGAGATTGATATGATGAGAATAGACCGGGGGGCCATAGGTTTCACTAGTGGCTTCTCTCAAGAGCATAAGTATTCTACGGTGGGTGAACAAATTACTGTTGAGCAATTGACAGAATTGAGCATAGTTATGAGTATATCTAGGCAATGATCATGTATATAGGCATCACGTCCGAGACAAGTAGATCGAAACGATTCTGCATCTCCTACTATTACTCCACTCATCGACCGCTATCCAGCATGCATCTAGAGTATTAAGTAAAAACAGAGTAACGCTTTAAGCAAGATGACATGATGTAGAGGGATAAATTCATGCAATATGATAAAAAAATCATCTTATTATCCTCGATGGCAACAATACAATACGTGCCTTGCGACCCTTTCTGTCACTGGGTAAGGACACCGCAAGATTGAACCCAAAGCTAAGCACTTCTCCCGTTGGAAGAACTACCAATCTAGTTGGCCAAACCAAAAAGGATAATTCGAAGAGACTTGCAAAGATAACTCAATCATACATAAAAGAATTCAGAGAAGAATCAAATATTTTCCATAGATAATACTGGATCATAAACCCACAATTCATCGGTCTCAACGAACACACCGCAAAAAGAAGATTACATCGAATAGATCTCCACGAGAGAGGGCGAGAACATTGTATTGAGATCCAAAAAGAGAGAAGAAGCCATCTAGCTACTAGCTATGGACCCGAAGGTCTGAAGTAAACTACTCACACTTCATCAGAGGGGCCATGGTGATGATGTAGAAGCCCTCCATGGTGGATGCCCCCTCCGGCAGAGCTCCGGAACAGGCCCCAAGATGGGATCTTGTGGATACAGAAGGTTGCGGCGGTGGAATTAGGTTTTTGGCTCCTATTCTGATTGTTCGGGGATACGTAGGTATATATAGGAGGAAGGAGTACGTCGGTGGAGCGTCAAGGGGCCCACGAGGTAGGGGGCGCGCCCAAGGGGGGCGCCCTCCACCCTCGTGACCGCCTCTGGCACTGCTTGGAGTAGGGTCCAAGTCTCCTGGATTACGTTCGGTTGGAAAATCACGTTCCCGAAGGTTTCATTCCGTTTGGACTCCGTTTGATATTCCGTTTCTTCTAAACACTGAAATAGGCAAAAAAACAATAATTATGGGCTGGGCCTCCGGTTAATAGGTTAGTCCCAAAAGTAATATAAAAGTGGAAAATAAAGCCCAATATAGTCCAAAACAGTAGATAAAGTAGCATGGAGCAATCAAAAATTATAGATACGTTGGAGACGTATCAGACATCACATGCACAAATGCATAGAAAACATAGGGGATTTCTGCCATATACCTTCACTTGGCCTGTAGATTGACGCACAGTTAACAGATCTGCACAATATATAAACAAAAAAATTAGTTAAAACAGAGAAGAGAAAGGGAATGAACCAAGTTACATGTACAAGACTGGACAAAGTAAATCTTGCTGCTTCCTGAGTGACTGTGTCCAGAGGGAGAAGGTAGAGCACGAGGCTGACTGGCAAGAGGGAGAAGGAAGAGCACCAGGCGGATTGGCCAGAGGAGACCTGCGCCTCCGTGACCGAAGCCCTAGTGCTGGCTGTCGTGGTTCTATTGTGCCTGCTGTGGTGCTGGTGGTTGGTGACGTGGATAACGGGAGGAGGGAACCAGAAAGAGGTGGACTGGAGGACCGGCGCCTCCGCCACCGCGGTCCTGCTGTGGCCGCTGCCTAGGTCCTCGTGGTGGCCCTCGAGATGCGGACGGGGATGGGAATGAGACGAAGGAGCAGGGAAGGAGATGGGAAGAGGAGGAGGGAGTGGGGCCGAATCGGACCTCGGTGCGGCCGCGGAGATCCGTGGGACTCGCCGCCGAGCTCCCTGGTGGTGGCGGCCGAGCTCCCTGGTGGTCGCCGTTGTTCCTCCCCTTCTTTTCTTTTTGCCCGAGGAGGAAGGGGATAAGGCAGCGAGGGGGTATGTTTTGCGGGAAAGGCCAATTCGGACCAAATCGGAGCGCCAAGGCTCTGTATCGTGGAACGACGGTTTGGTGGGAGGGAATACAACGCTGAATTTGGGTCTCGTTTCCAAGCGACAATTCAGACGGCAGCCAAACAGCTAAATTGGAATTTGGAGAATACCAATTCCATTTCAGGCATCTCAATTGGGACATCCAAACGCAGTGTACATAAAAGTGTTGGGTTGTCTCCCAACAAGCACTTTTCTTTAATGCCTTTTAGCTAGGCATGATGATTTCAATGATGCTCGCATAAAATAAAAGAGTTGAAACATAACAAGAGCATCATGAAACACATGGCAAGCACATTTAAGTCTAACCCACTTCCTATGCATAGGGATTTTGTGAGCAAACAATTTATGTGAACAAGAATCTACTAGCATAGGAAGGCAAAACAAGTGCAACTTAAAAACTTTCAACATAAAGAGAGGAAACTTGATAGTATTGAGATATGTAGAAGCATATGTTCCTCTCTCATAATAATTTTCAGTAGCATCATGAATGAATTCAACAATATAGATATCACATAAAGTATTCTTTTCATGATACATAAGCATAGAATTTACACTACTCTCCACATAAGCAAATTTATTCTCATGAATAGTAGTGGGAACAAACTCAACAAAATAACTATCATGGGATTGAAAATTAAAATCATGATGAAAAGTTTCATGGTTATAATTATTCTTTATAGCATACATGTCATCACCATAATCATCATAGATAGCAACTTTGTTCTCATAATCAATTGAAGCCTCTTCCAAAATAGTGGATTCATCACTAAATAAAGTCATGACCTTTCCAAATCCACTTTTTCAATATTGTAACAAGACTCAACACCCTCCAAAATAGTGGGATCATTACCTAGAGTTGACACTCTTCCAAACCCATTTTCATCAATATAATCATCATAAATAGGAGGCATGCAATCATTATAACAAATTTGCACATCAAATCTTGGGGGACTAAAATTATCATCTTCATCAAACATAGCATCCCCAAGCTTATGGCTTTGCATATCGTTAGCATCATGGATATTCAAAGAGTTCATACCAACAATATTGCAATCATGTTCATCATTCAAAGATTTTTTGTCAAACATTTTATAGAATTCTTCCTCTATCAATTGAGCACAATTTTTCTTTCCATCATTTTCATGAAAGACATTATAAAGATGAATTATGATGCAACCTCAGTTCCATTTTTTGTAGTTTTCTTTCATAAACCAAACTAGTGAAAAAACAAGAAACTAAAAGATTCGATTGAAAGATCTAAAGATATACCTTCAAGCATTCACCTCCCCGGCAATGGCGCCAGAAAAGAGCTTGATGTTTACTGCTCAACTTTATTCTTGTAGACACATGTTGGGCCTCCAAGCGCAGAGTTTTGTAGGACAGTAGCAATTTTCCCTTAAGTGGATGACCTAAGGTTATCAATCTATGGGAGGCATAGGATGAATATAGTCTCTCTCAAACGACCCTGCAACCAAATACAAGAAATCTCTTGTGTTCCCAACACACCCAATACAATGGCAAATTGTATAGGTGCACTAGTTTGGCGAAGATATGGTGATAAAAGTGTAATATGGATGGTAGAAATATATTTTTATAATCTGAATAAATAAAAGCAGCAAGGTAGCAAATAGTAAACGGGCACAAAAATGGTATTGCAATGCTTGAAAATGAGGCCTAGGGTCCGTACTTTCGCTAGTGCAATCTCTCAACAGTGCTAATATAATTGGATCATATAACCATCCCTCAATGTGCAATGAAGAATCACTCCAAAGTTCTTATCTAGCAGAGAACATAAGAAGAAATTGTTTGCAGGGTACGAAACCTCCTCAAAGCTATTCTTTTCGATCAATCTATCCTAGAGTTCATACTAAAATAACAGCAAGCTATTCTTTCCATCGATCTAATTAAGAGTTCATACTAAAATAACACCATATGATACATATCAACCAACTCTAATGTCACCTATATACCCTAATGTCACCGCGAGTACCCATGAGTTAATTATACGATATGCATCAAACAATTTCAGATTCATAATACTCAATCCAACACAAAGAACCTCAAAGAGTGCCCCAAGATTTCTACCGAAGAAATAAAGACAAGAACATGCATCAACCCCTATGCATAGACTACCCCAATGTCACCTCGGGAATCCACGAGTTGAGTGCCAAAACATATATCAAGTGGATCAATATGATACCCCGTTGTCACCATGAGTATTCATTTACAAGACATATATCAAGTGCTCTTAAATCCATAAAAGTATTCAATCCGATAAAACGAAATCTCAAAGGGAAAACTCAATTCATCACAAGATAGAGAGGGGGAAACACCATATAATCCAACTACATTAACAAAGCCAGTGATACATCAAAATCATTCCATCTCAAGAATACGAGAGAGAGAGAGAGATTAAACACATAGCTACTGGTACAAACCCTCAGCCCCGAGGGTGGACTACTCCCTCCTCATCATGGTGGCCGCCAGGATGATGAAGATGGCCAACGGAGATGATTCCCCCTCCGGCAAGGTGCCGAAACAGGGTCTAGATTGGTTTTCGGTGGCTATAAAGCCTTGCGGCGGCAGAACTTTGTCGGGGAACGTAGTAATTTCAAAAAAATTCCTACGCACACGGAAGATCATGGTGATGCAAAGCAACAAGAGGGGAGAGTGTTCTCCACATACCCTCGTAGACCAAAAGCGGAAGCATTAGCACAACGCGGTTGATGTAGTCGTACGTCTTCACGATCCGACTGATCAAGTACCGACCGCACGGCACCTCCGAGTTCAGCACACGTTCAGCTCGATGACGTCCCTCGAACTCCGATCCGGTCGAGCTTTACGGGAGAGTTCCGTCAGGATGACGTCGTGGTGACGATGATGATGTTCTACCGATGCAGGGCTTCGCCTAAGCACCGCTACGATATTATTGAGGTGGAATATAGTGGAGGGGGGCACCGCACACGGCTAATAGATCTCAAGGATCAATTGTTGTTGTGTCTAGAGGTGCCCCCTGCCCTCGTATATAAAGGAGCAAGGGGGAGGGGGCGTGCCAGGAGGAGTCCTACTCCCACTGGGAGTAGGACTCCCTCCTTTCCTTGTCCAAGTAGGAGAGGGGAAGGAAGGGAAGGAGAAGGAGAAGGAAGGAGAGGGAGGAAAAAGAGGAAATGGGGGCTGGCCCCCTAATCCAATTCTGTTTGCGCTAGGGGGGCCGCGCGCCCTGCCTCCTCTCTTCCACCACTTGGCCCATGAGGCCCATTGCTTCTTCCTCGTATTCCCGTAACTCCTCGGTACCCCCGAAAATACCCGAATCACTGAACCTTTCCGATGTCCGAATATAGTCGTCCAATATATCGATCTTTATGTCTCGACCATTTCGAGTCTCCTCGTCATGTCCCCGATCTCATCTGAGACTTCGAACTACCTTCGGTACATCAAAATACATAAACTCATAATATAGTCATCACCTAACTTTAAGCGTGCGGAGCCTACGGGTTCAAGAACTATGTAGACATGACCGAGACACGTCTCCGGTCAATAACCAATAGCGGAACCTGGATGCTCATATTGGCTCCCACATATTCTACGAAGATCTTTATCGGTCAAACCGCATAAAAACATATGTTGTTCCCTTTGTCATCGGTATGTTACTTGCCCGAGATTTTATTGTCGGTATCTCAATACCTAGTTCAATCTCGTTACTGGCAAGTCTCTTTACTCGTTATGTAATGCATCATTCCGTAACTAACTTATTAGTTACATTGCTTGCAAGGCTTATAGTGATGTGCATTACCGAGAGGGCCCAGAGATACTTCTCCGACAATCGGAGTGACAAATCCTAATCTTGAAATACGCCAACTCAACATGTACCTTCGGAGACACCTGTAGAACTTCTTTATAATCACCCAGTTATGTTGTGACATTTGGTAGCACACGAAGTGTTCCTCCGGTAAACGGGAGTTACATAATCTCATAGTTGTAGGAACATGTATAAGTCATGAAGAAAGCAATAGCAACGTACTAAACGATCAAGTGCTAAGCTAACGGAATGGGTCAAGTCAATCACATTATTCTCTTAATGATGTGATCCCGTTAATCAAATGGCAACTCATGTCTATGGCTAGGAAACACAACCATCTTTGATCAACGAGCTAGTCAAGTAGAGGCATACTAGTGACACTATATTTGTCTATGTATTCACACATGTATTATGTTTCCAGTTAATACAATTCTAGCATGAATAATAAACATTTATAATGAAATAAGGAAATAAATAATAACTTCATTATTGCCTCTAGGCCATATTTCCTTCAGTCTCCCACTTGCACTAGAGTCAATAATCTAGTTCACATCACCATGTGATTTAACACCAATATTCACATCTGTATGTGATTAATACCCATAGTTCACATCGTCATGTGATCAACACCAAAAAGGTTTTACTAGAGTCAATAATCTAGTTCACATCGTTTTGTGATTAAGAACCAAAGATTACTAAGGTATGATCATGTTTTGCTTGTGAGAGAAGTTTAGTCAACGGGTCTGTCACATTTAGAGCCGTATGTATTTTGCAAATATTCTATGTCTACAATGCTCTACACGGAGCTACTCTAGCTAATTGCTCCCACTTTCAATATGTATCCAGATTGAGACTTAGAGTGATCTGGATTGGTGTAAAAGCTTGCATCGTTGTAACTTTTTACGACGAGCTCTTTTATCACTTCCATTATCAAGAAATATTTCCTTAGTCCACACTAAGGATATTCTTGACCGCTGTCCAGTGATCTACTCTTAGATCAAAATTGTACTCCCTTGCCAAACTCGGAGCAAGGTATACAATAGGTCTAGTACACAGCATAGCACACTTTATAGAACCTATGACTGAGGCATAGGGAATGACTTTTCATTCTCTTTCTATTTTCTGCCATGGTTGGGTTTTGAGTCTTACTCAACTTCACTCCTTGGAACACAGGCAAGAACTCCTTTGTCTGTTCCATTTTGAATACTTCAAAATCTTATCAAGGTATGTACTCATTGAAAAATCTTATCAAGCGTCTTGATCTATCTCTATAGATCTTTGATGCTCAATGTGTAAGCAGCTTCACCGAGGTCTTTATTTGAAAAACTCTTATTCAAGTATCCTTTTATGCTTTCCAGAAAAATTCTACATTATTTCTGATCAACAATATATTCACGTATACTTATCAGAAATGTTGTAGTGCTCCCACTCACTTTCTTGTAAATACAGGCTTCTCCAAAAGTCTGTATAAAACCATATGATTTGATCAACTCATTAAAGCATATATTCTAACTCTGAGATGCTTGCACCAGTCCATAGATGGATCGCTGGAGCTTGCACATTTTGTTAGCACTTTTAAGATTGGCAAAACCTTCTGGTTGCATCATATACAACTCTTCTTCCAGAAATCCATTCGGGAATGCAGTTTTGACATCCATTTGCAAATTTCATAATCATAAAATGCGGCAATTGCTAACATGATTCGGACAAACTTAAGCATCGCTACGGGTGAGAAGGTCTCATCGTAGTCAACCCCTTGAACTTGTCGAAAACTTTTCGCAACAAGTCGAGCTTTGTATATAGTAATACTACTATCAATGTCCATCTTCCTCTTGAAGATCCATTTATTCTCTATGGATTGCCGATCATCGGGCAAGTCCACCAAAGTCCACACTTTGTTCTCATACATGGATCCCATCTCAGATTTCATGGCCTCAAGCCATTTTTGCGGAGTCTGGGCTCATCATCGCTTCCTCATAGTTCGTAGGTTCGCCATGGTCAAGTAACGTGACCTCTAGAATAGGATTATTGTACTACTCTGGTGCGGATCTTACTCTAGTTGACCTACGAGGTTTGGTAGTAACTTGATCTGAAGTTTTATGATCAATATCATTAGCTTCCTCACTAATTGGTGTAGGCGTCACAGAAACAGATTTCTGTGATGAACTACTTTCCAATAAGGGAGCAGGTACAGTTACCTCATCAAGTTCTACTTTCCTCCCACTCACTTCTTTCGAGAGAAACTCCTTCTCTAGAAAGGATCCATTCTTAGCAACGAATGTTTTGCCTTCGGATCTGTGATAGAAGGTGTACCCAATAGTTTCCTTTGGGTATTCTATGAAGACGCGCTTCTCTGATTTAGGTTCGAGCTTATCAGGTTGAAACTTTTTCACATAAGCATCACAACTCCAAATTTTAAGAAATGACGGCTTAGGTTTATTGCTAAACCATAGTTCATACGGTGTTGTCTCAACGGATTTTAGATGGTGCCCTATTTTAACGTGAATGCAACTATCTCTAATGCATAACCCCAAAACAATATTGGTAAATCGGTAAGAAACATCATTGATCGCACCATACCAAATAAAGTGCGATTATGACGTTCGTACACACCGTTATGCTGTGGTGTTCCAGGTGGCATGAGTTTGTGAAACTATTCCATATTATTCTAACTGAAGGCCAAACTCGTAACTCAAATATTCATCTCCACGATCAGATCGTAGAAACTTTATTTTCTTGTTACGATGATTTTCCACTTCACTCTGAAATTCTTTGAACCTTTCAACTGTTTCAGACTTATGTTTCATCAAGTAGATATACCCATATCTGCTCAAATCATCTATGAAGGTCAGAAAATAATGATACCTGCCACGAGCCCTAATACTCATTGGTCTGCATACATCAGTATGTATTATTTCCAACAAGTCAGTAGCTCATTCCATTGTTCCGGAGAACGGAGTTTTAGTCATCTTGCCCAAAAGGCACGGTTCGCAAGCATCAAATGATTCATAACCAAGTGATTTCGAAAATCCATCTTTATGGAGTTTCTTCATGCGCTTTACACCGATATGACCCAAACGGCAGTGCCACAAATAAGTTGCACTATCATTATTAACTTTGCACCTTTTGGCATCAATATCATGAATATGTGTATCACTACGATCGAGATCCAACAAACTATTTTCATTGGGTGTATGACCATTGAAGGTTTTATTCATGTAAACAGAACAACAATTATTCTCTGACTTTAAATGAATAGCCATATTGCAATAAACATGATCAAATCATATTCATGCTCAACACAAACGCCAAATAACATTTATTTAGGTTTAACACTAATCCCGAAAGTATAGGGAGTGTGTGATGATGATCATATCAATCTTGGAACCACTTCCAACACACATAGGCACTTCACCCTCAACTAGTCTCTGTTTATTCTGTAACTCCTATTTTGAGTTACTAATCTTAGCAATCGAACAAGTATCAAATACGCAGGGGCTACTGTAAACACTAGTAAGGCACACATCAATAACATGTATATCAAATATACCCTTGTTCACTTTGTCATCCTTCTTATCCACCAAATATTCAGGGCATTTCTGCTTCCAGTTACCATTTCCTTTGCAGTGTAAGCACTCAGTTTCAGGCTTTGGTCCAGCTTTGGGATTCTTCGCGGGAGTGACAACTTGCTTGTCATTCTACTTGAAGTTCCCTTTCTATCCCTTTGCCCTTTTCTTGAAACTAGTGGTCTTGTCAATCATCAACACTTGATGCTCTTTTCTTGATTTCTACCTTTGTCGATTTCAACATCACGAAGAGCTTGGGAATCGTTTTCGTCGTCCCTTGCATACTATAGTTCATCATGAAGTTTTAGTAACTTGGTGATGGTGACTAGAGAACTCTGTCAATCACTATCTTATCTGGAAGATTAACTCCCACTTGATTCAAGTGATTGTAGTACCCAGACAATCTGAGCACATGCTCACTAGTTGAGAAATTCTCCTCCATCTTTTAGCTATAGAACTTGTTGGAGACTTCATATCTCTCAACTCGGGTATTTGCTTGTAATATTAACTTCAACTCCTGGAACATCTCATATAGTCCATGATGTTCAAAACGTCTTTGAAGTCCCATTTCTAAGCCGTTAAGCATGGTGCACTAAACTATAAAGTAGTCATCATATTGAGCTAGCCAAACGTTCATAACGTTCTGCATCTGCTCCTACAATAGGTCTGTCACCTAGCGGTGCATCAAGAACATAATTCTTCTGTGCAGTAATGAGGATAAACCTCAGATCACGGGTCTAATCTGCCATTGGTACTAATATCTTTCAACATAGTTTTTCTCTAGGAACATATCAAAAATAAACATAGGTGTGACGCCCCCGATTCAATCGTACACTAATCATGCACGCAAACGTGTACGATCAAGATCGGGGACTCACGGGAAGATATCACAACACAACTCTAAAAACATAAATAAGTCATACAAGCATCATAATACAAGCCAGGGGCCTCGAGGGCTCGAATGCAAGTGCTCGATCATAGACAAGTCAGCAGAAGCAACAATATCTGAGTACAGACATAAGTTAAACAAGTTTGCCTTAAGAAGGCTAGCACAAACTGGGATACAGATCACAAGAGGCGCAGGCCTCCTGCCTGGGATCCTCCTAAACTACTCCTGGTCGTCGTCAGCAGCCTGCACGTAGTAGTAGGCACCTCCGGTGTAGTAGGAGTCATCATCGACGGTGGCGTCTGGCTCCTGGGCTCCAGCATCTGGTTGCGACAACCAGGTAGAAGGGAAAGGGGGAAAAGAGGGAGAAAGGCAACCGTGAGTACTCATCCAAAGTACTCGCAAGTAAGGATCTACACTACATATGCATGGGTATAAGTGTAAAGAGGCAATATTGGTGGACTGAACTGCAGAATGCCAGAATAAGAGGGGGATAGCTAGTTGATACGTCTCCGTCGTATCTACTTTTCCAAACACTTTTGCCCTTGTTTTGGACTCAACTTGTATGATTTGAATGGAACTAACTCGGACTGACGCTGTTTTCAGTAGAACTGCCATGGTGTTGTTTTTTGTGCAGAAAATAAAAATTCTCGGAATGTCCTGAAACTCCACGGAACACCTTAGAAAAAATAAAGAAAAATCCTCGCAAAAGATGAAGACTAG
This sequence comes from Triticum aestivum, assembly GCF_018294505.1. Taxonomy (NCBI): domain Eukaryota; kingdom Viridiplantae; phylum Streptophyta; class Magnoliopsida; order Poales; family Poaceae; genus Triticum; species Triticum aestivum. Next base: position 242,717,458 of record NC_057813.1, read on the forward strand.
GGGGGCCACACCCTGCTCACGAGGGTGGGGCGCCCCCCCCCCTCTGGGTGCGCCCCCCTACCTCGTGGGCCCCCTGGTGGCCCTCCGACGCCAACTCCAACTCCATATATTGGCTTTCGGGGAAAAATCAGAGAGAAGAAATCATCGTGTTTTACGATACGGAGCCGCCGCCAAGCCCTAATCTCTCTCGGGAGGGCTGATCTGGAGTCCGTTCGGGGCTCCGGAGAGGGGGATTCGTCGCCGTCGTCATCATCAACCATCCTCCATCACCATTTTCATGATGCTCACCGCCATGCATGAGTAATTGCATTGTAGGCTTGCTGGACGGTGATGGGTTGGATGAGATTTATCATGTAATCGAGTTAGTTTTGTTAGGGTTTGATCCCTAGTATCCATTATGTTCTGAGATTGATGTTGCTATGACTTTGCTATGCTTAATGCTTGTCACTAGGGCCCGAGTGCCATGATTTCAGATCTGAACCTATTATGTTTTCATGAATATATGTGTGTTCTAGATCCTATCTTGCAAGTCTATAGTCACCTACTATGTGTTATGATCCGGCAACCCCGAAGTGACAATAATCGGGACCACTCCCGGTGATGACCATAGTTTGAGGAGTTCATGTATTCACTATGTGCTAATGCTTTGTTCCGGTTCTCTATTAAAAGGAGGCCTTAATATCCCTTAGTTTCCAATAGGACCCCGCTGCCACGGGAGGGTAGGACAAAAGATGTCATGCAAGTTCTTTTCCATAAGCACGTATGACTATATACGGAATACATGCCTACATTACATTGATGAACTGGAGCTAGTTCTGTGTCACCCTATGTTATGACTGCTACATGATGAACCACATCCGGCATAATTATCCATCGCTAATCCGGTGCCTACGAGTTTTCCATATACTGGTTTACGCTTATTTACTTTTCCGTTGCTACTGTTACAATCACTACAAAATACCAAAAACATTACTTTTACTGTCTTTACTTTTGTTACCGTTACCACTACTATCATATTACTTTGCTACTAAACACTTTGCTGCAGATACTAAGTTTCCAGGTGTGGTTGAATTGACAACTCAGCTGCTAATACTTGAGAATATTCTTTGGCTCCCCTTGTGTCGAATCAATAAATTTGGGTTGAATACTCTACCCTCGAAAACTGTTGCGATCCCCTATACTTGTGGGTTATCAAGACTATTTTCTGGCGCCGTTGCCGGGGAGCATAGCTCTATTCTTTGAGTCACTTGGGATTTATATCTGCTGGACACTATGAAGAACTTGAAAGATGATCGAACTACTATTTTGCCCTCAACTACGAGGGGAGGTAAGGGATTGCCATCTAGCCTTGCACTAGATTCTCCTTCTGTTATGAGTAAGTTTGCGACACCTAAACCTACTACTGCTATTGATTCTGATATGTCGCATGTTATTGATGATGCCACTTCTGCTATGCATGATACTTATGATGAAACTACTTCTATGCTTGATACTACTGTGCCACTTGGTGAATTCTTGATGAGCAAATTGCTAGGTCTAGAGAAAGAGAAATTATTGAACCTGAACACGATGATGTTAGTGATGATGAACCTATGCCTGCTATTCCTGAGGGTTATCTTTTTGATGCTGAATCTTCTGCAGCTATTTTTGCTTGCCAGGATAGACGTGAACTTAAGAGGTTGCTAGTTAAATGGAGTAAAGAATCTTTTAGAGGTAGAATGAAACCCGACCCTGCTTTTGCTACTTCACCTATCTGTGTTCCTGATCAGGACTATTATGATTTTTCTGTTGATCCAGATATAATTACTTTGGTTGAATCTGATCCTTTTTATGGCTATGAATCTGAAACTGTTGTGGCACATCTTACTAAGTTAAATGATATAGCTGCCCTGTTTACTAATAATGAGAGATCGCGCTACCTTTATTTACTTAAGATATTTCCGTTCTCATTAAAGGGTGATGCTAAGATATGGTATAATTCTCTTGATCCTGGTTGTGTGCAAAGTCCCCAGGATATGATTTATTACTTCTCTGCTAAATATTTCCCCGCTCATAAGAAACAAGCTGCTTTGAGGGAAATATACAATTTTGTGCAAATTGAAGAAGAGAGTCTCCCACAAGCTTGGGGGAGGCTTCTCAAGTTACTTAATGCTTTGCCTGATCATCCTCTTAAGAAACCTGAAATATTTGATATCTTTTATAATGGACTAACTGATGCTTCCAGAGATTACCTGGATAGTTATGCTGGTTCTCTTTTCAGGGAAAGAACACCGGATGACGCTGAAATTCTATTGAATAATATGTTGGCAAATGAAAATAATTGGGCACCTCCCGAGCTACCTCCTGAGCCAGTTCCTGAGCCAATTACTGAGCCTATTCCTAAACCAACTCCGAAGAAGAGAGGTGTTCTATTTCTCAGTCCCGAAGATATGCAAGAGGCAAAGAAATCTATGAAAGAAAAAGGTATTAAAGCTGAAGATGTTAAGAATTTACCTCCTATTGAAGAAATACATGGTCTTAATTTACCGCCTGTTGAAGAAGTATATGATCTCAATTACTTATTTAATGAAGAACCTCCCGATATCCCGACACAGGTAGTAAAGGTAAATTCTCTCTATAGATATGATAAAGCTGAAGTCCCTCCTACTAAAATTGCTAGTCAGTGCTTGGATGAGTTTGATGACTTTATGTTTAAGCAAGATGACTTTAATGCTTATTTTGGTAGACAATTAAAACAGAATACCTTTATGATTAAACGCTTGGGTGATTATATGGCTGATATTAGAGGTGAACTTAAACTTGTTAGCAAGCATGCTTCTATGGTTACCACTCAAGTAGAACAAGTACTTAAAGCTCAGAAAGAAGTGCTTGATGAAATGAATAGTAAGAAAAATGATTATGCTGTTAGAGTGGCTACTAGAACTGGTAGAATGACTCAGGAACCTTTGTATCCTGAAGGCCACCCTAAGAGAATCGAGCAAGATTCTCAGAGAAACAATATTGATATACCTAGTTCTTCTAAAAGGAAGAAAAAGAAAAATGATAGGACTTTGCAAACTTCTAGTGAACCTATCGCTGAACCACCTGAGAATCCAAATGATATCTCTATTTCTGATGCTGAAACACAATCAGGTGATGAACATGAACCTAGTGATAATGTTAATGATAATGTTCATGTTGATGCTCAACCTAGTAATGATAATGATGTAGAAGTTGAACCTGCTGTTGATCTTGATAACCCACAATCAAAGAATCAACGTTATGATAAAAGAGATTTTGTTGCTAGGAAACATGGTAAAGAAAGGGAACCATGGGTTCAGAAACCCATGCCTTTTCCTCCGAAACCATCCAAGAAAAAGGATGATGAGGATTTTGAGCGCTTTGCTGAAATGATTAGACCCATCTTTTTGCGTATGCGATTAACTGATGTGCTCAAAACAAATCCTTATGCTAAGTATATGAAGGATATTATTACTAATAAAAGAAAGATACCTGAAGCTGAAATTTCCACCATGCTTGCTAATTATACTTTTAAGGGTGGAATACCAAAGAAACTTGGAGATCCCGGAGTGCCTACTATACCATGCTCCATTAAAAGAAGTTATGTTAAAACTGCTTTATGTGATCTTGGAGCCGGTGTTAGTGTTATGCCTCTCTCTTTATATCGTAGACTTGACTTGAATAAGTTGACACCTACTGAAATATCTTTGCAAATGGCTGATAAATCAACTGCTATACCTGTCGGTATTTGTGAGGATGTGCCTGTTGTAGTTGCAAACGTTACTATTTTAACGGACTTTGTTATTCTTGATATTCCCGAGGATGATAGTATGTCTATTATTCTTGGAAGACCTTTCCTTAATACTGCAGGGGCCGTTATTGATTGCACCAAAGGCAATGTCACTTTTCATGTTAATGGCAATGAGCACACGGTACATTTTCCGAGGAAACAACCTCAAGTTTATAGTATCAACTCTATTGGAAAAGTTCCATCGATTATATTTGGAGGTTTTGAATTTCCTCTCCCTACTGTCAAGAAAAAGTATGATATTCTTATTGTTGGGGATTTTCATATCCCCGTTGAGGTAACTTAGTGTCATTCGAAATTTCTCCGGTTCCGGGATTATTCGGAATGAGTTTGTTAACAAGACTTGATCAACCTTGTTAGTGGGTTCATTTTGATGATCACGAGATGGATGAAACTAGAAGCACAACCTTCTGTACCCTCTTTATATTTTCTGTTATTTAGTAGAAATAAAGTAAAATAATATTTTTCTGTCTGTTTCCTGACTTATCCGTGCAATATAAAAATATCCCGAAAATAAAAGTCCTCAGAATGCCATGCCAATTTAATATGATTTTTTCGGGAATATTTGAGAATTTACTGTGCAAAAATTACCACGGGGGGAGCTGCCACCTGGCCACGAGGGTGGAGGGCGCGCCCTACCCCCCTGGGCGCGCCCCCCTGCCTCGTGGGCCCACGGTGGCCCTCCTCCACTTATTCCTGCACCCATCTTCTTCCTCTGCCTCACACAAACACGAAAAACCAACTCAAGCACGAGTTCCAGCCCCCGTTGCTGTGATTTTCGATCTCCTTGCTCAAAGCACCTCTCGCAAAACTGCTTGGGGAGATTGTTCCTTGGTATGTGACTCCTCCATTGGTCCAATTAGTTTTTGTTCTAGTGCTTTATTCATTGCAAATTTGTGCTGCATAGGTGACCATGTTCTTGAGCTTGCATGTCAAATTTATATGGTTCCAAGTAGTTCCAATGCTTTATATAGGCCCTAGGCACTTGTGGGAGTTGTTGCTATCAATTTTATTGAAGTTGGTTCACTTTTATTTGAAGTTACTAAAAATTTCAGAAATTTTTCAGAGGAAACAATATGCTTAGGAGGATGTTCCAAGGTGGTCCTTCAAGGAAGCAAGGTCCCAGGCTTGCAATACGTGATGCTGACGAGGAACCACCAAGAGACGCTCCTGTGAGGCCCTGTGAATGGCCGTCGGAAAATTTTATGAATCAAGTGGGAATCAAAGAAGAATTTAGCGCATATTTGAGTAACGCCGGTCTTGAGGACTTTGAAGCTGACAAATGCCCCCAGTATCATGATCTCACAAGTTCATTTGTGAGGAGGTTTGAGTTTTCAACTTCGCGAAATTCTCTTTCAGTCATGTTTGACCTTTATGACAAATCTTATACCATGGACTTAGAGGATTTTACTTCTGCTTGCAAACTTCCATCTTGGGGTAATGTCAGGGATCCCCCTAAATCTGAATATAGAGACTTTCTTGCTAGAATAACTGTGGGGGAATCTAGAGATATAACACAAGCCACTATAGGGAGCATTCACTTTCCTGCTATACATTATTTTGCTCTCTTCATAGGTAGATGCATAAATGCTAAGGATGAAGCATGTCACATGTGTGTCCCTGATCTCAGTATTCTCAGGAGTGCTGTGTTAGGAGACCAATCTTATCATTTGGGAGCCATTGTAGCTCGCAGGTTGCATCAGAATAGACATAGCGGAGATTTCTTTGGAGGAATTTATGCAACCCGCTTAGCTAATTTTCTTGAGGTAGACATTCGTGAGGGTGACATGGAGTTACCCCCTTCTTATTTAGATTTTGATTCTATGGTTTCCCACCAGTTTGTTGAGAGGACTGAACCACCTCTCCAGTATCGACTAATCTTTGACAGACGTCGTGTAGTCCATATTGCTCTTCCTGCTCCTGCTTTCTTTGATTCACAGGCAAAAAGAAGATATATTATTACCAGAGAGGAGGCAGATGAGTACGAAAGGAGAGTGGAGGCTGCTCGACTCCACGCTACAACTCAGGCGGCGATAGCTGCTGCGTCACAGTACGACCCCAGCTTCACCTACGGATATCCGCCAGGCCATCCCTGGCAATAGACCAACTTAGGCCAAAAGCCTAAGCTTGGGGGAGTACGTATTTCCCACCGACATTACATTTATGTTCACACACACACTCATTGCTAGATGTCGGTGCTCATACTCTTTCATTGTATTATCCATGCTAGTTTAAATTTCTTTTTCCTGCTTTCTTCTTGTGTGTTTGATAAACCTTAAGAAAAACCAAAAAAATTAGTTAGTTTACTTTCCATGCTTGTAGTAGAATTAAAAAGAAAACCCAAAAATATTTCCCGTTCTTCTTTTACTTGTTGGGAGCTTTCCCGTGTAAATAGTTTTTATTTCTTTTCCTTTCTTTGGGGGTCGAGAAGACCATATTGAAAATGCTTAGTGGCTCTTATATGCATGATTGATTATTTAAACTTAGAGCCCATATTACTTGTCTTCTCTCTTGAGTTGAATGCTTGCAGATTCCAGCTTAGTCCAATGCACGTGCACTCTTATTATTATACACACCGTTCGGTCGTGCAAGTGAAAGGCAATAATGATGATATATGATGGACTTATTGGGAAGAGAAAAGCTGGTATGAACTCGACCTCTCTTGTTTTTGTAAATATGATGATTCATCGTTCCTGATTCAGCTATTATGAAGTAAACATATTTGCAATGACATTTTGAGATTATAGTTGCTTGTGCCATGCTTGATTAGCTATGAGTTATAATGGTTTACCTTGCATGCCAACATGCTATTAGAATGATTATGATGTGGTATGATGGGGTGGTATCCTCCTTTAAATGCATTGAGTGACTCGACTTGGCACATGTTCACGCATGTAGTTGAATCCAATCAACATAGCCTTCATGATATTTATGTTCATGGTGGATTATATCCTACTCATGCTTGTACTCGGTGTGAATTAATTTTAATGCATGTTTACGACTGTTGTCGCTCTCTCAGTTGGTCGCTTCCCAGTCTTTTGCTAGCCTTCACCTGTACTAAGCGGGAATACTGCTTGTGCATCCAAACTCCTTAAACCCCAAAGTTATTCCATATGAGTCCACTATACCTACCTATATGCGGTATTTACCTGCCGTTCCAAGTAAATTTGTATGTGCCAAACTCTAAACCTTCAAATAAACATTCTGTTTTGCATGCTCGAATAGCTCATATGTCAACTAGAGCTGCCCTTATCTTCCGTGTTAGGCGGGTTATTCTCAAGAGGAGTGGACTCCGCTCCTCATTCACGAGAAAATGGCTGGTATCCGGGATGCCCAGTCCCATGCTTTGTGCAAACTAAATCAAAATAACTGCAAACAAAACTCCCCTTGGGACCCGTTGAATGTTGGAGGCACTCGTTGTTTCGAGCAAGCCATGGATTGATGCTTGTGGAGGAAGGGGAGTATAAACTTTACCATTCTGTTTGGGAACCGCCTATAATCTGTTTAGCATGGAAGATATCGTCGTCTTTTAGTTGTTATGTTGACAATGAAAGCATGCCACTCAAAATATAATTTATCTCTATTTCAAAACCGAGCTCTGGCACCTCTACAAATCCCTGCTTCCCTCTGCGAAGGGCCTATCCATTTACTTTTATGTTGAGTCGTCACCCTTCTTATTAAAAAGCACCCGCTGGAGAGCACACTATCATTTGCATTCATTATTATTGGTTTATATTGGGTATGACTTGACTGGATCTCTTTTACCATGAATTACAATGTTTAGTCAGTCCTTGATCTTTAAAGGTGCTCTGCATTTATGTTTAGGCGATCTCAGAAAGGGCTAGCGAGATACCATTTTGTTATATCATGTTATGATTATTTTGAGAAAGTGTTGTCATCCGAGTTTTATTATTATGGCTCGCTAGCTGATTATGCTATTGATATGAGTAATTGTGAGACCTACATGTCATTGTGAGTATGGTTAGTTCATAATAAGTGCTGAGACTTGAATGCTGGCTTTTCATGTTTACAACAACAAGAGCAAACAGAGTTTGTAAAAGTTTTTCTTTTTCTCTTTCAGTTTGTCAACTGAATTGCTTGAGGACAAGCAAGGGTTTAAGCTTGGGGGAGTTGATACGTCTCCGCGTATCTACTTTTCCAAACACTTTTGCCCTTGTTTTGGACTCTAACTTGTATGATTTGAATGGAACTAACCCGGACTGACGCTGTTTTCAGCAGAACTGTCATGGTGTTGTTTTTTGTGCAGATAATAAAAATTCTCGGAATGTCCTGAAACTCCACGGAACACCTTAGAAAAAATAAAGAAAAATCCTCGCAAAAGATGAAGACCAGGGGGCCCACACCCTGCTCACGAGGGTGGGGGCCCCCCTGGGCGCGCCCCCTACCTCGTGGGCCCCCTGGTGGCCCTCCGACGCCAACTCCAACTCCATATATTGGCTTTCGGGAGAAAAAATCAGAGAGAAGAAATCATCGCGTTTTACGATACGGAGCCGCCGCCAAGCCCTAATCTCTCTCGGGAGGGCTGATCTGGAGTCCGTTCGGGGCTCCGGAGAGGGGGATTCGTCGCCGTCGTCATCATCAACCATCCTCCATCACCAATTTCATGATGCTCACCGCCGTGCGTGAGTAATTGCATCGTAGGCTTGCTGGACGGTGATGGGTTGGATGAGATTTATCATGTAATCGAGTTAGTTTTGTTAGGGTTTGATCCCTAGTATCCATTATGTTCTGAGATTGATGTTGCTATGACTTTGCTATGCTTAATGCTTGTCACTAGGGCCCGAGTGCCATGATTTCAGATCTGAACCTATTATGTTTTCATGAATATATGTGTGTTCTTGATCCTATCTTGCAAGTCTATAGTCACCTACTATGTGTTATGATCCGGCAACCCCGAAGTGACAATAATCGGGACCACTCCCGGTGATGACCATAGTTTGAGGAGTTCATGTATTCACTATGTGCTAATGCTTTGTTCCGGTTCTCTATTAAAAGGAGGCCTTAATATCCCTTAGTTTCCAATAGGACCCCGCTGCCACGGGAGGGTAGGACAAAAGATGTCATGCAAGTTCTTTTCCATAAGCATGTATGACTATATACGGAATACATGCCTACATTACATTGATGAACTGGAGCTAGTTATGTGTCACCCTATGTTATGACTGCTACATGATGAACCACATCCGGCATAATTATCCATCGCTAATCCGGTGCCTACGAGTTTTCCATATACTGGTTTACACTTATTTACTTTTCCGTTGCTATTGTTACAATCACTACAAAATACCAAAAACATTACTTTTGTTGTCTTTACTTTTGTTACCGTTACCACTACTATCATATTACCTTGCTACTAAACACTTTGCTGCAGATACTAAGTTTCCAGGTGTGGTTGAATTGACAACTCAGCTGCTAATACTTGAGAATATTCTTTGGCTCCCCTTGTGTCGAATCAATAAATTTGGGTTGAATACTCTACCCTCGAAAACTGTTGTGATCCCCTATACTTGTGGGTTATCACTAGTCCTATCGAAGACTACGCTTCTGGCAGCCTCCGTTTTGCAGCATGTAGAAGAGAGTAGATTGAAGTCCTCCAAGTAGCATCGCATAGCATAATCCTACTCGGCGATCCTCCCCTCATCGCCCTGTGGAAAAGCGATCACTGGGTTGTCTGTGGAACTTGTCTGGGTGTGTTTTATTAAGTATCCGGTTCTAGTTGTCATAAGGTCAAGGTACAACTCCGGGTCGTCCTTTTACCGAGGGACACGGCTATTTGAATAGATAAACTTCCCTGCAGGGGTGCACCACATAACCCAACACGCTCGATCCCATTTGGCTGGACACACTTTCCAGGGTCATGCCCGGCCTCGGAAGATCAACACGTCGCAGCCCCACCTAGGCACAACAGAGAGGTCAGCACGCCGGTCTAAATCCTATGTGCGCAGGGGTCTGGGCCCATCGCCCATTGCACACCTGCATGTTGCGTACGCGGCCGGTGAGCAGACCTAGCAACCTCTATTACAAAGGAAGTTGCGTTACGCAGTCCAACCTGGCGCGCGCCGCTCCGTCGCTGACGTCAAGAAGGCTTCGGCTGATACCACGACGTCGAGTGCCCATATATTTCCCGCGTAGTTGGTTACTGCGTATAGGCCAGTGGCCAGACTCAGATCAAATACCAAGATCTCGTTAAGCATGTTATTATGAAGTAACCGCGGACGCCGACCAGGGCCAGGCCCACCTCTCACCTAGGTGGTCTCAACCTGCCCTGTCGCTCCGCCACATAGTAATTGTCGGGGGCCGTCGGGAACCCAGGCCCACCTCTATCGGGATGGAGCCACCTGTCCTTTCAGCCCCCACAACAGAATCACTTGCGGGTACTCAACGAGCCAACCCGGCTTTAGTCACCATCTGTATAGTATGTATATATGTATAGTATATACCCGTGATCACCTCCCAAGTGATCACGGCCCGATAGTATAGCAAGGCAGACTAGCAATAATGTAGGGCCAATGATGATAAACTAGCATCCTATACTAAGCATTTAGGATTGCGGGTAAGGTATCAACAACTGTAGCAACAATGACAGGCTATGCAACAGAATAGGAGTAACCGAACAGTAACATGCTACACTACTCTAATGCAAGCAGTATAGAGAAGAATAGGTGATATCTGGTGATCAAGGGGGGCTTGCCTGGTTGCTCTGGCAAGGAGGAGGGATCGTCAACTCCGTACTCGAACTGGGGGTCGCCGGCAGTCTCGGGGTCTACCGGAAAGAAGTAACGGATGGGGGAACACAATAAATAACAGAGCAATCAAAGCATCACAAAGCGTAACATGGCAATACGCGGTGCTAGGTGTGCCCTAACGCGGTAGTAGGTGATACCGACGAAAGGGGGAAACATCCCGGGAAGTATCCCCAGTGTTTGGCGTTTTCGGACAGATGAACCGGAGGGGGAAGTTGCGTGTTCTCTATGCTAGGGGCGCGTGGCGGATGAACGGACTGTGTATCTGGATTCGTCTCGTCGCTCTGAGCAACTTTCCTGTAGAAAGTATTTTCATCTGAGCTACGATTTATTTTATATTAATTTTAAAAGGATTTTATCATTTTCTAGAATTAACAGAATTAATTTAATCCTCTAATGCATTTATGACGTCAGCGGTCAACTCTGGCCGTTGACCTGGTCAACCTGACATGTGGGTCCCGCATGTCATACTCTGTTTATTCTAATTAGGATTTAACTAATCTTATTATTGTTTAATTAATTAACAATAGTTAATTAGGTGAACTAAAAATGATTAGTTAAGTTAATTCATTTAGTTAATTAATTAATAAATTAATTTTTATTTTTATTATTTTTTATTCTTTTTTTATTGTTTTCATTCTAATCTGGGGCTGGCCCACTGGTCAGGGACCCAGCCCAACCGGGGCGGGCGAACGGGAAACGGGCGCAGTTTAGCGCCCGATTGGGCGCAGCGGGGCGAGGCCGTGGCCACGGCGGGGCGACGGGCAAGTAGTGGGGTGGCGGATGAGCATCGGGGGGAGGCAACAGCGACCGGCGCGAAGGGCGCCGCGGGCGGAGCGAAGCAGAGGCCTCGGCGCACGGTGTCAAAGAGCGGAGAGGAGAGGAGGAGGCGCGGAGCGCGGACGCGGGGTGAAGGCCGCGGTCGTCGCGAGCGCGCGTGCGCGAGGGCTCGTGCTGGGGGGGCGGACGGTGCGGTGGCGCGGGTGAGCACTGACGTGAGGGCACGGGGAGGAGGAGGACCGGGGTCCTCACCAGCGTTGTAGGGAAAATGGCAGCGGTTGTCGAGGAGGAGGACGGGGACGCGGTCGACGACGAAGAGGATGGTGAGGTGGCGATCCGGGCGAGGAAGGTTCGGTGAGGTGGTGGTGGTGACGGCGGGCGATGGCATCGGGTCAGTGACGTGGCGAGGCTGCGGCTTCAGGCGGGCGTCGTGCGAGGGAGAGGAGAGGCGAGGAGTCCGAGAGGGCAGCGTCGGCGCCGACTGGCGGCGGCCTTAGCGGAGTCGCGGCTTGCGTCGGGCGCAGGCGTACGGGATCGAACAGGGAGCCCCTCCCCTGTTCGTTCGTCAGGGCGTGCGTCTGTCGTGGGTGACGGCGCGCAGGAGGGGTGAGGGAGTGATGGGGATCGATCTAGGGTTTGCCACGATGGGGGGGTTAAGCAGGTGTGAGGGGCCGGTTGGGCCAGTGAGCTGGCCGGCTGGGCCGTTGGCCCAGTTGGCCAGGGGGCCTTTTTTTGTATTTTAGTTTTCTATTCTTTTATGTATTTTATTTCTTTTCTGTTTTATTTTGTTCCTCATTGCATTTTAGTTTTGTAAAGTACAAAAATGATCCCTAAATTAGTAATAGGAATTATACCACTGCCACAATTAACTTGGCACCTAAATATAATAGTTTGTAATTGCTTATCATTTTAAAAGCATTTAAATAATTGTTTTTGTTACTGTTTAAATCGTTTTAGAGTATTTGAACATTTTATAAAAGTGTGGTTCCTCCGCCATAATTACCTATGCATTATTTGCTCACTATGAACATTTTAGTTTTCATATTTGAAAACTTTTATTGTATACCTTTAATTAAAATTTGAATTTGAATCGTTTTGAACTAACGTGAGTTTAATAACAGAAATCGAGGTGACGTGGCACCATTAGTAGAGGGTTACTGTGGCTTAATTATCCGGGCGTCACAATAGGGAAGCAACAACGCGAGTTATTGATCTACAACATAATTTGCAAAATACTATCAGGACTAAGTTCATGATAAATTAAAGTTCAATTAATCATATTACTTAAGAACTCCCACTTAGATAGACATCCCTCTAATCATCTAAGTGATCACGTGATCCAAATCAACTAAACTATGTCCGATCATCACGTGAGATGGAGTAGTTTTCAATGGTGAACATCACTATGTTGATCATATCTACTATATGATTCACGCTCGACCTTTCGGTCTTAGTGTTTCGAGGCCATATCTGTATATGCTAGGCTCGTCAAGTTTAACCTGAGTATTCTGCGTGTGCAACTGTTTTGCACCCGTTGTATTTGAACGTAGAGCCTATCACACCCAATCATCACGTGGTGTCTCAGCACGAAGAACTTTCGCAAATGATGCATACTCAGGGAGAACACGTATACCTTGAAATTTAGTGAGAGATCATCTTATAATGCTACCGTCAATCAAAGCAAAATAAGATGCATAAAGGATAAACATCACATGCAATCAATATAAGTGATATGATATGGCCATCATCATCTTGTGCTTGTGATCACCATCTCCGAAGCACCGTCATGATCACCATCGTCACCGGCGCGACACCTTGATCTTCATCGTAGCATCGTTGTTGTTTCGCCACCTATTGCTTCTACGACTATCGCTACCGCTTAGTGATAAAGTAAAGCAATTACAGGGCGATTGCATTGCATACAATAAAGCTATAACCATATGGCTCCTGCCAGTTGCCGATAACTCTTGACCATATCACATCACAACATGCCCTGCAAAAACAAGTTACATGTCCTTTACTTTGTTGTTGCAGTTTTACGTGGCTGCTACGGGCTGAGCAAGAACCGTTCTTACCTACGCATCAAAACCACAACGATAGTTCATCAAGTTAGTGCTATTTTAACCTTCTCAAGGACCGAGCATAGCCACACTCGGTTTAACTAAAGTTGGAGAAACTAACACCCGCCAGCCACCGATGTGCAAAGCACGTCGGTAGAACCAGTCTCGCGTAAGCGTAAGCGTAATGTCGGTCCGGGTCGCTTCATCCAACAATATCGCCGAACCAAAGTACGACATGCTGGTAAGCAGTATGACTTGTATCGCCCACAACTCACTTGTGTTCTACTCATGCATATAACATCTACGCATAAAACCTGGCTCGGATGCCACTGTTGGGGAACGCAGTAATTTCAAAAAAAATCCTACGCACACGCAAGATCATGGTGATGCATAGCAATGAGAGGGGAGAGTGTTGTCCATGTACCTCGTAGACCGAAAGCAGAAGTGTTAGCACAACGCGGTTGACGTAGTCGTACATCTTCATGATCCGACCGATCAAGTACTGAACGCACGGCACCTCCGAGTTCAGCACACGTTCAGCTCGATGACGTCCCTCAAACTCCGATCCAGCCGAGCTTTAAGGGAGAGTTTCGTCAGCACGACGGCGTGGTGATGATGATGATGTTCTACCGATGCAGGGCTTCGCCTAAGCACCGCTACGATATTATCGAGGTGGAATATAGTGGAGGAGGGCACCGCACACGGCTAATAGATCTCAAGGATCAATTGTTGTTATGTCTAGAGGTGCCCCCATGCCCCCGTATATAAAGGAGCAAGGTGGAGGGGGCGGCCAGGAGGGGGCATGCCAGGAGGAGTCCTACTCCCACCGGGAGGACTCCCTCCTTTCCTTGTCCAAGTAGGAGAGGGGAAGGAAGGGAAGGAGAAGGAGAAGGAAGGAGAGGGAGGAAAAAGAGGAAAGGGGGGGCGGCCCCCTAATCCAATTCGGTTTGGGCTAGGGAGGCGCGTGCCCTGCCTCCTCTCTTCCACTACTTGGCCCATGAGGCCCATTGCTTCTTCCTCGTATTCCCATAACTCCCCGGTACCCTTGAAAATACCCGAATCACTCGGAACCTTTCTGGTGTCCGAATATAGTCGTCCAATATATTGATCTTTACGTCTTGACCATTTTGAGACTCCTTGTCATGTCCCCGATCTCATCCAGGACTCCGAACTTGTCGGATGTAGGGTTCTGGTAGACCCTTAAGGTTCAAACTCTAGGGTGCGCAGGAAGATCTTCCCCCTACCGATCCACGTCCGATCGCCTCACGAGAATCTAAGCTAAAACAATGAGCAACACGAGGGACACAAGATTTATATTGGTTCGGGCCACCGTTGTGGTGTAATACGCTACTCCAGTGTGTGGTGTGGTGGATTGCCTCAGGGGCTGATGATGAACAGTACAAAGGTCAAAAAGCCTCGCGAGAGGTGTTCTTGAGCCGGTGCGATGAACTGCTTGGGTGAGTTCGATCGCCTCTAGGTCTAATGAGTACTCAATCTGTTTCTCCCTTCTCTGAGGTGGCTAGTCCTATTTATAGAGGCCCTGGTCTTCTTCCCAAATATTGAGCGGGAAGGGCGCCAACAACGGCCATTTTGAAGGGGAACATCTAGTACAAGTTATCCTGACTAAAGTTAGTCTTCGGCTGCCAAAGGCACTAGCCATGACGCCATCCTGGGCTCCACGGTGACCTCCATCCTGTCGCTCGCTGGTCTTGGTCTTGTTGCACTGAAATGGAAACCTTTGCCTGATGCCTCGGTACTCCACGCCTGTGCTTGCCCCTTTGCACCAAAGAGGAAACAAGGACACTGTGCAGGCCGGCGCCCGCCTGGTGCCCGCCTGGTCTCGATCGTCATGGCTTGCATCACGAGCACCTCGCGAGGTACCCTGCCTTGATCTCTCCGCCTCCTCGTGAGCCTGCTTGGCGAGGCCGTTCCTGAGGAAGTCGCGTGTCGTCCGCCTCGCGAGGCTTGGCCCCTCTCGAGGGTCTTGAGTCTTGCACTGATGAAGATGGGCCGTACTGGGCCACCACTCGAGCCACGCTGCAGGCCGCAGGCAGGCAAGTCTGGGGACCCCCGTTCCCAGGACACCGACAGTAGCCCCCGGGCCCAAGGTGCGCTCGGACTTAGCTTAGCAAAGAAGCGAAGGGGCAAGTGCGGAGCGCCCATCAGCCTGCGGCCTTGGGCGCTGCGTGGCGGTTGATTGGACGTGGGCGCCTCCGCTTCCCCATGCTGCCCCAGCAACTGCACGACTTGACAAGTCCCTGCATGCAGAAATGAGTCATGATTCCCTATGATCGTGGAGGCCGATGGTTGGCCTCCTCCGGTTATAAATGCAGGAGAGCGCAAGCCCCCGCTGTACATCTTCCTCCTTGCTTCCTTCTTTCTCCCCATCCCAGCTGCTCGCCGTCTTCTATGGCGCTGACGAAGAGGTTCTCGGCCGTGGAGAAGGGAAAGGCTCGCCGGGAAGGGCCTGACTCTCCCCCGCCCAAGCGCGGCCGGGGTCGTCCCCGCAAGCATCCTGCGTCGCCCACAGCGGCTCCATGCGGTCGAGGCTGCGATCTCCCGCGCGGTGATGGGTGCCTGGTGGGTGAGGGTAGGTGCATCGACAGCACGGCCCACCAGGCCACGCTTCCACTTGGCGGAGGTGCTGCCGGAGTTCTTCGTGTGGCTTGTGGACCCAACCGGCAGCTGGCTCCATCTTCCCCACTTCTTTGCAGGTGAACTCCCGGTCGGCGCTCCTGGCGGCCTCTGGCTTCAAGCAGACGGTTGCTGCAGCAGGGCCTCTTGGGCCTCACTGGAGATCTCCGTCATCGGGAATGTGGCCCTGACCCATGGCTGGCAAACGTTTGCCGGCGCGCGCGGCCTGAGCCGGCGGTGCACCCTGCATTTCAAGTTCGACAGCGACGCCACCCTCTAGTGAGGGTGTTCAGAGAAGACGGCCGCCGTGTTGGGTGCTGCCCTGAAGACAATGACGGCGGCCGGGTGCCCAGCCTCGGCGATGGTCGGGATGAAGATGAAGGCGGGCGCGTGGCCGGCGGCGTTCGCAGCTCGCCAAGCTTCGGCGGCTCCCCTTCGGACGGCAACTCCTTCAGCGGTGGCCGCGACCAGCCCCCGTGCCGCCGCGCTCGCCTTGAGGGAGGTAGCAGGTCAGCCCGCCGTCGCGCCTCGGTGAAGCATGAGGAGGGGTCTGACTGAGCTCCGGAGGTAGTACGAGACCTCGCCATGAGTCGGTGCCAAGCAAGTCGTGTCTATTTTGTTTTCCTCCCTTTCCTGCGCAAAGAGAGAGTAGCGTAGGGCCCCGCAGGGGCGTGCTGGACAGTTGCCGTTAACTATTATGCTATTTTTGTTATTCCCGTGTTGTGCTTTGGTGCCGTGTGCTCGTGTGTAGGAATTACTTAGCTCGGGGGGAGTTGCCGCAGTCTTCGCTTCCCAAGGCTGAGGCCTCGTCGCGCGCTTTGTGGCCTGCAAGGATTAGTTAGGAGAGGTAACTTCCGGTCTCGGTCATGAGGGCAAACGGCTCAGGTCATGTGTTCGTGTCGCGATGCCTGTGGGGCACAGACTGGGAGGAGTGCTCCCATGGTGGACTTGGATAGGAAAGCCTCACAAGACTGGATCAGAAAACACTTGCGAGGGCACCCGTGTAGCCCCCTCGCGAGACTTGCGAGAGAGAAAAACGAGTCAAGTAGGTGATAAAGACAAAGAGTCACAGGTCAGGGACGGCAACAATGCTAAAAGCAACTCCAATAAAACTTCAAATAGGGACGAACAAGCCAACTGCAGAAAGCAAATGAAAAAACCGCATCCGGTACCTAATCTAGTCTTCGACGTCTTCTCACCAGCGCGGAGCTAAGTGCTGCCACTGGGCGTGGGCGGGAGCCATCGAGGCCCGAGGGCGGCTCTCCGGAGACTCCGGGGCATGTACAGCCCCAACTCATTATTACGTGAGAGTGTCACGGGCGGTGAGCTTCACAGGCATTGGCCTTCTTCACAGGCTCCGGGCCTTTCTCGGGGCGATGAGCTTCACAGGCGTTGGCCTTCTTCACAGGCACCGGGCCTTTCTTGGTTCGTCTAGCTTCACAGGCACCAGGCCTTCTTTACGGGTGTTGGGCCTTTCTTCAAGGGTAGAACTTCCGAAGGTGCTGGATGTTCCACGCGTTCGGGATGAGCACCCCCTCCTGAGTCTCCAAGCGTGCGGCGCCAGGCCTGGAGACATGAACAACCTTGAATGGGCCCTCCCACATGTGCAAGAGCTTGTGCAGCCCCTCCCTGGAGAGCACCCGTCTGAGCATGAGGTCTCCTACCTTGAGGGTCCTGGGGCAGATGCTGCGGCAGTGGTGCCGCCACAGCGCCTATTGGTATCTTGCAGCCCGAAGCACAGCCTCCCGACGGTGTTCCTCTCCCAGCACGAGGTCCACCCCCCGCATGGCATCCTGTTGTGCTTCGTCAAAAGCCAGGACCCGCGTGGAGCGACGCCTGACCTCGTGAGGAAGGACCGCCTCAGCACCGTAGACGAGGAAGAACGGGGTTTCGCCAGTCGACTTGGTAGCGGTTGTGCGGATGGACCATAGCACGGACTGAAGCTCGTCGTGCCAGCCCCTGCCGCAGGCCTCCAGCTTCTTCTTGAAGGTCCGGGTTTTGAGGCCTTTTAGGACCTCTGCGTTGGCGCGTTCAGCTTGGCCGTTGCTTCGAGGGTGTACCACCGAAGCGTAGCATATCTGCGTTCCAAGGTTAGCACAATATGTTTTGAAGAGATTGCTGGTGAACTGTGAACCATTGTCGGTGATGATGCGATTAGGTACCCCCAAACCGGCTCACGAGGCCCTTGATGAACTTGACCGCTGAGCCAGCCGGGATGGTGCGGACAGCCTCCACCTCTGCCCACTTTGTGAACTTGTCAATGGCGACGTAGAGGTAGCGGTAGCCCCCTGGCGCCCGAGGAAATGGGCCAAGGATGTCCAGTCCCCAAACAGCGAATGGCCATGAGAGGGGAATGGTCTAAAGGCCCTGAGCCGGCTAATGAATGTGCTTGGCATGGAATTGACAGGCTTCACAAGCTTTTACCAGCTCGATTGCGTCGTTGAGTGCTGTTGGCCAATAGAACCCGCTGTGGAACGCCTTGACGATGAGGGTCCATGAAGACGAGTGGTGCCCGCAGTCTCCACCATGAATGTCTGCCAGTAACTCTTTCCCTTGCTCCCTGGAGATGCAACGTAGGGTAACGTTATTCGTCCGCTTCTGGTAGAGCTCTCCGTCTTGGATGCAGTAGGCCGTGGCCTGCCGCGCCATGCGTTCCGCGTCCTCCTCCTTTTCTGGCAGAATCCCTTGCATCAAGTAATCCTTGAACTCCATGATCCAACATCCCTCCTGAGGCTCCAGGGCCAGGAGCAGGCGCGCTCCTGAGGTCGGGCCACAGGCCGGGGCTCCCGAGGCAGGCGGTTGAGGGAGCTCCTCCCGAGGCAGTGCTGTGCTTGATAGTGATGGTGCCGCTGAAGGTTTGAAGAGTCGTTCCTCGAAGACGCCAGGCTCCTGAGGCAACTGCCTGGACGCCCTCCTGGCTATGTCATCAGCCTCTTGATTGGTGCCGCGAGGCACATGCTGCAACTCCAACCCGCAAAACTGTTTCTCCATCCTGCGGACCTCCACAAGATACGCTTCCATGTGTTCGTCCTTCGGCTCGTACACCTTGTTGGAGAAGTTGGCGAGGAGTTGCGAGTCACCCTTGATGATGAGGCGCTTTACCCCCAAGGCGGCAGCAGCTTTCAAGCCTGCTATCAGGCCCTCGTATTCTGCTATGTTGTTGGAGACCTTCTCTCCATGCTGGAAGCAGAGCTGCACAGCATAGTAGAGCTTGTCCTGAGTGGGAGATATGAGCATTGCGCCAGCCCCCATGCCATGTCGCGAGAATGCCCCGTCGAAGTACATGAGCCAGCCATCTGATGCTTCACTTCCTGGGGAAAGCGACCAATCCTCGCCCGCTTCAAGCCCTGGTGCCTCCTCCATTCTACCATGAAATCTGCAAGTGCGGCTCCCTTGATGACTCTGGTCGTGCTGAACTCCAGCTGAAATGCTTGCAACTCGATGTTCCATTCAGTGACCCTTCCAGCTGAGTTGGGGCTCCTGAGTACCCTTTCCAAGGGATATGCTGAGATGACCTTGATGGGATGGCCTTGAAAATAGTGCCGCAGCTTGCGTGAGGCCACCAGCAACGCAAGGAGGAGTTTCTGGGGCATGGGGTATCACGCCTTTGCGTCCCGCAGCACCGTGCTAACGAAGTACACGGGGTGCTCGACAAGGTTGAGGGTGCTGGCGTGCCTGTGTCTTTCGGAGGTCGAGGCGCCTCTTGAGGCGACGGAGCCCCCAGCGCTTGGTCGCTTGGCGGGGCCTCCTCCGCTCTGGGTGCGTCCCCCTGCTGAGGCTAATCTCCATCTACTACGGTCTTGGTCTTCGCGAGGCTTTCTTGGCTTTGCTCCACTTCGGCCGGGGCTGCGGCTGGCACGGCCTTGGCCCGGCGCTCCTCCCTAACTGCCACCAGGGCTGCGCTGGCGGAGTAGGGTGTGACTGCAAGGTAGAGCACCAAGGGCTCCTGAGGGCGCGAAGCTACCATCACCGGAGGGCTGGTAAGGTACTTCTTGAGATCTTGGAATGCCTTGTCAGCCTCTTCAGTCCATTCGAACAGGCCCTTCTTCTTCATCAGCTTGAAGAAGGGCAATGCTCGCTCCCCCAGCTTGAAGATGAAGCGTCCCAACGCGGTTACTCGCCCAGTAAGCTTCTGCATTTCTCTAAGGGTCTTCGGCGGACTCATGTCTTCGACTGCCTTGACCTTCTCCGGGTTAGCCTCGATACCCCTGTGGGACACGAGGAAGCCCAAGAGCTTGCCCGAGGGGACTCCGAATATGCACTTCTCCAGGTTGAGCCGCAGATCCACTTCACGGAGGCTCGCGAAGGTATCTTCCAGGTCCTGTATCAGGGTTTTTGCCTCCCGAGACTTCACCATGATGTCATCGACATAGGCCTCGGCGTTCCTCCTGAGCTGCCGGCCCAAGGCGATGTGCATCAGTCGCTGAAAGGTCGCGCCCGTGTTGCGCAACCCGAACAACATGCAGGTATAGCAGTATACTCCACACGAGGTCAGGAAGGCCATTTTCTCCACGTCTTCTACCGCCATCTTGATCTGGTGATAGCCCGAGAAGGCATCCAGGAAGCACAACAGGTCACACTCAGCGATAAAATCGACGATCTGGTCGATGCGAGGGAGCGGGAATGGATCCTGTGGGCAGGCCTTGTTGAGGTTGGTGAAGTTGACACACATGCGTTCCTTTCCTCCCTTTTTTGGCACGACAACAGGGTTGGCCAGCCATTCAGGATAGCAAACTTCGCGAATGACACCTGCCGCCTCTAACTTGCGGGTTTCTTGGACGATGAAGGCCTGCTTCTCGGTGGACTGTCACCTTGCCTTCTGCTTCACGGGGCGCACGTTGGGGCACATGTTGAGATGGTGTTCAATCACATCCCTTGAGACCCCTGCCAGCTGATCAGGTTCCCACGCAAACACCTCCTTGTTTGCGCGTAGAAATTTCACCAGGGCTTCCTCCTGCTCATGGTCGAGATTGGTGCCTATGGTGAAGGTGGCGCCAGAGGATCCATCCTCATCGACTGGTACTTGTCTTGGGTGAATAGCTGCTTCTTCTTGGCCGGCGCAGCCCCCTTGGGCTCGAGGGTATCTACACCGGCGGGCTGCACCACCACGACCGTCTTGAAAGCGAGCTTGAGCACCTGCAGCGCATCCCTTGTGTCTCCGGACACGGTAAGGACACCACTGCTCCCGGGCATCTTCATGAGGTTGTAAGCCGGGTGAGTCGCTGCCATGAACTGGGCCAAGGCTGGGTAGCCGAGGATGGCATTGTGCGGGAGGCCGATGGGGGCGATGTCGAAGTCGACCAGCTCCGTGCAGAAGTTGTCGTGGGTGCCGAAGGTCACCGGGAGGTGGATGTGCCCCAGGGAGCCGGTGGGACTGCCTCCAACGCCCAAGAAGGGCCTGCTGGGTTGGAGCCGCTCTAGCGGCATGTGGAGGAGGCCGAAGGCCTCCACCGAGAGCATGTTGAGGCCGGCACCACCGTCGATGAGGGTCCTGGTGATGGCCACCTGGTAGATGGTGGGGGTGCATAGCATCGGGAGCGCGCCCGAACAGGCGGTGTTAGAGGGGTGATCGTCCAAGCTGAAGGTCAAATCAGCCTTGGGTGCCACCCAACCCGGGGGGGCTTCACGGCGCTTGAGGGCGGCGCCGATCTGGCGGACGAACGGCTTGACATGGTGGCTCGAAGGCGGTGCCTGCGATCCACCCAGGAGGGCTATGATGACTGGGGGTGCCGGTGCAGCATGATGGGTGAGGAAGAGGTTGCGCAACTCCTCCCAGGAGGCCACAGAAGCCACTGGCAGGTGGAGCAGCCACATGCGCGGGACGCCGGTGAGGGCCATGGGCAGCCAGTTAGCCATGACCCTGTTGTCACCTCCGACCTTGAGGACGGCTTCTTCATACGCTAGCAGGAAGGCCAGCGGATCGACCGTGTTGTCGTAGCGCGACGGCATGTCCGGCTTGAACTTGTTCGGCCACCGCACTATCGCAAGGCGGGGGCCAGGGCTCGGAGCCCCCTGGTTCCCGCGCCGGTGTCGACAGCCGGAGCAGGTGGTGCGTTGGCCGCCATGAGGGCGGAGCGCGGTGCTGATGGAAAAAGGGTCGACGGAATGGAGAGCTCCGGTGCACCCCTACCTGGTGCGCCAAATGTCGGATGTAGGGTTCCGGCAGACCCTTAAGGTTCGAACTCTTGGGTGCGCACGAAGATCTTCCCCCTACCGATCCATGTCCGATCGCCTCATGAGAATCTAAGCTAAAACGATGAGCAACACGAGGGACACAAGATTTATACTGGTTTGGGCCACCGTTGTGGTATAATACCCTACTCCAGTGTGTGATGTGGTGGATTGCCTCAGGGGCTGATGATGAACAGTACAAAGGTTGAACAGCCTCGCGAGAGGTGTTCTTGAGCCGGTGCGATGAACTGCTTGGGTGAGTTCGATCGCCTCTAGGTCTAATGAGTACTCGATCCGTTTCTCCCTTCTCTGAGGTGGCTAGTCCTATTTATAGAGTCCCTGGTCCTCTTCCCAAATATTGAGCGGGAAGGGCGCCAACAACGGCCATTTTGAAGGGGAACATCTAGTACAAGTTATCCTGACTAAAGTTGGTCTTCGGCTGCCAAAGGCACTAGCCATGACGCCGTCCTGGGCTCCACGGTGACCTCCATCCTGCCGCTCTGCTGGTCTTGGTCTCGTTGCACTGAAATGGCAACCTTTGCCTGATGCCTCGGTACTCCACGCCTGTGCTTGCCCCCTTTGCACCAAAGAGGAAACAAGGACACTGCATAGGCCGGCGCCCGCCTGGTCTCGATCGTCATGGCTTGCTTCACGAGCACCTCGCGAGGTACCCTGCCTTGATCTCTCCGCCTCCTCGCGAGCCTCCCTGGTGAGGCCGTTCCTGAGGAAGTCGCGTGTCGTCCGCCCCGTGAGGCTTGGCCCCTCGCGAGGGTCTTGAGTCTTGCGCTGATGAAGATGGGCCATACTGGGCCACCACTCGAGCCACGCTGCAGGCCGCAGGCAGGCAAGTCTGGGGACCCCCGTTGCTAGGACGCCGATAGAACTACCTTCGGTCCATCAAAATACATAAACTCATAATATAACCGTCATCTAACTTTAAGCATGCAGACCCTACGGGTTCGAGAACTATGTAGACATGACCGAGACACGTCTCCGGTCAATAACCAATAGCGGAACCTGGATGCTCATATTGGCTCCCACATATTCTACGAAGATCTTTATCGGTCAAACCGCATAACAACAACGTTGTTCTCTTTGTCATCGGTATGTTACTTGCCCGAGATTTGACCGTCGGTATCTCAATACCTAGTTCAGTCTCGTTACCGGCAAGTCTCTTTACTCGTTATGTAATGCATCATTACGTAACTAACTTATTAGTTACATTGCTTGCAAGTCTTATAGTGATGTGCATTACTGAGAGGGCCTAGAAATACCTCTCCGATAATCGGAGTGACAAATCCTAATCTCGAAATACTCCAACTCAACATGTACCTTCGGAGACACCTGTAGAGCTATTTTATAATCACCCAGTTACGTTGTGACGTTTGGTAGCTCACAAAGTGTTCCTCCGATAAACAGGAGTAGCATAATCTCATAGTTGTAGGAACATGTATAAGTCATGAAGAAAGCAATAGCAACATACTAAACGATCAAGTGCTAAGCTAACGGAATGGGTCAAGTCAATCACATCATTCTCTTAATGATGTGACCCCATTAATCAAATGACAACTCATGTCTATGGCTAGGAAGCACAACCATCTTTGATCAACGAGCTAGTCAAGTAGAGGCATACTAGTGACACTATGTTTGTCTATGTATTCACGCATGTATTATGTTTCCGGTTAATACAATTCTAGCATGAATAATAAACATTTATCATGAAATAAGGAAATCAATAATAACTTTATTATTGCCTCTAGGCCATATTTCCTTCAAACTTCTGATCTAGGATCTTCGTGAGGATTTTTGGAATATTTGGGAATTTATAGGGCGAAGAGGGGGTGCGGGGGGCCACCGAGGTGGGAACAACCCACCGGGGCGCGCCTGGGGGCCCAGACACACCCTGGGGGCTTGTCCCCTCTCGGGGCACCCCCCCAGGTGCTGCTCTGGCCCATTGACAGTCTTTTGGTCCATAAAAAATCCACAAAAAATTCTGCAGTGCTTGGAGAACTTTCATTTCTGCACACAAAAAACAACACCATGGTAGTTCTGCTGAGAAGAGCGTCAGTCTGGGTTAGTTCCATGAAAACCATACCAAAACCATATAAAATCATTGTAAACATAGCATGAATACTTCATAAATAATAGATACGTTGGAGACATATCACCGTAGCATTAAACTTTTGGATCCAATCGGTCCCTTACCGAATAGCGCATAAACTAGGGTTTAAGCTTCTATCACTCTCGCAACCCATCATCTAATTACTAATCCACAATGCATTCCCTTAGGCCCAAATATGGTGAAGTGTCATGTAGTCGACGTTTACATGACACGACTAAGGGAATCACAACATACATACTATCAAAATATCGAACACATATCAACTTCACATGATTACTTGCAACATGATTTCTCCCGTGACCTCAAGAACAAAAGTAATTACTCACAAGTGATAAACATGCTCAACGTTAGAGGGGTATTAAATAGCATAATGGATCCAAACATATAATCTTCCACCAAATAAACCATATAGTAATAAACTACAAGATGTAATCAACACAACTAGTCACCCACAAGCACCAATCTATAGTTCCGGTACAAAGATTGAACACAAGAGATGAACTAGGGTTTGAGAGGAGATGGTGCTGTTGAAGATGTTGATAGAGATTGCCCTCCCCAAGATGGGAGAGTTATTGGTGATGATGATGATGATGATGATTCCCCCCTCCGGGAGGGAAGTTCCCCCGATGGAATCGCTCCGCTGGAGGGCAAAAGTGCTCCTGCCAAGTTCCGCCTCAAGACGGCGGCACTCCGTCCAGAAAGTCCTCTCCTTATTTTTTCTAGGTCAAAATGTCTTATATACAAGAAAATGGGCATCGTAGGTGGGTTGGGCTGAGCACAACCCACCAGGTGGACCCCTCCCGGTGGTTATTTGCTCCATTATTTCTTATTTGTTCCATAAAAAATCCTTGTGAAGTTTCAGCCCATTTGGAGTTGTGCAGAATAGGTGGCCTGATGTAGCTTTTCCAGGTCTAGATTTCCAGCTGCTGGAATTCTCCCTCTTTGTGTGTACCTTGCATATTATGAGAGAAAAGGCATTATAATTACTCCAAAAAAGCATTATTATGAATAAAAACATTATAAATAACAGTAGGAAAACATGATGCAAAATGGACGTATCAACTCCCCCAAGATTAGACCTCGCTTATCCTCAAGCGAAAACCGAAATCAAAAAACACGTCCAGATGCTTAGAGAGAGGGGTGGTGTTGATAAAAACAAAATACGGACATAGAAGCATCATGTGAATTATTATAACAGCAACAAACTTTAACATAAAACCTTTATCATAGAACTTTTATCATATACTTCTCATGAATAAGTAACAATTCATCACACTGTCGAAGTATAAAGCATATACTCTACTGGAAACCAACAAACTATGTTCTGAGTCAACTTTGCAACTACAATTCATCATCTTTTTCGAAAGGGTCGCATATCAGAGCCTTTATGCAAGTCCACATACTCAACCATCATATAGTCTTCTATGATTGCTAACACTCACCGCATACACATGAGCAAAACATTTCAACTGGACACATAGAAAGATAGGGGCTTATAGTTTCACCTCCCAATGTATTCACCTCAAGGGTGATGTCAATAATAATAACTCATGCTACCCATATTCAACTGGACATATGTGCCTAAATCTTTCCTCACCACATGAGGAGAAAAATAAAAAGGAATAGAGAGAGAAACTTTGACTCTTGCATAAAAGTAAATACATAAAGGTAAAAGATAGGCCCTTCGTAGAGGGAAGCACAGGTTGCCATGCGCATATTTTTTTTGTATGCTCAACCCCTTAGTGCAAAAGAACGTGACGTTATATTGCCCCTTATGATAGAAACCTTTATTATGCAGTCTGTCGCTTTTATTCTTTGCTATCACAAGTTCGTACAACGCTCAGTTTTCTCTTACACTAAATGATCTAACACTTTTAGAAGCAATTTTTATTGCCTTATTGCACCGATGACAACTTACTTGAAGGATCTCACTCAATCCTTAGGTAGGTATGGTGGACACTGATGACCCACAAGTATAGGGGGTCAATTGTAGCTCTTTTCGATAATTAAGAGTGTCCAGCCCAATGAGGAGCAGAAGGAAATGACAAGTAGTTTTCAGCAATGTAGTGTCTGCAAGTGCTGAAACTGTAAGTAGCGACTAGTTTGATAGCAAGATAATTTGTAACGAGTAAGTAATGATAGTAACAATAAGATGCAACAAGGTATACCAATCCTTTTTAGACAAAAGATAGGCCAAACGGTCTCTTATAACAATCAAAGCATTCTTGAGGGTACACGGGAATTTCATCTAGTTACTTTCGTCATGTTGGTTTGATTTGTGTTCGCTACTTTGATAATTTGATATGTGGGTGGCCCGGTGCTTAGGTGTTGTTCTTACTTGAACAAACCTCCTACTTATGATTAACCCTCCCGCAAGCATCCGCAACTACGAGAAAAGTATTAAGAATAAATTCTAACCATAGCATTAAACTCTAGGATCCAATCGGTCCCTTGCGGAATAGTGCATAAACTGGGGTTTAAGTTTCTGTCACTCTCACACACGGCAAACAAAAAAAGGACAATCGAAAAAGAGAGGAGGAGATTGGGAAAGAGAGGGCGAATAAAACCGCAAGGGTAAAGTGGGGGAGAGGAAAACGAGAGGCAAATAATGTAAATGCGAGGGAGATGGGTTTGTGATGGGTACTTGGTATGTCTTGACTTGAGCGAAGACCTCCCCGGCAACGGCGCCAGAAATCCTTCTTGCTATGTCTTGAGCTTGCATTGGTTTTCCTCGAAGAGGAGAGGGTGATGCAGCAAAGTGTAGCGTAAGTTTTGAGAACCAAGGTATCAATCCAGTAGGAGGCTCCTCAAAAGTCCCACGCACCTACACAAACAAACTGAGAACTCGCAACCAACGCAATAAAGGGGTTGTCAATCCCTTCATGGCCACTTGCGAAAGTGAGATCTAATAAAGATAGTATGATAAGATAAATATATTTTTGGTATTTTATAATATAGATGCAAAAAGTAAAGATGCAAATAAAAGTAGATTGAAGGCAAATATGATAAGAGATAGACCCGGGGGCCATAGGTTTAACTAGAGGCTTCTCTCAAGATAGCATAAGTATTACGGTGGGTGAACAAATTACTGTCGAGCAATTGATAGAAAAGCGCATAGTTATGAGATTATCTAGGCATGATCATGTATATAGGCATCACGTCCATAACAAGTAGACCGACTCCTGCCTGCATCTACTACTATTACTCCACACATCGACCGACTCCTGCCTGCATCTAGAGTATTAAGTTCATAAGAACAGAGTAGCGCATTAAGCAAGATGACATGATGTAGAGGGATAAACTCATGCAATATGATATAAACCCCATCTTGTTATCCTCGATGGCAACAATACAATACGTGCCTTGCAACCCTTTCTGTCACTGGGTAAGGACACCGCAAGATTGAACCCAAAGCTAAGCACTTCTCCCATGGCAAGAAAGATCAATCTAGTAGGCCAAACCAAACTGATAATTCGAAGAGACTTGCAAAGATAACTCAATCATACATAAAAGAATTCAGAGAAGATTCAAATATTATTCATAGATAAACTTGATCATAAACCCACAATTCATCGGATCTCAACAAACACACCGCAAAAAGAGTTACATCGAATAGATCTCCACAAGAGAGGGGGAGAACATTGTATTGAGATCCAAAAAGAGAGAAGAAGCCATCTAGCTAATAACTATGGACCCGTAGGTCTGTGGTAAACTACTCACAACTCATCGGAGGGGCAAGGATGTTGATGTAGAGGCCCTCCATGGTTGATTCCCCCTTCGGCAGAGTGCCAGCGAAGGCTCCAAGATGAGATCTCGCGGATACAGAAGGTTACGGCGGTGGAAATTGTGTTTCATGGTGCCCCTGGATGTTTTCGGGGTACGTAGGTATATATAGGAGGAAGAAGTATGTCGGTGGCCGCCCGAGGGGCCCACGAGACAGGGGGGCGCGCCCTACAGGGGGGGCGCGGCCTCCTATCTCGTGGCTTCCTCGGCAGCTTCTTGACTTGCACTCCAATTCCTTTGGATCACGTTTGTTCCAAAAATCACGCTCCCGAAGGTTTCATTCCGTTTGGACTCCGTTTGATATTCCTTTTCTTCGAAATACTGAAATAGGCAAAAAAACAGCAATATGGGCTGGGCCTCCGGTTAGTAGGTTAGTCGCAAAAATGATATAAATTTGTAA
Organism: Triticum aestivum; assembly: GCF_018294505.1. Taxonomy (NCBI): domain Eukaryota; kingdom Viridiplantae; phylum Streptophyta; class Magnoliopsida; order Poales; family Poaceae; genus Triticum; species Triticum aestivum. The sequence goes on from NC_057813.1 coordinate 242,745,980, forward strand.
AATAAAGCCCATAAACATCCAAAAGGGGTAATATAATAGCATGGAACAATCAAAAAATATAGATACGTTGGAGACATATCAATGGGCACCGGAGGTGGGCCGAGGAGGGCACAACCCAGCCAGGGCGCGCCTGGGCTCCCTGGCGCGCCCAAGTGGGTTGTGCCCACCTGGTGGGCCCCCTCTGGTAGTAATTTGCTCCAGTATTTCTTAAATATTCCATAAAAACTCTCCGTGAAGTCTCAACTTGTTTGGAGTTGTTTAGAATAGGTAGCCTGACGTAGCTTTTTCAGGTCCAGATTTCCAGCTGCCAGAATTCTCCCTCTTGGTGTGTACCTTACAAATTATGAGAGAAAAGGCATTAGAATTACTCTAAAAAGCATTATTATGGATAAAAACATTATAAATAACAGTAAGAAAACATGATACAAAATGGACGTATCAGACACTTGAAAATAAGATTTGGGTTCAAGGGTTTCTGGATGCACAAGTAGTATCTCTACTTAGTGTGGAGTTTTTGGCTAGCAAAGATGGGGGGCAAGCACCACATGTTGAAGGATCTATGACAATATAACTTCTATGTGAATATGAACAAACATAAACCATTACGTTGTCTTCCTTGTCCAACGTCAACAATTTGGCATATAATATTTTGATGGGGGCTCACAATCAAAAAAGATTTCCAGGATAGTGTATTTGTATGTGAATCTTCTCTTCCGTTATTAATTCTTTCATGAGTTGCATCATTGACCAATGCTATGTTTGTCAATCTCTAATAAAATTTTCTACTTATACTTTTCCTTATGTGGTGTCATTACCTACCATAGGATTAGCATATGATTTTTTCCATTCATTTCGTTTCTTTTTGTTGGAACATGAAAGTAAAGAAAGCAAAAACTCAAATTAAACTTTATTATATATCTCGCACACGATTACAAGGATAGATCACTAAGCAAACTCTCAAAAAGAAATGATCGAACTAAAACTTTTATTCATCTAAAGCAAAAGATAACTATGGATCGAACTAAAATAAGTAAAGGCAAAAGATAGTGGAGGTGATACGATACCAGGGCACCTCCCCCAAGCTTGGCGGAAGCCAAGGGGAGTGCCCTTACCCGATACTCAATTTTCTTTTGGTGATGAAGAAGGTGGTGGTGATGAAGTAGAGGGTTTGTCCTTCTTCCTCGGCTTACACTTGAGGATGGAATTTTCCTCCTTCAATTCACCGATCTCCTGCTCAAGCTCCAGTACCATTTTGCATAAATCTTTCTTATTTTCCTGCAAAAGGCGAAAGGGTATAAACTGAACCTTGGGCCTCTTTGCTTTGTTGGGGAGACATGACTTCTTGAATTCCACATGCATGTCCCCAGGTTGAGGCACTGGGGCTTCGTCCTCGTCTGAGCTCGTCTCCTCCTTCTCCCTAGGATAGTAGTCTTCCTCTTCCTCTGAAGTCCAGCCATAGTGCTCCACATCCCCATATGACTTGGGGTTTGCGAAAAATCAGCAACATAACTCTCACCCTCACAGTCTTGGGATGACATATTTTTAGATCTATCAGGAAAACAGCAAGAAAAGAAAACAGAAGATTTCTCCATGATACGGTGGTCAATAGGTTCAGGGGGTATATAAAGATTTTTTTATCTTGGGAAACAAGCAAACGGGAGAAAAAACGAGTCCGGGAGGTACCCGAGGTGGGCACAACCCACCTGGGCGGGCCTGGCAGCGCGCCCTGGTGTCTTGTGCCCACCAGGGTGACCTTCCTGGTTATTTCTTATTTTCCTAATTTTTGTTATTTTTCAAAACTGACAGAAAATATGTTTGCAGATTTTTTTCGGAGTCCGTTTACTTACCGTATCACGTACCTCCTCTTTTTCACGATTCTGGAGTGTTCTGGAAGGTCTCTTTTATGTGTTCTTCCGGTGTCATAGTTTGGACAATATTACTTTCAACATTAATGTTCATACCTAAGATATAATGTTTTATTCGTTGCCCATTAACAACCTTTGGGTTAGTACCTTTGACATTATTTATTTTGATAGCCCCAGACCGATAAACCTCCTCGATGACATAGGGTCCTTCCCATTTGGAGAGGAGTTTTCCTGCAAAGAATCTGAAAGGAGAGTTGTACAAAAGAACATTCTTTTATCATGCCATCTTTTAACTTTTTCTTTAAATAACTTGGCATTTTCATAAGCTTGGGTTCTCCATTCATCTAAGGAGCTAATATCAAATGACCTCTTTTCACCGGCAAGTTTAAAATCATAGTTGAGTTCTTTGATTGCCCAATAAGCTTTATGTCCTAAGTCCTAACTCAAGAGGCAAATGACAAGCTTTTCAATAAACCATTTTATAAGGAGACATACCCGTATGATTTTTATATGTTGTTCTATAAGACCAAAGTGCATCATCTAATTTCTTAGACCCATTCTTCCGGGACCTATTGACAGTCTTTTGTAGAATTAATTTTATTTCTCTATTGCTAAGTTCAACTTGACCACTAGTGAGGATGATAGGGTGATGCAATTATATGGTTAACATCATACTTGGTAAGCATCTTACGGAAAGCACCTTGAATAAAGTGTGAACCACCATCAGTCATTAAATATCTAGGGACTCCAAACCTTGGGAAAATAACTTCCTTAAGCATTTTAATACAGGTGTTGTGATCATCACTACTAGTTGGAATAACTTCTACCCACTTAGTAACATAATCAACAGCAACCAAAATATAAGTATACCCATTAGAGGAATGAAAAGGCCCCATGTAATCGAATCCTCAAACATCAAATGGTTCAACAGCAAGTGAATAATTCATAGGCATTTCTCGACGCTTACTGATATTACCTATTCTTTGACATTCATCACAAGATAAGATGAACTTATGAGCATCCTTGAAAAGAGTAGGTGTCGGTGTCAAAACCGGCGGATCTTGGGTAGGGGGTCCCCAACTGTGCGTCTAGGCGGATGGTAACAGGAGACAAGGGACACGATGTTTTACCCAGGTTCGGGCCCTCTTGATGGAGGTAAAACTCTATGTCCTGCTTGATTGATATTGATGATGTGAGTATTACAAGAGTAGATCTACCACGAGATCCAGGAGGCTAAACCCTAGAAGCTAGCCTATGGTATGATAGTTGTTATTGTTGTTGTCCTACGGACTAAAACCATCCGATTTATATAGACACCAGAGAGGGCTAGGGTTACACAGAGTCGGTTACAATGGTAGGAGATCTACATATCCGTATCGCCAAGCTTGCCTTCCACACCAAGGAAAGTCCCATCCGGACACGGGACGAAGTCTTCAATCTTGTATCTTCATAGTCTTGGGGTCTAGCCGATGATGATAGTTTGGCTATCCGGACACCCCCTAGTCCAGGACTCCCTCGGTAGCCCCTGAACCAGGCTTCAATGACGACGAGTCCGGCGCGCATATTGTCTTCGGCATTGCAAGGCGAGTTCCTCCTCCGAATAATTTGTAGAAGATTGTGAACACCAGGATAGTGTCCGGCTCTGCAAAATAAATTCCACATTCCACCATAGAGAGAATAATATTTACACAAGTTCAATCTGCTGACGTATTTCATGGCGTGACGTCACACCACAACCAAGCCTTTACTTGAATCATTTTTATTATACCACATCAACGCGTTTAGCGAAGCGGTTTCCTTGGCACGTCTTGTCGAAGCAGAGATCGTGTTCCCCTTATTCCGGGATTCCCATCAATACGGACATGGGTAACCCAACCGCGCCATTGATTGCGGCGCTTGGGAGAAAAGCGAGTTTTATCAGGCCGGTGGGGACGCATAGCTTCGTCCGCCCATATATAAGGGGATAAGGATCCACCTTTTTACCTACGCCTTCTTCCTCCTTTGCTTATCCATCTCCGCGCACTCAAGCTCCAGCGCCCAAGTTCGCACATCTCACCTCAACCTCCTCCAACTATGTCCGGAGCGGGAGGCAAGTGGATGGCCTCCTCCGTTACGGAGGGGCACATCAAGAGGCTGCGCAGCGCCGGATATCTGTCCAGCGACATCGCGCACCGGCTCCCTCACGAGGGGAAGCCCATCCCCACCCCCAGGCCCCATGAGAGGGTAGTATTCCTTCCCCATTTCCTTCGCGGACTGGGCTTCCCACTTCACCCCTTTGTCCGGGGGGCTCATGTTCTACTACGGCCTGGATTTCCATGATATGGCCCCGAATTTCATCCTCAACATCTTGGCGTTTATCGTCGTGTGTGAGGCCTTCCTCTGCATCCAGCCCCACTTCAGCTTGTGTCTCAAGACCTTCAACGTCAAGCCGAAGGTTGTGAAGGGGAGTCAAGCGGAGTGCGGAGGCGCCATGGTGGGCAAGATACCCAACGTCACTTGGCTCGAGGGCGCCTTCATGGAAACCATCAAGGGGTGGTAATCGGGGTGGTTCTACATCACTGAGCCGCGTGACCCTAAATGGGCAGCGGCCCCCGAATTCAGATCTGGCATCCCCACACGGCCCACCTCTTGGAAAGAGAGTGGCCTGACTTGGGGCGATTCGGAGGAGCTGACCGGACTCCAAGCCTGCATCCAGAAGCTGGTGAACAAGAAGCTCAAGCTTGTCAACGTGGTCCAGGTCATGCTCATCCACCGGATTCTCCCGTGCCAACAACGGGCCTTTAAATTGTGGGAGTTCGATCCGGCTCAGCACCGAACCTTGAGCGGGCTCTTCGACACTAGGTACGAAGATGCCTGGAAGGTGCTGTTTAAGGGCGCCGAGGCTCCCGCATCCGCTACCGAAGATCGCGGATTCAGCTCGCAGTGCCAGGCTAGAGAGGTAAGCGATTCTATCCTTTACGGGACACTTGTTTTTCATAGTTTGACTCTATACGGGATCTAAACTCCCTCTCCTTTGACAGGACTGGCTGAAGAAGGCCGAGCAGACTAATTGTCTAGCCCGTTTGCCAGAAGACCAAGCGGACGCCCGTTTAGCAGGGCTGCTGGTTCCGGCACCCCATGTGGTGCCGGAGAAGAAGGCCAAGAAGGAGGCCACGGGCACTCGAAAGAGTTCCCGTTTTCAGGTGTCCGATGACTCCGAAGCGGACTCCTCCCCCGAGGACGAGGAGGAGAAGAAAAAGGCCTCTCCCCCAGTGGGGGGAGGGAAGAAAAGGAGGGCCTCCCTAACAAGGGAGGCCGAAGGGTCCAAGAAGGGAAGAACTCTTCCCCCGGACTGTTCCGCCAACGCCGGTGATGACGACGAGGATTGGCCTCCAAGGGCCAAGCCCCTGGCGAGATCGTAAGTATCTGGAATCCCAAATGACTTCATGATTTTTCTTTTTGCCACATGGTGTCTTTCTAACGCCGCATACAACCCTGCAGTCCGCCCAAGGACGATCTTCCCGCTTTGTCGAGCGGGTCCTTGGGCTCGTCGGATGTGAACAGTACTTCACTTCCAACCGCCTCCTCTCCCCGTGACGTTGACGACGCCGAGGTAGGATCCCAGAGAGGGACCCACCCGGAGGAGGAGGACCCAGAGGTGCCACGGGGCGACCTCCCGGACTTCGTGCCGGACTCCGCACCGGAACCTGCAGTGGTTCCGGAATCCGGCGGGCGGCCCCTTCGCAAGAAGGGCAAGGCCGTGGCGCTGGCGGCCTCCGTCCAACCGGAGGCGCCGGATAACTTGCTGGAGGCACTCAATGGCGCTTCCATCAAGGAGGAACACCGCACTGTCATGAGTGCGGTGATTCAGAAGGTCCAGCTCGCCAAAAGCGGGCTGACCGAAGCCTGCAGCAGCCTTCTATCAGGCTTTGAGGTAAGAATATTAATATATGTAAAATAGTACCGCATAGACAGTAGCCCCTGATGCTCGGTTCGGTGTTCAGAAAGAAAAGCCGGACTGAGGATCTAAAAAGATATACGCATGTGTCTTAATAAATATGTCAATATGGGATTGCAGGCTGCGCTGCTGACCTCTGGCGCACTGACTGCGGAGGTCAATGCTTTGAAGCAAAGCCTCGAGCGGTCCGAGAACGAGCTCGACCGTGCCAAGAAGCAGCTCGAGGACAAGGAAGGTGAGTAACACCTTATTAAAGTTGTACCTTACAGAAAAGGATTTGGTTGCAAGAGAAATGACAAGGATAACGTGGGTACTTCAGGGGCCACGAACAAGGTGGCGACCTTGAAGGAGGCATGTCCGCGGCCGAACGTAATGCGGCCGTGGAGCGTGCTGGGTGAGAGAAGCAGGAGGCGCGGGTGGCGGAGGTACAGCAAGAGCTCCAGGCTCTCATGGAAAAGCATGAGAGTTTGGAGTGCGACTCGAAGACTCGAGAGTCCGAGCTTGCATCGGCTCTTGAGAGCGCCAAAGCCGCTAAGGCCGAAGCCCACAAGGCCCTTCAGGAGATCGAGGCGTTGAAGAAAATAGCGGCGGGTAAGGCATTTTCATGCAAAGCAAGCATGTGAATGTGAATTACCTGTTACTTACCCGAATTCGGAGCTCTCCAGGAGCGTTCGCAGATCTGCCCTGCAGTGTGTCCGATGCTGCCGCTTTCTACAGGGCCGAGGAGGGGAGCTCGACGGAGAAGGTCTTCTAGTCTCAGTATGCTGAGGCCGAACATCCAGTGCCCCTTAGCGACCAGCTAAAGCAGCTGGTCGAGCTCCACAAGGTGGCCGAACAGGCCATGAAGGGCCTCATAGTTCGGCTGTGGCCCAATGAGGCCATGCCTGGGAGCTACTTCGGCCTGGTGGTGCGGCTGGTGGATGCTTGTCCGTGGGTTGAGGTCATCAAGCGATCCGCTTGTATTGAAGGTGCCCGTCGGGCCCTTGCCCGTGCTAAGGTGCACTGGGGCAAGATGGATGCTGAGAAGCTTGTGACGGACGCGCCACCGCCGGGCAAGGAGTATTGTATGCCCGAGATGTATTACAAGAGTGTCCTGAAGGGTGCCTGCACTATTGCGGGTGAGTGCTCCAATAATGTAATATTTAAGTAGACTCGCATTTTGTTATCCTGTGCGCAGAAAACTTTGTTCATATGCGCTAAGCAATGCTTGTTGATTTAAAATATTACCTTCTGTGCGGCTGTTTATAAAATCTGAGAGATGGCAAGTCGTCGGCTTCAGCCCCCATGCCACGAGTGCTGGGGTGTTCGGGATAAATTTGAGCACTCTTGTTCCCATATTTGGGTCCATCTAGGGAGGCGCTCAACACAACAAACTAGGCAACCAGACTTATAATGCTTGAACACTCTCACTTAGCCATAGAATTCTATAATTTTAAATTTCGGCGAAGCCCCTAGTGTTCGGAAGGCCGAATTCAGGGCGCTATCCACGCCTGGGCCGGACAAAACCGGTTCCTCGCTCTAAGCGGCATAAGTCTTTAGGGAATCGAAAAAACCTCTTGAACAGCGACCGGCTCTCGCCTCATCATGATGATCAGTTTTAGCTTTCTCCATTGAAGCGCTCGCCCAGCTCAACCGGGGCGCAATCGCAGTGGTTCTCCCAGTGCTACCTTAGCCGATAGAACGGAACGTAAGGTACCAAAACATGGGAGCCGGGCAAACCCAACTATTGACCCAAGACATGATTCGAAGCCGATGCATATAATGCTATAAGTTCGGGGTGCCGCACTTGTGAAAGTGTTCGGACTTATCACACCATAATGTGGGGAACTTAAGCCCCTAGTGTATTTAGCCGTACCAAAGTGTACGGATGCGACATGTCATAAGTGAACATATGTATAAGAAAGGAATGCGATTAGAAGCAAAAAGGTGTTGCATTGTTTATTCAAGAAATACTGCCATGAATGCAGAATGATACAAATAGTGCGATAAGCAAGGGATGGGACTATTAAACATGTCCCCCTCTAGGGGTAGGCTGCGGAATGGTGTATAAAATAGATTTAGTGCTCGTAATTGAGACCACTTGGATATTCGTCGTAGCCTTTCACCTTCCCTGGCTGTTGCATCGTGAGTTCGGCCGGTCTAATGCCGGACAGGGCCTCTAGTGAACGGAGTCCTGTGGGTAAGAAAAAAAGGAAAAAAAGGAATGACACACTTGGGAGCCCCTGATGTGGTTGAGCCGCATTCTGGGCCTGTTGTGGTCGTGCCCCTTCCCCTATGCCCACAGTATCTCCAGAGCGTAATGATGTACGCGAAGGACCAGTCTTGCGATCTTGCAAGGGCTGGGGTTGGGGCCGCATTGCTACGCGTGCTCGGAACGTGCCAGGTGGTCTTGTTGTAGGTTACTCCGAGCGTGTTTAGCCGTGTCCGGTCGCTTAACGGCCGGACTCGAGAATTGCCTTAAGAGGCTGCATTGTACTTCTGTTGCGAGAGCCGCTGTATGTTCCTCCATTCGAAGGGAGCGTTCGGTGTTTCCGTTGACCGTGATGACTCCTCGAGGGCCTGGCATCTTGAGCTTGAGGTATGCGTAGTGCGGCACCGCGTTGAACTTTGCAAACGCGGTCCGTCCAAGCAGAGCATGATAGCCGCTGCGGAACGGAACTATGTCGAAGATTAACTCCTCGCTTTGGAAGTTATCCGGTGATCCGAGGACCACTTCCAGTGTGACTGAGCCCGTACAATTGGCCTCTACACCTGGTATGACGCCTTTGAAGGTCGTCTTTGTGGGTTTAATCCTTGAGGGGTCTATGCCCATCTTGCGCACTGTGTCTTGATAAAGCAGGTTCAGGCTGCTGCCGCCGTCCATCAGGACTCTGGTGAGGTGAAATCCATCGACGATTGGGTCTAAAACCAATGCGGCGAATCCGCCGTGGCGGATGCTGGTGGGGTGGTCCCTTCGATCAAAAGTGATCGGGCAGGAGGACCATGGGTTGAACTTCGGGGCGACTGGCTCCATCGCGTACACGTCCCTGAGTGCGCGCTTCCGCTCCCTCTTGGGTATGTGGGTTGCGTATATCATATTCACCGTCCGCACTTGTGGGGGGAAACCCTTCTGTCCTCTATTGTTCGGCGGTCGGGTCTCTTCTTCGTCATCGCTATGCAGCCCCTTGCCATTGTTTTCGCCAATTAGCTTGCCTGCCTGCTTGAATACCCAACAGTCCCTGTTGGTGTGGTTGGCTGGCTTTTCGGGGGTGCCGTGTATCTGGCACGAGCGATCAAGTATTCGGTCCAAATTGGACGGACACGTAGTAGTTCTTTTGAATGGCTTTTTCCGCTGACCGGGTTTGGAGCCTCTGAATCCGGCATTGACTACCGTATCCTCATTATTATCGCCGTTAATGCGGCGTTTGTTCTTGTTGCGACGCGACCTGCCATTGCGGTCCTTTGTATCCGGACTGCCAGAATTTTTGCTGAGGTTGTTGCTGCGGGCTAGCCAGCTGTCCTCTCCCGCGCAGAAGCGGGTCATGAGTGATGTGAGGGCTGCCATGGATTTCGGCTTTTCCTGTCCCAGGTGCCGGGCAAGCCACTCATCGCGGATGTTATGTTTGAAGGCCGCGAGGGCCTCCGCATCCGGACAGTCGACGATTTGATTTTTCTTAGTTAAGAACCGTGTCCAGAATTGTCTGGCCGATTCGTCTGGCTGCTGAATTATGTGGCTTAGGTCGTCAGCGTCTGGTGGTCGCACATACGTGCCCTGAAGTTATCCAGGAATGCGGCTTCCAGGTCCTCCCAACACCCAATTGATTCTGCTGGCAAGATGTTAAGCCAATGCCGAGATGGTCCTTTAAGCTTGAGTGGGAGGTATTTAATGGCGTGAAGATCGTCAACGCGGGCCATGTGGATATGAAGGAGATAGTCTTCGATCCAAACCGCGGGGTCTGTTGTGCCATCATAGGATTCAATATTCATAGGTTTAAACCCTTCGGGGATTTGATGATCCATTACTTCATCTGTGAAGCATAGTGGGTGTGCGGCGCCTCTGTATTGGGCTATATCGCGACGGAGCTCCAACGAGCTTTGTCTACTGTGTTCGGCCTGGCCGGACTTACTGTGTCCGGTGCGACAGTTGTCGTCACGTATCATGGGGCGCCCACGCGATCCGTAGATCGATCTTGATTGTCTTGCCTTATCCTCCAATATATCTCGCAAGTCCGAAGCGTTCCCCTGTGGCCTTGCACTTTTTGAGCGATGCCGGGGTACGGTTCTAGTGGAGGGCCTAGAGGCCTCTCTGTCGCGGCCATGAGGTGGTCGGTCAGCCGCATTGTGCTCTGGTGATGCAGGTTTATATGCCTCCTCCTCTAGTCGGGGGAGCAGCTTGCGTTTGGGGTAGCTTTTGGAGGGGCATTCGAGCTCATGCTCTTCGGCCGCAAGGACTTCAGTCCATCTGTCGGCTAGCAGATCCTGATCAGCTCTAAGTTGTTGCTGCTTTTTCTTGAGGTTGTTTGCTGTGGCCATAAGCCTGCGTTTAAAACGCTCTTGTTCGACGGGATCCTCAGGCACGACAAATTCGTCGTTGTCGAGGCTTGCCTCGTCTCCGGAGGGAGGCATGTAATTATCATCCTCTACCTCTTCGTCTGCCGCTCTCTCATGAGGGCTGGCATCTCCGTCCTCATGCGCTGAATCTTGCTGGAGGGGGTTGTCTTCGGCACTGTCTGGGGTATTATTATCTCCGGTGCCGGAACCGCCATTCTTGTTGTGGCGGGATTTAGAGCGGCGCCGCTGGCGCCGGCGCTTGGGCTGTTTCTTGGAGGGGTCTTCCTCCACTGTTCCTTCGTCGTTCCCATCCTTTGGGATATCCACCATGTATATGTCGTATGACGAGGTGGCTTTCCAGTGCCCAGTAGGCGCTGATTCTTGGTCGTCTCCGGCATCTTCGTCCATACCGTCGATGTGTTCGGAGTCGAAGTCTAGCATGTCGGTTAGATCGTCGACAGCGGCTACTAAGTGGGTGGTGAGTGGGTCTTGAATTTCTTCGTCGTCCGCATCCCAACCGTCCTGACCGCAGTCCGGCCAGGGCTCTCCTGATAACGAGAGATACTTTAGCGAACTCAGGATGTCGCCGAAAGGTGAGTGCTGAAAGATGTCCGCAGCGGTGAACTCCATAATCGGTGCCCAATCGGATTCGATTGGAGGGGCGCGGGAGGTTTGGAGTCCAGCAAGGAGTCCGGCACCTTGGAGTCACGAGCTTCAGAAGGGACAAAGTCGGTATTCGGCTCTATCGCCGTAGAGGTTGCAGCCCCCGAGGCGGTGTCTAACCACCCATCCTCAATCTGCACAGCCGGCTCCAAATCAAGGGCCAGAGCGGACTCGTGTGCGGCCTCCAGGGCACTGTCCGGCAGCAGAGCTAAATCATGCCCATTGTGACAGTGCGGCGCGCTCGGCTGTGGCTCGAATCCATTGAAGATCAAGTCTCCGCGGATGTCAGCCATGAAGTTAAGACTTCCAAATCTGACCTGACGGCCAGGGGCGTAGCTTTCGATCTGCTCCATATGGCCAAACGAATTGGCCCAAAGTGCAAAGCCGCCGAATACGAAGATCTGTCTGGGGAGGAAAGTCTCACCCTGGACCGCGTCGTTGTTGATGATCGAAGGAGCCATCGAGCCTATCGGTGACGACATAGAGGAACTCTCAATGAAAGCACCAATGTCGGTGTCAAAACCGGCGGATCTCGGGTAGGGGGTCCCGAACTATGCGTCTAGGCGGATGGTAACAGGAGACAAGGGACACGATGTTTTACCCAGGTTCGGGCCCTCTTGATGGAGGTAAAACCCTACGTCCTGCTTGATTGATATTGATGATGTGGGTATTACAAGAGTAGATCTACCACAAGATCAAGGAGGCTAAACCCTAGAAGCTAGCCTATGGTATGATAGTTGTTATTGTTGTTGTCCTACGGACTAAAACCATCCGGTTTATATAGACACCGGAGAGGGCTAGGGTTACATAGAGTCGGTTACAATGGTAGGAGATCTACATATCCGTATCACCAAGCTTGCCTTCCATGCCAAGGAAAGTCCCATCCGGACACGGGACGAAGTCTTCAATCTTGTATCTTCATAGTCTTGGAGTCCGGCCGATGATGATAGTTCGGCTATCCGGACACCACCTAGTCCAGGACTCCCTCAATAGGCCAATAAAATCCTGATTGCAATACCTTGTGAGCAGTTATGTCTCCCGCATGATGTCCTCCATAAGCTTCGGAGTGACATTTCCATTGGATTTGTCCTTGTTCATGCTCAGGTACACAACGTCTAATAATACCATCTACTCCTTCTTTATAAAGATGTGGGTCATCCCAAAAGAAATGTCTTAAATCATAGATTTTTTTCTTTTGTTGGTATGTAAAGCTAGGTGGTAAATATTTAGCAACAATGTAATTAGCATAGTTAGCACACCAATGAGTGTTATGAGAAACATTTATTGCAGCTAACTGCTCATCTGGAAAACTATCACCAATAGGTAGTGGGTCATCAAGAATATTTTCAAGCCTAGACAATTTATCAGCTACGGGGTTCTCTGCTGCCTTTCTATCAGTGATATGCAAATCAAATTCTTGTAGCAAGAGAACCCATCGAATAAGCCTAGGTTTAGCATCTTTCTTTTCCATAAGATATTTAATAGCAGCATGGTCAATGTGAACAGTTACTTTTGAACCAACAATGTAAGATCTAAATTTATCACAAGCAAACACCACTGCTAGAAATTCTTTTTCAGTAGTAGCATAATTTCTTTGAGCACTGTCTAGAGTTTTACTAGCATAATGAATAACATTTAGTTTCTTGTCAACTCTTTGTCCTACAACAGCACCAACATCATAATCACTAGCATCACACATAATTTCAAAAGGCAAGTTATAGTCAGGTGGTTGAACAATAGGTGCAGAAATTAAGGCTTTCTTGAGTGTTTCAAAGGCTTCAAAACAATCATCATTAAAAACAAAAGGAACATCCTTTTGCAAAAGATTTGTAAGGTACCTAGAAATTTTAGAAAAGTCTTTGATAAACCTCCTATAGAAACCAGCATGACCTAAGAAACTACGAATACCTTTGATATCTTTAGGACATGGCATTTTCTCAATTGCATCAACCTTAGCTTTGTCCACTTCAATACCTCTTTTAGAAATTTTATGGCCCAAAACAATACCTTCATTAACCATAAAGTGGCACTTCTCCCAATTCAAGACAAGATTTGTTTGCTCGCATCTCTACAAAACTCAATCAAGATTGCTTAAACAATCATCAAAAGACTTCCCATAACGAAAAAGTCATCCATGAAAACTTCAACAATCTTTTCACAAAAGTCAAAGAATATAGCAGTCATACATCTTTGAAAGGTAGCAGGTGCATTGCATAAACCAAAAGGCATACGTCTATAAGCATAAGTTCCAAAGGGACAAGTGAAAGTGGTCATTTCTTGATCAGGTTGAGAAACAGGTATTTCTGAAAAACCAGAGTATCCATCAAGGAAGCAAAAATGTGTGTGCTTGGATAATATTTCTAGCATTTAATCAATAAAAGGCAGAGGGTAATGATCTTTTCTAGTTGCTTTGTTTAATTTTCTAAAATCAATTAACATTCTATAGCCTGTAACAATTCTCCATGGAATAAGTTCTTCTTATCATTAGGAACAACAGTAATACCTCCTTTCTTATGGTACAATGAACAGGACTTGCTCATCTACTATAAGCTATAGGATAGATATACCTACTTCTAAAAGTTTTAACATTCTTACCACTTCCTTCATCTTCGGATTTAATCGATGTTGGTGATCAACAACGTGTTTAGCATTAGGTTCCATATTAATTTTGTGCTGACATAGAGTGGGGCTAATGCCCTTTAAATCATCAAGAGTATATCCAATAGCAGCTCGGTGCTTCCTTAGAACTTTCAATAATCTTTCTTCTTCATGTTCTGAAAGTTTAGCACTAATAATAACAGGATATATCTTCTTCTCATCAAGATAAGCATATTCCAAAGTGTCCGGCAATTGTTTTAATTCAAACATATAGGATCACCTTTAGGTTGAGGAGGACCTCCTAGAGTTTCAATAGGCAAATTGTGTTTAAGCAGAGAATGGTGTTCAAAGAAAATCTTATCTATTTCTTTTCTTTCATGCATATGTAAATCATTTTCATGGTCTAGCAGGTATTGTTCTAGAGGACAGTAGGAGGTAAAACAATAGAAGCAAGACCAATTATTTCATCCTTACTAGGCAATTCTTTTTTATGAGGTTTTCTACCAAACTTGGAAAAATTAAACTCATGAGACTCATCACCAAAGCTAACACCGACAGTTTGTTTCTCACAATCTATTTTAGCATTAACGGTGTTCGAGAAAGGTCTACCAAAGATAATGGGACAAAAATCATCTTGTGGGGAACCAAGAACAAGAAAATCAGTAGGGTATTTTATTTTCCCACACAAGACTTCAACATCTCCAACAATCCCAATTGGTGATCTAGTATCTCTATTAGCTAGTTTAATAGTAACATATTTCACTATTGGAATTAGCTTATTTGTCGTCCGCCAACTCTTTGCCGTCTGACGACAAAGAAGGTCTTTGTCGTCAGCCACAAGAAAACGGACGGCAAAGAGGCAGCGAACGGCAACGAAAGGCTTTGCCATCAGCATATCTTTGCCATCCGCTAGCGGATGGCAAAGAAGCTTTGCCGTCAGCTAGCTGGCGGCAAATAGGGTGGGTGGCGGGCTTATGAGGGCGACCTAACGGCCATTTTCTTTGTCATCTGCTGGCTGACGGCAAAACTTCTTTGCCGTCCGCCAGCAGACGGCAAAGAAAATGGCCGTTAGGTCATCCGTTTCCCCCCGGCCCCACCCCATTAGGCACGCTCTTTGCCGTCTGCTAGCAGACGACAAAGAACTGTGACCTACTAGCAGAAAAGGGCCGGGCCGCGCCCGCGCCGACTACACCCCTCTCTCTCTCTCGATCTCCTCCTCCTTCACCACCCGTGCCGCCTCCCTCGACCGCCGCTCCGCCCCGCCACCTCACCCAGCCGCCCCGTCCCATCGCCCCACCGCCCTGCCCCATCACCCCACCACCCCGTCGCCCCATCGCCACGCCGCGCGCCCCGACTCGTCGTTGCACCCCCGCCGTCCCGCCACGGCTTGCCGCACCACCCCCGTCGCGGCGCCCGGCCCGCCCCGGCTCACCACCCGCCCTGCACCACCCCTGCCCCGGCTTGCCGCCTCGCCCCCGCCGCCCGCCCCGCTCTGGTGCCCGCCAGCTCCTCCACCACCGCCGAGCCAAGGTGAATTTTTTTACTGTTTTTGTGTTTAGGTTTAATTAGGTTATAGTGGTAGGATTAGGTTACTGCCAGATTTAGGTTTAGATAATTAGAAGAAGAAAAAAATTGAAAAAAAGAAGACAAAGTAGAAGAAGAGGAAAAAGGGGAAAAGGAAGAGGGTTGTCGAGGGGATAGATGGTGGAGCCAGTGGGTCTTGTCGGTCCTGACGCCCATGCCGAGAACCCCCGGTCCGATTGCTGACCCATCGACCGTTTGTCGCCATACCTAAGGAAAAAAGAGAAAGAAGAAGAAGAAGAAGAAGAAGACACCCCGGCCCACACCCTATCCCACACCCCGACACTACATCCACGTCCCTCAAGTGACGCTGACGTCTGGCGTCCCAAAGCAACTGTTCTCGGTGTCAATGGCGGTCGAACACCATTGCGAATTAGGGGGTTAATTAGGGGGTTCCTCGGTGTCGATGGTACCCTAAATAGCAAGTATCATCAGTGCGAGGTACATGTGGCCGTCGGTGTCGAATACTACTTCCACGTTCCACAAGTGACACAGGAGTCCTACGTCCAGCAGCAACATTTCTCGGCGTCGATGGCGGTCTAACACCATTGCGAATTTGTCTGCCAGCCTTGATGTCTACTACACAACCTTCTTCTTGTAGACGTTGTTGGGCCTCCAAGTGCAGAGGTTTGTAGGACAGTAGCAAATTTCCCTCAAGTGGATGACCTAAGGTTTATCAATCCGTGGGAGGCGTAGGATGAAGATGGTCTCTCTCAAACAACCATGCAACCAAATAACAAAGAGTCTCTTGTGTCCCCAACACACCCAATACAATGGTAAACTATATAGGTGCACTAGTTCGGCGAAGAGATGGTGATACAAGTGCAATATGGAGTTCATACTAGAATAACACCTTAAGACACAAATCAACCAAAACCCTAATGTCACCTAGATACTCCATTGTCACCTCAAGTATCCGTGGGCATGTTTATATGATATGCATTACACAATCTCAGATTCATCTATTCAACCAACACAAAGTACTTCAAAGAGTGCCCCAAAGTTTCTACCGGAGAGTCAAGATGACAATGTGTGCCAACCCCTATGCATAGGTTCATGGGCGGAACCCGCAAGTTGATCGCCAAAACATACATCAAGTGGATCACGTGATATCCCATTGTCACCACAGATAAGCACGACAAGACATGCATCAAGTGTTCTCAAATCCTTAAAGACTCAATCCGATAAGATAACTTCAAAGGGAAAACTCAATCCATTACAGGAGAGTAGAGGGGGACAAACATCATAAGGTCCAACTATAATAGCAAAGCTCGCGATACATCAAGATCGTGCCATAGAGAGAACACGAGAGAGAGAGAGAGAGAGAGATCAAACACATAGCTACTGGTACATACCCTCAGCCCCAAGGGTGAACTACTCCCTCCTCGTCATGGAGAGCGCCAGGATGATGAAGATGGCCACCGGTGAGGGATCCCCCCTCCGGCAGGGTGCCGGAACAGGCTCCCGAGAGGTTTTTGTGGCTACAGAGGCTTGCGGCGGCGGAACTCCCAATCTATCTTCGTATTCGATGGTTTTAGGGTATATGGGAATATATAGGCGAAAGAAGTCGGTCGGGGGAGCCACGAGGGGCCCACGAGACAGGGGGGGCGCATAGGGGGGTGGGCGCGACCTCCTATCTCCTGGCCTCCTCGAAGCTTCCCTGGCTTGTACTCCAAGTCTCCCGGATCATGTTCGTTCCAAAAGTCACGCTCCCAAAGGATTCATTTTGTTTGGACTCCGATTGATATTCCTTTTCTTCGAAACACTGAAATAGGCAAGAAAACAGCAATAAGGGCTAGGCCTCCGGTTAATAGGTTAGTCCCAAAAATGATATAAAAGTGTAAAGTAAAACCCATAAACATCCAAAACGGGTAATATAATAGCATGGAACAATCAAAAATTATAGATACGTTGGAGACGTATCAAGCATCTCCAAGCTTAATTCTTACTCGTCCTCGAGTAGGTAAATAATAAAAACATAATTTTTGATGTGGAATGCTACCTAGCATAATTCTCAATGTAATTTTCTTTATTGTGGCATGAATGGTCAGATCCAAATGATTCAAAATAAAAGTTTATTTTGACATAAGAAATAGTAATACTTCAAGCATACTAATCAAAGCAATCATGTCTTCTCAAAATAACATGGCTAAAGAAAGTTCATCCCTACAAAATCATATAGTTAGGCTATGTTTCATTTTCATCACACAAAATACTCCCATCAAGAACAACCCCGGTTTCAGCCAAGCAATTGGTTCATACTTTTTAACGCGCTTCAGCCTTTTTCAACTCTCACGCAATACACGAGTGTGAGCCATGGATATAGCACTATGGGTGGAATAGAATATGATGATGGAGGTTGTGTGGAGAAGACAAAAAAGGAGAAAGTCTCATATTGACGAGGCTAATCAACGGGCTATGGAGATGCCCATCAATTGATGTCAACATGAGGAGTAGGGATTGCCATGCAACGGATGCACTAGAGCTATAAATGTATGAAAGCTCAACAAAAGAAACTAAGTGGGTGTGCATCCAACTTGCTTGCTCACGAAGACCTAGGGCATTTTGAGGAAGCCCATCGTAGGAATATACAAGCCAAGTTATATAATGAAAAATTCCCACTAGTATATGAAAGTGACAACATATGAGACTCGCTACATGAAGAACATGGTGCTACTTTGAAGCACAAGTGTGGAAAAAGAGATAGTAACATTGCCCCCTTTTTTATTTTCTTTTTTTTCTTTTTTTGGGCCTTTCTTTTTTTTCTTTTTGGCCTTTCTTCTTCTTTTTTCTTTTTTTTCTTTGGCCTTTTTTGGCCTTTCTTTTTTTTGGGGGGGGGGACAATGCTCTAATAATGATGATCATCACACTTTTATTGATTTACAACTCATGAAGTACAACTCAAAACTAGAACAAGATATGACTCTATATGAATGCCTCCGGCGGTGTACCGGGATGGGCAATGAATCAAGAGTGACATGTATGAAAATTTATGCATGGTGGCTTTTCCACAAATACGATGTCAACTACATGATCATGCAAGGCAATATGACAATAACGATGTATGTCATGATGATAAACGGAACAATGGAAAGTTGCATGTCAATATATCTCGGAATGGCTATGGAAATGCCATAATAGGTAGGTATGGTGGCTGTTTTGTGGAAGATATAAGGAGGTTTATGTGTGATAGAGCGTATCGTATCACGGGGTTTGGATGCACCGGCGAAGTTTGCACCAACTCTCAAGGTGAGAAAGGGCAATGCACGGTACCGAAGAGGCTAGCAATGATGGAAAGGTAAAAGTGCGTATAATCCATGGACTCAACATTAGTCATAGAGAACTCGTATACTTATTGCAAAAGTTTTATTATCCCTCAAAGCAAAATACTACTACGCATGCTCCTAGGGGGAGGTTGGTAAGAGTTAACCATCGCGCACCCCCGACCTCCACTCAAGGGAAGGCAATCAAAAGAGCACCCTATGCAATAAATTTTTACACAACTTTTACCATATGTGCATGCTACGGGACTTGCTAACTTCAACACAAGCATTCTTTAAATTCATAATCACCCAACTAGCATGACTTTAATATCGCTACCTCCATATCTCAAAAAAATTATCAAGTATCAAATTGATCATAGCATCCAATTCACTTCCTATGATAGTTTTTATTATACCCAACTTGGATGCCCACCATTCTAGGACCAATTTTATAACCATAGCAAATACCATGCTGTTCTAAGAGACTCTCAAAATAATATAAGTAAAGCATGAGAGATCTACAATTTCTACAAAATATAACCACCGCCGTGCTCTAAAAGATATAAGTGAAGCACTAGAGCAAATGACAAACTACTCTGAAAGATATAAGTGAAGATCAATGAGTAGCTAAATAATTATGTAACTATGTGAAGACTCACTCTCAATAAAGAATTTCAGATATTGGTATTGTATCAAAACATCAAGGAAAACAAAACAAAAGAAAATGACGCTCCAAGCAAAACACATATCATGTGGTGAATAAAAATATAGCTCCAAGTAAAGTTACCGATGAACGAAGACGAAAGAGGGGATGCCTTCCGGGGCATCCCCAAGCTTAGGCTCTTGGTTGTCATTGAATATTACCTTCGGGTGCCTTGGGAATCCCCAAGCTTAGGCTCTTGCCACTCCTTATTCCATAGTCCATTGGATCTTTACCCAAAACTTGAAAACTTCACAACACAAAACTCAACAGAAAACTCGTAAGCTCCGTTAGTATAAGAAAATAAAACAACCACTTAGGTACTGTAATTAACTCATTCTAAATTCATATTGGTGTAATATCTACTGTATTCAAACTTATCTATGGTTCATACCCTCCGATACTACTCATAAATTCATCAAAATAAGCAAACAACACATAGAAAACAGAATCTGTCAAAAACAGAACAGTATGTAGTAATATGTATCAAACGCATACTTCTGTAACTCCAAAATTCCTACCAAATTAGGAAGTCCTAATAAATTTGTGTACCAATCCAGAGCAAAAATAATCAGATCAGAAGCACATTTCTGTGAATTAACAAAACTAATTTACTGGATGCAAAAGTTTCTGATTCTCAGCAGGATCAACACAACTATCACCGTAAGCTATCCTAAAGGTCTTACTTGGCACTTTATCGAAACAAAAGCTATAAGACATGATTTCTACAGTAGAATAATCATGTGTACACGCAAAAACAGTAAGGATAAATATTGGGTTGTCTCCCAACAAGCGCTTCTCTTTAATGCCTTTCTAGCTAGGCATGATGATGACAATGATGCTCACATAAAAGATAAGAATTGAAACATAACGGGAGCATCATGAAGTATATGACTAGAACATTTAAGTATAACTCACTTCCTATGCATAGGGATCTTGTGATCAAACAACTTATGAGAACAATAATCAACTAGCATAGGAAGGCTAAACAAGCATAACTTCAAACCTTTAAGCACATAGAGAGGAAACTTGATATTATTGCAATTCCTACAAGCATATGTTCCTCCCTCATAATAACTTTCAGTAGCATCATGAATGAATTCAACAATATAACCAGCACATAAAGCATTCTTTTCATGATCTACAAGCATAGAAAATTTACTACTCTCCACATAAGCAAATTTCTTCTCATTCGGAATAGTGGGAGCAAACTCAACAAAATAATTATCATGTGAGGCATAATCCAATTGAAAACTAAAATCATGATGACAAGTTTCATGGTTATCATTATTCTTAATAGCATACAAGTCATCACAAGAATCATCATAGATAGCAACTTTATTCTCATAATCAATTGGAACCTCTTCCAAAATAGTGGAATCATCACTAAATAAAGTTGGCACTCTTCCAAATCCACTTTCATAAATATTATCATCATAAATAGGAGGCATGCTTTCATCATAATAAATATTCTCATCAAAACTTGGGGGACTAAACATATCATCTTCATCAAACATAGATTTCCCAAGCTTGTGGCTTTGCATATCATTAGCATCATGGATATTCAAGGAATTCATACTAACAACATTGCAATCATGCTCATCATACAAAGATCTAGTACCAAACATTCTAATGCATTATTCTTCTAGGACTTGAGCACAATTTTCCTTTTCATCATGCTCACGAAAGATATTAAAAAGATGAAGCGTATGAGGCAAACTCAATTCCATTTTTTTTGTAGTTTTCTTTTATAAACTAAACTAGTGATAAAACAAGAAACAAAAAGATTCGATTGCAAGATGTAAAGATATACCTTCAAGCACTCACCTCCCCGGCAACGACGCCAGAAAAGAGCTTAGTTGACGGGGTGTGAGTGCCGCTTACCTAGCCTCCCCGGCAACGGTGCCAGAAAAGAGCTTGATGTCTACTACATAACCTTCTTCTTGTAGACGTTGTTGGGCCTCCAAGTGCAGAGGTTTGTAGGACAGTAGCAAATTTCCCTCAAGTGAATGACCTAAGGTTTATCAATCCGTGGGAGGCGTAGGATGAAGATGGTCTCTCTCAAACAACCCTGCAACCAAATAACAAAGAGTCTCTTGTGTCCCCAACACACCCAATACAATGGTAAACTATATAGGTGCACTAGTTCGGCGAAGAGATGGTGATACAAGTGCAATATGGATGGTAGATATAAGTATTTGTAATCTGAAAATATAAAAACAGCAAGGTAACAAATGGTAAAAGTGAGCGTAAACGGTATTGCAATGCTAGGAAACAAGGCATAGGGTTCATACTTTCACTAGTGCAAGTTCTCTCAACAATAATAACATAGATAGATCATATAACAATCCCTCAACATGCAACAAAGAGTCAGTCCAAAGCCACTAATAGCGGAGAACAGACGAAGAGATTATGGTAGGGTACGAAACCACCTCAAAGTTATCATTTATGTTCTATCTATTCAAGAGTCCGTAGTAAAATAACATGAAGCTATTCTTTCCATTCAATCTATCATAGAGTTCATACTAGAATAACACCTTAAGACACAAATCAACCAAAACCCTAATGTCACCTAGATACTCCATTGTCACCTCAAGTATCCGTGGGCATGTTTATATGATATGCATTACACAATCTCAGATTCATCTATTCAACCAACACAAAGTACTTCAAAGAGTGCCCCAAAGTTTCTACCGGAGAGTCAAGATGACAACGTGTGCCAACCCCTATGCATAGGTTCATGGGCGGAACCCGCAAGTTGATCGCCAAAACATACATCAGGTGGATCACGTGATATCCCATTGTCACCACAGATAAGCACGACAAGACATGCATCAAGTGTTCTCAAATCCTTAAAGACTCAATCCGATAAGATAACTTCAAAGGGAAAACTCAATCCATTACAGGAGAGTAGAGGGGGACAAACATCATAAGGTCCAACTATAATAGCAAAGCTCGCGATACATCAAGATCGTGCCATAGAGAGAACACGAGAGAGAGAGAGAGAGAGAGAGAGAGATCAAACACATAGCTACTGGTACATACCCTCAGCCCCAAGGGTGAACTACTCCCTCCTCGTCATGGAGAGCGCCAGGATGATGAAGATGGCCACCGGTGAGGGATCCCCCCTCCGGCAGGGTGCCGGAACAGGCTCCCGAGAGGTTTTTGTGGCTACAGAGGCTTGCGGCGGTGGAACTCCCAATCTATCTTCGTATTCGATGGTTTTAGGGTATATGGGAATATATAGGCGAAAGAAGTCGGTCGGGGGAGCCACGAGGGGCCCACGAGACAGGGGGGCGCGCCTAGGGGGGTGGGCGCGACCTCCTATCTCCTGGCCTCCTCGAAGCTTCCCTGGCTTGTACTCCAAGTCTCCCGGATCATGTTCGTTCCAAAAGTCACGCTCCCAAAGGATTCATTTTGTTTGGACTCCGATTGATATTCCTTTTCTTCGAAACACTGAAATAGGCAAGAAAACAGCAATAAGGGCTAGGCCTCCGGTTAATAGGTTAGTCCCAAAAATGATATAAAAGTGTAAAGTAAAACCCATAAACATCCAAAACGGGTAATATAATAGCATGGAACAATCAAAAATTATAGATACGTTGGAGACGTATCAAGCATCTCCAAGCTTAATTCTTGCTCGTCCTCGAGTAGGTAAATAATAAAAACATAATTTTTGATGTGGAATGCTACCTAGCATAATTCTCAATGTAATTTTCTTTATTGTGGCATGAATGGTCAGATCCAAATGATTCAAAATAAAAGTTTATTTTGACATAAGAAATTGTAATACTTCAAGCATACTAATCAAAGCAATCATGTCTTCTCAAAATAACATGGCTAAAGAAAGTTCATCCCTACAAAATCATATAGTTAGGCTATGTTTCATTTTCATCACACAAAATACTCCCATCAAGAACAACCCCGGTTTCAGCCAAGCAATTGGTTCATACTTTTTAACGCGCTTCAGCCTTTTTCAACTCTCACGCAATACACGAGTGTGAGCCATGGATATAGCACTATGGGTGGAATAGAATATGATGATGGAGGTTGTGTGGAGAAGACAAAAAAGGAGAAAGTCTCACATTGACGAGGCTAATCAACGGGCTATGGAGATGCCCATCAATTGATGTCAACATGAGGAGTAGGGATTGCCATGCAACGGATGCACTAGAGCTATAAATGTATGAAAGCTCAACAAAAGAAACTAAGTGGGTGTGCATCCAACTTGCTTGCTCACGAAGACCTAGGGCATTTTGAGGAAGCCCATCGTAGGAATATACAAGCCAAGTTATATAATGAAAAATTCCCACTAGTATATGAAAGTGACAACATATGAGACTCGCTACATGAAGAACATGGTGCTACTTTGAAGCACAAGTGTGGAAAAAGAGATAGTAACATTGCCCCCTTTTTATTTTCTTTTTTTTCTTTTTTTGGGCCTTTCTTTTTTTCTTTTTGGCCTTTCTTCTTCTTTTTTCTTTTTTTTCTTTGGCCTTTTTTTGCCTTTCTTTTTGGGGGGGGGGGACAATGCTCTAATAATGATGATCATCACACTTTTACTGATTTACAACTCATGAAGTACAACTCAAAACTAGAACAAGATATGACTCTATATGAATGCCTCCGGCGGTGTACCGGGATGGGCAATGAATCAAGAGTGACATGTATGAAAATTTATGCATGGTGGCTTTTCCACAAATACGATGTCAACTACATGATCATGCAAGGCAATATGACAATAACGATGTATGTCATGATGATAAATGGAACAATGGAAAGTTGCATGTCAATATATCTCGGAATGGCTATGGAAATGCCATAATAGGTAGGTATGGTGGCTGTTTTGTGGAAGATATAAGGAGGTTTATGTGTGATAGAGCGTATCGTATCACGGGGTTTGGATGCACCGGCGAAGTTTGCACCAACTCTCAAGGTGAGAAAGGGCAATGCACGGTACCGAAGAGGCTAGCAATGATGGAAAGGTAAAAGTGCGTATAATCCATGGACTCAACATTAGTCATAGAGAACTCATATACTTATTGCAAAAGTTTTATTATCCCTCAAAGCAAAATACTACTACGCATGCTCCTAGGGGGGAGGTTGGTAAGAGTTAACCATCGCGCACCCCCGACCTCCACTCAAGGGAAGGCAATCAAAAGAGCACCCTATGCAATAAATTTTTACACAACTTTTACCATATGTGCATGCTACGGGACTTGCTAACTTCAACACAAGCATTCTTTAAATTCATAATCACCCAACTAGCATGACTTTAATATCGCTACCTCCATATCTCAAAAAAATTATCAAGTATCAAATTGATCATAGCATCCAATTCACTTCCTATGATAGTTTTTATTATACCCAACTTGGATGCCCACCATTCTAGGACCAATTTTATAACCATAGCAAATACCATGCTGTTCTAAGAGACTCTCAAAATAATATAAGTAAAGCATGAGAGATCTACAATTTCTACAAAATATAACCACCGCCGTGCTCTAAAAGATATAAGTGAAGCACTAGAGCAAATGACAAACTACTCTGAAAGATATAAGTGAAGATCAATGAGTAGCTAAATAATTATGTAACTATGTGAAGACTCACTCTCAATAAAGAATTTCAGATCTTGGTATTGTATCAAAACATCAAGCAAAACAAAACAAAAGAAAATGACGCTCCAGCAAAACACATATCATGTGGTGAATAAAAATATAGCTCCAAGTAAAGTTACCGATGAACGAAGACGAAAGAGGGGATGCCTTCCGGGGCATCCCCAAGCTTAGGCTCTTGGTTGTCATTGAATATTACCTTGGGGTGCCTTGGGAATCCCCAAGCTTAGGCTCTTGCCACTCCTTATTCCATAGTCCATTGGATCTTTACCCAAAACTTGAAAACTTCACAACACAAAACTCAACAGAAAACTCGTAAGCTCCGTTAGTATAAGAAAATAAAACAACCACTTAGGTACTGTAATTAACTCATTCTAAATTCATATTGGTGTAATATCTACTGTATTCAAACTTATCTATGGTTCATACCCTCCGATACTACTCATAAATTCATCAAAATAAGCAAACAACACATAGAAAACAGAATCTGTCAAAAACAGAACAGTATGTAGTAATATGTATCAAACGCATACTTCTGTAACTCCAAAATTCCTACCAAATTAGGAAGTCCTAATAAATTTGTGTACCAATCCAGAGCAAAAATAATCAGATCAGAAGCACATTTCTGTGAATTAACAAAACTAATTTACTGGATGCAAAAGTTTCTGATTCTCAGCAGGATCAACACAACTATCACCGTAAGCTATCCTAAAGGTCTTACTTGGCACTTTATCGAAACAAAAGCTATAAGACATGATTTCTACAGTAGAATAATCATGTGTACACGCAAAAACAGTAAGGATAAATATTGGGTTGTCTCCCAACAAGCGCTTTTCTTTAATGCCTTTCTAGCTAGGCATGATGATGACAATGATGCTCACATAAAAGATAAGAATTGAAACATAACGGGAGCATCATGAAGTATATGACTAGAACATTTAAGTATAACCCACTTCCTATGCATAGGGATCTTGTGAGCAAACAACTTATGAGAACAATAATCAACTAGCATAGGAAGGCTAAACAAGCATAACTTCAAACCTTTAAGCACATAGAGAGGAAACTTGATATTATTGCAATTCCTACAAGCATATGTTCCTCCCTCATAATAACTTTCAGTAGCATCATGAATGAATTCAACAATATAACCAGCACATAAAGCATTCTTTTCATGATCTACAAGCATAGAAAATTTACTACTCTCCACATAAGCAAATTTCTTCTCATTCGGAATAGTGGGAGCAAACTCAACAAAATAATTATCATGTGAGGCATAATCCAATTGAAAACTAAAATCATGATGACAAGTTTCATGGTTATCATTATTCTTAATAGCATACAAGTCATCACAAGAATCATCATAGATAGCAACTTTATTCTCATAATCAATTGGAACCTCTTCCAAAATAGTGGAATCATCACTAAATAAAGTTGGCACTCTTCCAAATCCACTTTCATAAATATTATCATCATAAATAGGAGGCATGCTTTCATCATAATAAATATTCTCATCAAAACTTGGGGGACTAAACATATCATCTTCATCAAACATAGATTTCCCAAGCTTGTGGCTTTGCATATCATTAGCATCATGGATATTCAAGGAATTCATACTAACAACATTGCAATCATGCTCATCATACAAAGATCTAGTACCAAACATTCTAATGCATTATTCTTCTAGCACTTGAGCACAATTTTCCTTTTCATCATGCTCACGAAAGATATTAAAAAGATGAAGCGTATGAGGCAAACTCAATTCCATTTTTTTTGTAGTTTTCTTTTATAAACTAAACTAGTGATAAAACAAGAAACAAAAAGATTCGATTGCAAGATGTAAAGATATACCTTCAAGCACTCACCTCCCCGGCAACGACGCCAGAAAAGAGCTTAGTTGACGGGGTGTGAGTGCCGCTTACCTAGCCTCCCCGGCAACGGTGCCAGAAAAGAGCTTGATGTCTACTACATAACCTTCTTCTTGTAGACGTTGTTGGGCCTCCAAGTGCAGAGGTTTGTAGGACAGTAGCAAATTTCCCTCAAGTGAATGACCTAAGGTTTATCAATCCGTGGGAGGCGTAGGATGAAGATGGTCTCTCTCAAACAACCCTGCAACCAAATAACAAAGAGTCTCTTGTGTCCCCAACACACCCAATACAATGGTAAACTATATAGGTGCACTAGTTCGGCGAAGAGATGGTGATACAAGTGCAATATGGATGGTAGATATAAGTATTTGTAATCTGAAAATATAAAAACAGCAAGGTAACAAATGGTAAAAGTGAGCGTAAACGGTATTGCAATGCTAGGAAACAAGGCATAGGGTTCATACTTTCACTAGTGCAAGTTCTCTCAACAATAATAACATAGATATATCATATAACAATCCCTCAACATGCAACAAAGAGTCACTCCAAAGCCACTGATAGTGGAGAACAAACGAAGAGATTATGGTAGGGTACGAAACCACCTCAAAGTTATCCTTTCTGTTCTATCTATTCAAGAGTCTGTAGTAAAATAACATGAAGCTATTCTTTCCGTTCAATCTATCATAGAGTTCATACTAGAATAACACCTTAAGACACAAATCAACCAAAACCCTAATGTCACCTAGATATTCCATTGTCACCTCAAGTATCCGTGGGCATGATTATACGATATGCATCACACAATCTCAGATTCATCTATTCAACCAACACAAAGTACTTCAAAGAGTGCCCCAAAGTTTCTACTGGAGAGTCAAGACGAAAACGTGTGCCAGCCCCTATGCATAGTTTCATGGGCGGAACCCGCAAATTGATCACCAAAACATGCATCAAGTGGATCACGTGATATCCCATTGTCACCACAGATAAGCACGACAAGACATGCATCAAGTGTTCTCAAATCCTTAAAGACTCAATCCGATAAGATAACTTCAAAGGGAAAACTCAATCCATTACAGGAGAGTAGAGGGGGACAAACATCATAAGGTCCAACTATAATAGCAAAGCTCACGATACATCAAGATCGTGCCATAGAGAGAACACGAGAGAGAGAGAGAGAGAGATCAAACACATAGCTACTGGTACATACCCTCAGCCCCGAGGGTGAACTACTCCCTCCTCGTCATGGAGAGCGCCGGGATGATGAAGATGGCCACCGGTGAGGGATCCCCCCTCCGGCAGGGTGCCGGAACAGGCTCCCGAGAGGTTTTTGTGGCTACAGAGGCTTGCGGCGGCGGAACTCCCAATCTATCTTCGTATTCGATGGTTTTAGGGTATATGGGAATATATAGGCGAAAGAAGTCGGTCGGGGGAGCCACGAGGGGCCCACGAGACAGGGGGCGCGCCTAGGGGGGTGGGCGCGACCTCCTATCTCCTGGCCTCCTCGAAGCTTCCCTGGCTTGTACTCCAAGTCTCCCGGATCATGTTCGTTCCAAAAGTCACGCTCCCAAAGGATTCATTTTGTTTGGACTCCGATTGATATTCCTTTTCTTCGAAACACTGAAATAGGCAAGAAAACAGCAATAAGGGCTAGGCCTCCGGTTAATAGGTTAGTCCCAAAAATGATATAAAAGTGTAAAGTAAAACCCATAAACATCCAAAACGGGTAATATAATAGCATGGAACAATCAAAAATTATAGATACGTTGGAGACGTATCAAGCATCTCCAAGCTTAATTCTTGCTCGTCCTCGAGTAGGTAAATAATAAAAACATAATTTTTGATGTGGAATGCTACCTAGCATAATTCTCAATGTAATTTTCTTTATTGTGGCATGAATGGTCAGATCCAAATGATTCAAAATAAAAGTTTATTTTGACATAAGAAATAGTAATACTTCAAGCATACTAATCAAAGCAATCATGTCTTCTCAAAATAACATGGCTAAAGAAAGTTCATCCCTACAAAATCATATAGTTAGGCTATGTTTCATTTTCATCACACAAAATACTCCCATCAAGAACAACCCCGGTTTCAGCCAAGCAATTGGTTCATACTTTTTAACGCGCTTCAGCCTTTTTCAACTCTCACGCAATACACGAGTGTGAGCCATGGATATAGCACTATGGGTGGAATAGAATATGATGATGGAGGTTGTGTGGAGAAGACAAAAAAGGATAAAGTCTCACATTGACGAGGCTAATCAACGGGCTATGGAGATGCCCATCAATTGATGTCAACATGAGGAGTAGGGATTGCCATGCAACGGATGCACTAGAGCTATAATTGTATGAAAGCTCAACAAAAGAAACTAAGTGGGTGTGCATCCAACTTGCTTGCTCACGAAGACCTAGGGCATTTTGAGGAAGCCCATCGTAGGAATATACAAGCCAAGTTATATAATGAAAAATTCCCACTAGTATATGAAAGTGACAACATATGAGACTCGCTACATGAAGAACATGGTGCTACTTTGAAGCACAAGTGTGGAAAAAGAGATAGTAACATTGCCCCCTTTTTATTTTCTTTTTTTTCTTTTTTTGGGCCTTTCTTTTTTTCTTTTTGGCCTTTCTTCTTCTTTTTTCTTTTTTTTCTTTGGCCTTTTTTGGCCTTCCTTTTTTTGGGGGGGGGGACAATGCTCTAATAATGATGATCATCACACTTTTATTGATTTACAACTCATGAAGTACAACTCAAAACTAGAACAAGATATGACTCTATATGAATGCCTCCGGCGGTGTACCGGGATGGGCAATGAATCAAGAGTGACATGTATGAAAATTTATGCATGGTGGCTTTTCCACAAATACGATGTCAACTACATGATCATGCAAGGCAATATGACAATAACGATGTATGTCATGATGATAAATGGAACAATGGAAAGTTGCATGTCAATATATCTCGGAATGGCTATGGAAATGCCATAATAGGTAGGTATGGTGGCTGTTTTGTGGAAGATATAAGGAGGTTTATGTGTGATAGAGCGTATCGTATCACGGGGTTTGGATGCACCGGCGAAGTTTGCACCAACTCTCAAGGTGAGAAAGGGCAATGCACGGTACCGAAGAGGCTAGCAATGATGGAAAGGTAAAAGTGCGTATAATCCATGGACTCAACATTAGTCATAGAGAACTCATATACTTATTGCAAAAGTTTTATTATCCCTCAAAGCAAAATACTACTACGCATGCTCCTAGGGGGGAGGTTGGTAAGAGTTAACCATCGCGCACCCCCGACCTCCACTCAAGGGAAGGCAATCAAAAGAGCACCCTATGCAATAAATTTTTACACAACTTTTACCATATGTGCATGCTACGGGACTTGCTAACTTCAACACAAGCATTCTTTAAATTCATAATCACCCAACTAGCATGACTTTAATATCGCTACCTCCATATCTCAAAAAAATTATCAAGTATCAAATTGATCATAGCATCCAATTCACTTCCTATGATAGTTTTTATTATACCCAACTTGGATGCCCACCATTCTAGGACCAATTTTATAACCATAGCAAATACCATGCTGTTCTAAGAGACTCTCAAAATAATATAAGTAAAGCATGAGAGATCTACAATTTCTACAAAATATAACCACCGCCGTGCTCTAAAAGATATAAGTGAAGCACTAGAGCAAATGACAAACTACTCTGAAAGATATAAGTGAAGATCAATGAGTAGCTAAATAATTATGTAACTATGTGAAGACTCACTCTCAATAAAGAATTTCAGATCTTGGTATTGTATCAAAACATCAAGCAAAACAAAACAAAAGAAAATGACGCTCCAGCAAAACACATATCATGTGGTGAATAAAAATATAGCTCCAAGTAAAGTTACCGATGAACGAAGACGAAAGAGGGGATGCCTTACGGGGCATCCCCAAGCTTAGGCTCTTGGTTGTCATTGAATATTACCTTGGGGTGCCTTGGGAATCCCCAAGCTTAGGCTCTTGCCACTCCTTATTCCATAGTCCATTGGATCTTTACCCAAAACTTGAAAACTTCACAACACAAAACTCAACAGAAAACTCGTAAGCTCCGTTAGTATAAGAAAATAAAACAACCACTTAGGTACTGTAATTAACTCATTCTAAATTCATATTGGTGTAATATCTACTGTATTCAAACTTATCTATGGTTCATACCCTCCGATACTACTCATAAATTCATCAAAATAAGCAAACAACACATAGAAAACAGAATCTGTCAAAAACAGAACAGTATGTAGTAATATGTATCAAACGCATACTTCTGTAACTCCAAAATTCCTACCAAATTAGGAAGTCCTAATAAATTTGTGTACCAATCCAGAGCAAAAATAATCAGATCAGAAGCACATTTCTGTGAATTAACAAAACTAATTTACTGGATGCAAAAGTTTCTGATTCTCAGCAGGATCAACACAACTATCACCGTAAGCTATCCTAAAGGTCTTACTTGGCACTTTATCGAAACAAAAGCTATAAGACATGATTTCTACAGTAGAATAATCATGTGTACACGCAAAAACAGTAAGGATAAATATTGGGTTGTCTCCCAACAAGCGCTTTTCTTTAATGCCTTTCTAGCTAGGCATGATGATGACAATGATGCTCACATAAAAGATAAGAATTGAAACATAACGGGAGCATCATGAAGTATATGACTAGAACATTTAAGTATAACCCACTTCCTATGCATAGGGATCTTGTGAGCAAACAACTTATGAGAACAATAATCAACTAGCATAGGAAGGCTAAACAAGCATAACTTCAAACCTTTAAGCACATAGAGAGGAAACTTGATATTATTGCAATTCCTACAAGCATATGTTCCTCCCTCATAATAACTTTCAGTAGCATCATGAATGAATTCAACAATATAACCAGCACATAAAGCATTCTTTTCATGATCTACAAGCATAGAAAATTTACTACTCTCCACATAAGCAAATTTCTTCTCATTCGGAATAGTGGGAGCAAACTCAACAAAATAATTATCATGTGAGGCATAATCCAATTGAAAACTAAAATCATGATGACAAGTTTCATGGTTATCATTATTCTTAATAGCATACAAGTCATCACAAGAATCATCATAGATAGCAACTTTATTCTCATAATCAATTGGAACCTCTTCCAAAATAGTGGAATCATCACTAAATAAAGTTGGCAATCTTCCAAATCCACTTTCATAAATATTATCATCATAAATAGGAGGCATGCTTTCATCATAATAAATATTCTCATCAAAACTTGGGGGACTAAACGTATCATCTTCATCAAACATAGATTTCCCAAGCTTGTGGCTTTGCATATCATTAGCATCATGGATATTCAAGGAATTCATACTAACAACATTGCAATCATGCTCATCATACAAAGATCTAGTACCAAACATTCTAATGCATTATTCTTCTAGCACTTGAGCACAATTTTCCTTTTCATCATGCTCACGAAAGATATTAAAAAGATGAAGCGTATGAGGCAAACTCAATTCCATTTTTTTTGTAGTTTTCTTTTATAAACTAAACTAGTGATAAAACAAGAAACAAAAAGATTCGATTGCAAGATGTAAAGATATACCTTCAAGCACTCACCTCCCCGGCAACGACGCCAGAAAAGAGCTTAGTTGACGGGGTGTGAGTGCCGCTTACCTAGCCTCCCCGGCAACGGTGCCAGAAAAGAGCTTGATGTCTACTACATAACCTTCTTCTTGTAGACGTTGTTGGGCCTCCAAGTGCAGAGGTTTGTAGGACAGTAGCAAATTTCCCTCAAGTGAATGACCTAAGGTTTATCAATCCGTTGGAGGCGTAGGATGAAGATGGTCTCTCTCAAACAACCTTGCAACCAAATAACAAAGAGTCTCTTGTGTCCCCAACACACCCAATACAATGGTAAACTATATAGGTGCACTAGTTCGGCGAAGAGATGG
Organism: Triticum aestivum; assembly: GCF_018294505.1. Taxonomy (NCBI): domain Eukaryota; kingdom Viridiplantae; phylum Streptophyta; class Magnoliopsida; order Poales; family Poaceae; genus Triticum; species Triticum aestivum. Next base: position 242,778,571 of record NC_057813.1, read on the forward strand.
TGATACAAGTGCAATATGGATGGTAGATATAAGTATTTGTAATCTGAAAATATAAAAACAGCAAGGTAACAAATGGTAAAAGTGAGCGTAAACGGTATTGCAATGCTAGGAAACAAGGCATAGGGTTCATACTTTCACTAGTGCAAGTTCTCTCAACAATAATAACATAGATAGATCATATAACAATCCCTCAACATGCAACAAAGAGTCACTCCAGAGCCACTGATAGTGGAGAACAAACGAAGAGATTATGGTAGGGTACGAAACCACCTCAAAGTTATCCTTTCTGTTCTATCTATTCAAGAGTCTGTAGTAAAATAACATGAAGCTATTCTTTCCGTTCAATCTATCATAGAGTTCATACTAGAATAACACCTTAAGACACAAATCAACCAAAACCCTAATGTCACCTAGATATTCCATTGTCACCTCAAGTATCCGTGGGCATGATTATACGATATGCATCACACAATCTCAGATTCATCTATTCAACCAACACAAAGTACTTCAAAGAGTGCCCCAAAGTTTCTACTGGAGAGTCAAGACGAAAACGTGTGCCAGCCCCTATGCATAGTTTCATGGGCGGAACCCGCAAATTGATCACCAAAACATGCATCAAGTGGATCACGTGATATCCCATTGTCACCACAGATAAGCACGGCAAGACATACATCAAGTGTTCTCAAATCCTTAAAGACTCAATCCGATAAGATAACTTCAAAGGGAAAACTCAATCCATTACAAGAGAGTAGAGGGGGAGAAACATCATACGATCCAACTATAATAGCAATGCTCACGATACATCAAGATCGTGCCATAGAGAGAACACGAGAGAGAGAGAGAGAGAGGGATCAAACACATAGCTACTGGTACATACCCTCAGCCCTGAGGGTGAACTACTCCCTCCTCGTCATGGAGAGTGCCAGGATGATGAAGATGGCCACCGGTGAGGGATCCCCCCTCCGGCAGGGTGCCGGAATGGGCTCCCGATAGGTTTTTGGTGGCTACAGAGGCTTGCGGCAGCGGAACTCCTGATCTATCTTCGTATTCGATGGTTTTAGGGTATATGGGAATATATATGCGAAAGAAGTCGGTCGGGGGAGCCACGAGGGGCCCACAAGATAGAGGGGCACGCCCAGGGGGGTGGGCGCGACCTCCTATCTCCTAGCCTCCTCGAAGCTTCCCTGGCTTGTACTCCAAGTCTCCCGGATCATGTTCGTTCCAAAAATCATGCTCCCGAAGGTTTCATTCCGTTTGGACTCCATTTGATATTCCTTTTCTTCGAAACACTGAAATAGACAAGAAAACAACAATATGGGTTGGGCCTCCGGTTAATAGGTTAGTCCCAAAAATGATATAAAAGTGTAAAGTAAAACCCATAAACATCCAAAATGGGTAATATAATAGCATGGAATAATCAAAAATTATAGATACATTGGAGACGTATCAAGCCATAGAGATGATGATTGAAAGCTAAGTGTTGAAACTTGAAACACCCAAACTAACTCAAGTCGGTTTGGTTGTTCGAAATTTCAAAACTTGGCTTTAATCATCATTGCAGAGGTTGCCAGATAAATTCGCCAAGGTGTTCGACCGTCATTGGCCACCAGAACTATTGTTGCGGGACGCCGGGCGCCGGCTTCACTTGTGGGATGTGGATCTAGTGTTCAACGCCGACCGCCTCATGTACCTTGCACCGATGGTAGTTGCTATTTAGTTTACCCGGGGACAAGCAGGTTTGAGGGTTCCTTGGTGTCGATGGTACTGTAAATAGCAAGTATCATCAGTGCAAGGTACATGTGGCCATCGGTGTCGAATACTTGCTATGTTACTCATTTTTGATTTAAATGTGCAGTTATTTCATCGCTACGAGGGTCTAGTGTTCGACGAGCTCCGCCCCTGCGTTCGTTGGTGAGCACAAATGACATCTCCTCCTTCCCCCTTCATTTGCTCTGTTTCGGTCTTTGTGCTGATGAAACTTGCTAGCTATAGGTGTCAATCATCAGTATGCGTAACCACTATGTGTCTCCCGTTTGAAAGGGTTACATCTATAAATATGCATGCATTTGCATATTTATAATCGTGATTCTTTCGAATTGTCCAACATTATCCATGGACAGCTCGAGTATCTGTAGATTGGGTTCATTTTCCCATATGCTCTACTCCGGATCCGATGCAGAATTTCGTCAGTGCCTCCCTATTGTTCTCCGGGTACACATCCTCTCTGCTTATTGTCGAGACGTGTATCAGGAGAACAACGGGGAGGTGCTGCCGAAATTTTGCGTCGGATCCGGAGTAGAGCATGGGAAAACGAACCCAATCTACACATACTCGGATGGGATTAGGACCTATCTTTACCTATTAGCGTGTAGGTTGCATGAACGTAATAAAACTGACAAACTCCATTAACTGATGGATATGGTTTGCTTAATTATGTATATATTTCTTGTGTGTACAGTAGGAAGTCAATATGAATGATCGTGCGTGGATGTACACCGGTTACACTAGTCAGAAAGTTTGGACCAAGGAATGGTTAACAAAAACTAAGAGGTTTGTTAGAGTCGCATTTGCAAATGGCCAGGAATTAAGCTGGTGCCCCCATGCCTGGTGCGACAACTATAAAAAGAGGGACGAGCTTGAAATGAGTAAAGACATGCAGAAGTTTGGTTTTACGCCTGATTACACGGTCTGGACATTACATGGTGAGTCTGCCCAACGTGCCAGAGCGGAGGTGGTTCGTCGTTGCACCGACGAGCATGGTACCGGGACCGCAGACATGGTGCAAGACTTTGATGATGCTCGGGACTCGGACGAGGAGATGGAGGAATCTGCAAAGGCCTTCACTGGAATGTTGGAGTCCTCAAAACGTCCTCTCCACGAGCACACTGAGATTTGTCAGCTGGATGCCATCTCGCAAATAATGGCTTTGAAGGCTCAATTCAACTTGGGCAGAGAATGCTACGACGCGATGATGACAGTATTCGGACAATTTCTACCCAAAGACCATGTGCTACCTCCAAACCTGTACAATTCAGACAAAATCCTCCGTGCTCTTAATATGCCCTATGAGAAGATACATGCTTGTGAGAAAGGATGTGTCTTATTTAGGCTTCAGTATGAGGACTTGAACTATTGTTCCATTTGCAATTCTTCCAGGTATGTTGTGGTAGACAATGGTATGGGTGAGAAGACGCAGACCAAAATACCTGTTAATGTTCTTCAGTATATGCCAATCGTACCAAGACTTCAACATCTTTTCATGGTCTAAGAGATGGCCAAACAGATGAGATGGCACAAAATGGGCAAAAGAACCGAACTAGATGCAGATGGGAATGTGATGATGGTGCACACATCGGATGGTGAAGTGTGGAAGCGCTTCGATGCATTACATAAGGAAAAAACGGTAGATCCAAGGCATCCTCGAGTCACCGTCAGCACAGATGGGTTTAGTGTGTTTAGTCAGATGGCAGCCCCGTACAGTTGTTGGCCCGTATTTATCATTCCACTCAATCCCCCCCCCCAGGCAGATTATGCAAAGAAAGAACATTTTCCTGACGTTGATAATTCCAGGGCCCAACTATCCGGGGAAGAATATGAATGTGTACATGCAGCCGCTTAAGGACGAATTGCAAGAAGCTTGGGATAATGGGTTCAAGACATATGACGCCTTTAGCAAATAGAACTTCATAATGCGTGCCTGGTACATGTACTCGACGCATGACATGCCGACGTATGCGCTACTCGTTGGCTGGTGTGTGCATGGAAGGTTCCCGTGCCCCACATGCAAGGGAGCTCTTGAGTTTCGTTGGCTGACGGCAGGGCACAAGTATAGTTGCTTCGACTTGCATAGACCATTCCTACATCCTCGCCATAAGTTCAGGAAAGACAAGAAGAACTTCATCAAAGGCAGAGTTGTCAAACACTCTGCACCACCCGCGTTGACAGGCCAACAGACCCTAGATCAGTTAAACACTCTCGAGCCAGATCCAGAGCATCCAGGGTATTTCAAGGGGTATAATAAGGAACACATCTGGACTCACAAGACATGATTCTGGGATCTGCCTTACTTCAAAGACCTCCTTTGCCCACACAACATCAACGTGATGTACACTGAAAAGAATATTGCCAAAGCCATTTTTGGTACATTGTTCAGCATAGAGGGGAAATCAAAGGATAATAGTAAGGCTAGAGACAATCAAGAGGAGCTCTGTGATATACCGTTACAAAACATGCAAGAACCAAAAGGAAAGCGGAACTGGACGAAGCCAAAGGCATGGTTCAATCTTGGAAGGCCGACTATGAAGGAAATTATTTTGTGGGTGAAAATGCAGTTGATGTTCCCCGATGGGTATGCAGCAAATCTAAAGAGGGGAGCGAGTCTTGATAAATTGAAAATATTTGGTCTAAAAAGTCATGATTGGCACATATGGATTGAGCGGATAATGCCGGTGATGTTGCGTGGCTTCATCCCTGAGGATGAATGGCTAGTACTGGCAAAGCTAAGCTATTTCTTCCGTGTTCTTTGTGCGAAAGAACTATCGCCTGGCCTCCTAGAAGAAATGGAATAGTTGGCGCTGGAGTTGATCTGCAAGTTAGAGATGATCTTTCCGCCAAGCTTCTTTAATCCAATGCAACACTTGATTTTGCATCTCCCGACCGAGGCACGATTGGGGGGCCCATGCAAAATCGTTGGTGCTACTCAACTGAGAGGATGCAGAAGACGCTTCGAGCAAAATGTAAAATAAACGTAGAATAGAAGCATCGATGGCCGAGGCATTCATCACTAAGGAGGCATCAAAATTCGTGACAACACACTACAAAGCCAAAAATCGTCATTTGCATAATCCGAAGCCTCGGTACAACGCTGACGATCCTAAAAAGGGTCAATCCAACCTCAGCCTATTCAAAGGGAATCTCGCACCATCCAGTGCTTGGAAACCAGTATCGTTGGATGTTGAAGAATGGCGGACCATTTCGCTGTATCTCTTTAACAACTTAATAGAAGTGCGGCCTACATCGAGTAAGATCTCGGTACATTGTTTCACAACTTCTAATTTCTTTGAACTGCTCTTATTCCTGGATATTTGATGCAGTCAATATGTCGCCATATTCTCGTATGGAGCCGTGATCCAAAAGGATTCCGTCGAAGAGTATGAGCTTCTGGCAAAGCAAGGAGGCGAATATCCCGGTTTCATCTCTTGGTTCAAAAAAACGGTAATTTCCATTAGACCCTTTCATTTATTTGGCTAATTTGTGACTAATGCAACAATCTTTTCGTATTAAACTTGTAGGCTAATTCAGAGATTATGGATGCCAAATTGAGACACGTAGCTAATGGTTTTGACTATAAGGTCCGTTCATTTGACAATTACGACATCAATGGGTATCACTTTCGTACCTATGGCAAAGAGCTATCTATGGTCGACCGAAAGTCTACAAATTGTTGTGTCTCTGCTATCGGCGAAGGAGGTATCGAGTATTATGGAAGAGTTGAAGCAATTTATGAACTTCAATTCTATGGTGAAAACCCACCAAACGTCATAGTCTTCAAATGCTATTGGTTCCAGCCCAGGGAGACTAGAAGGACTCATGAACATATAGGGCTAGTCGAAATCAAACAAAGCACCCATTTGGATGTTCTGGATGTCTATATTACGGCTCAACAGGCAACCCAAGTTTTCTATCTATTGTGGGCCTGTCAAAATGATCCAAATCTCAGTGGTTGGGATGTCGTTTATGAAGTGCCACCACGTGTTAGACCACCTCCCCCCAATGAAGAGGATTATGAACCTCACATTAACCAAGACGCATATGACGAAGGAGAATTCTTCCAAGAAACACATCTTGCCAAAAAAACGTTTCAAGAACCGCTCTACTCCACCCCAGAATATTGAAGTAGATGACGATAGTGAATCCGACTTCACCCCTGAGCTGGAACAAGAAGAGCCAAAAGAAGAAGAAGTTACTGCTGCAGATGACCTGTCAATGCTTGAGCGATTACGTAAAGGTGGACTTCCACATGATGATGCATTTATTAATGATGATGATGAGCATGTCATTACTGATAGTGATGATGATGATGCATTTATTAATGATGATGATGAGCACGTCATTACCGATAGTTATTATTAGGTATTCAAATTTTTATGTTGTACTTTGTATGATTTATATAGTTGGTATGTATAATTTTCTTACTTTGTATGATTGTTTCTTATACATAGTGCCATGGTCTTGATGTTCGTCCCCGCCGGCCCTCGCCCGCTTTATGATTCGGATGTCGTAAATTCTCTTTCATAACTATTTGTTGCATTTCGCATTTATGACAATTATGGCCATCAAGTTGACATAGAGATATTTTAATCTAGGAGGTATGTGAACCGGAATTTGAAACTGACCCTCTTGTCGAGAAGTTAAATTTAGTTGAAAAAGAAAATGAGTATTTGAAAGAAAAATTAAAAGAATTGAAGAAGATAAGATGACATTGGAGTTGTATGTTGCCGATGTCATCGATGTTCACAAGATGAAGATGAATGCAATGCGCTTGAAGATGGATGCAATGCGCCTGAAGCTTAAGAAGATTAGAAAATATGCCATTGATAATGAGGCTTGGTATCATTATGCCGTTGGATCAATTGTTACCTTAGTTGCAATCTTCATCATATTTGTTGTGATGAGGGTAAGTTTTCTCTAATGTTTTGCTTTACAAATGGATACTTAGCTTATTTTCCTCCTAAATGGCATAATTACCCAAGTTAGATAAAAAATGAGCTATACTTAGCTTATTCAGTTCATTTATGACATACTTAGCATACTTGGGTCAAAAATGGCATGATAATATTTGTTACCTCCAAAATGATATAGACTTAGCTTATTTTCCTCGAAAATGACATAATAACCTTACTAAGCTCCAAAATGACCTATTTACCTAGCTTAGCTCTAAAATGACCTACACTTAGCATTTTTACCTAGCTTAGCAATAAAATGGCATTTTTACTTACCTTAGTTAGAAGAAGAAGAAGATAAAGAAGAGGAGAGGAGAAAAAGAAAGAGAAGAAAAAAAATCTTCTTCTTCTTCTTCTTCTTCTAACTAGTCTTCTTCTTCTAACTAGTTTTCTTCTTCTTCTTCTAACTTTCATCTTTCCCAATTTGCAGATTTGCTTTACTTGAGGAAGCTTGGATTCATGGAGTGTACTATTCTTCTGGTGCTTCCTTGTTGTTTATGAAAACTTGTTTGGATATGTATGTCTACATGGATATGTTGTTGGAAACTTGTTTGTGGTTATGTATATATGGATATGTTGGACTTTGTTGAACTACGTTATTGGATTTGATGAAATATGTTGTTGGACATGCTGTTGAATATGTTGGATATGTATGCATGTATATCTGTGTTTGAAACCATGTCTAATTAATTGGATTTAAATAAAAACAGGGGATGTATAGCCTCTTTGTCATCCGCTAGCCGACGGCAAAGAGGACACATGGCAGTCACCTATGCAAAATGGGAACACTGGTTGCCTATTTGGTCATTTTGCTGTCTACAAGCGGACGACAAAGTAAGCAAATATATGTCGTCTGCTGGCAGACCGTCTAGCTGGCCACGTGGCAGCTTCCCAGTGCTACCGTAGCTAAGCTCTTTGTCGTCTGTCAGCGGACGACAAAGAGCGCCATTAACCCCCTAACGACTCTCACCCCACACCACTGTTGTCCGTCGTCGTTGTCGTCTACTAGCCTCGGATGGCGGATGACACAATCCTTTGTCGTCCGTTTCTGCAAAGCGGGCGGCAAAGAAGGCCTTTGCTGGCACGTGTTCAGCCGGACAGTTTGCCATCCGCTGGCTGATAGCAAAGGACTTTGCCATCCGGGATCTGTGCCTTTGCCTCCGCCATGGCGGACGGCAAAGAAGCTGATTCCAGTAGTGTATGTCTTCTATCTCTGCAGGTGCTATGTCATTCATAATTTCTTGATATAAGGTAAAAGGAATAGCACTCACACTAGCACCTATGTCGCATAAACCATGATAACAGTGATCTCCTATTTTAACTGAGACAACGGGCGTGCCAACAACAGGTCTTTGTTTATCATTTTTATCGGGTTTGGCAATTCTAGCAGCTTCTTCACAGAAGTAGATAACATGCCCATCTATATTTTCTTCCAGGAGATCTTTAACTATAGCAAGACTAGGTTCTACTTTGATTTGTTCATCAGGTTTAGGTGTTCTAATATAACTTTTGTTGACCACAGTTGAAACTTTAGCATGTTCCTTGATCCCAATAGGGAAAGGTACCGGTTTCTCAATATAAGCAGTAGGAACAACTGGATCGATATTATAAATAATAGTTTCCTCTTTAGCTAGTACCGGTTCTTTAATTTGTTTAATACGTGGGTGATATTTAAACCATTTCTCCTTAGGGAGATCAACATGAGGATCAAATGATTCACAAAAGGAGGCTACTATCTCAGAGTCAAGTCCATATTTAGTGCTAAACTTTTGAAAAGCATCGATATTCATAAAAGATTTAACACAATCAAACTTGAGCTTAATACTTGACCCTTTACCTTCGTCGAGTTCCAAATTTTCAGAGTTGTGTTTAATTCTTTCCAAAAGATCTCACCGGAATTCAATAGTCTTCTTCATAAAAGAACCAGCACAAGAAGTATCAAGCATGGATCGATCATCATAAGAAAGCCGAGCATAAAAATTCTGGATAATAATTTCTCTTGAGAGCTCATGATTGGTGCATGAATATAACATTGACTTAAGCCTCCCCCAATCTAGAGCGATACTTTCTCCTTCACGAGGGCAAAAATTATATATGTAATTCCAATCACGATGAACTAGATGCATAGGATTTTTTTTGGTGAAACTCCAATTTCAATTGATTCCAATTCCAAGATCCAATATCATCGCATAGCCTATACCATGCCAATGTTTTTTTCCTTCAAAGATAAAAGGGAAAACCTTCTTCTTAACTTCATCTTCGGGTAAACTTGCAAGCTTAAACAATCCAGAAATTTCTTCCACATATATCAAGTGCATATCAAGATGTCCGGTTCCATCTCCTGCATAAGGATTAGCTAGCAGTTGTTCTATCACACCCGAAGAAATTTCATATTCAATATTTTCAGTAGGTGCAGTAGGTTGAGGGGTAACTAATTGTGGTTCCGGTCGAGGTGAAGATACCCCAAACAAACCCTCAAAGGATTGTTTTCCATAGTAACAAGTGACAATAAATTTCAGCACGTAGTAATAATTTTTCCTTACCAAGAGCGCTTCACTCCCCGGCAACGGTGCCAGAAAACAGCCTTGATGACCCACAAGTATTTGGGATCAATTGTAGACTTTTCGATAAGTAAGAGTGTTGAACCCAACGAGGAGCAGAAGGAAATGGCAAGTGGTTTTCAGCAAGGTAATGTCTGCAAGTACTAAAATTGTAATTAACAGAGTAGTTTGATAGCAAGATAATTTGTAACGAGAAAGTAACGATAATAGTAACAAGAGTGCAGAAAGGTAGCCCAATCCTTTTGAGGCAAAGGACGGGCCAAAACGGTCTCTTATGATAAGCAAAGCGTTCTTGAGGGTACATGGGAATTTCATCTAGTCACTTTCATCATGTTGATTCGATTCGGGTTCGCTACTTTGATAATTTGATATGTGGGTGCACCAGTGCTTAGGTGATGTTCTTACCTAAATAACCCCCTTGCAAGCATTCGCAACTACGAGAAAAGTATTAAGAATAAATTCTAACCATAGCATTAAACTTTTGGATCCAATCAGTCTCTTATTACAGAATAGCGCATAAACTAGGGTTTAAGCTTCTGTCACTCTCGCAACCCATCATCTAATTACTACTCCATAATGCATTCCCTTAGTCCCAAACATGGTTAAGTGTCATGTAGTCGATGTTCACATGACACCACTAAGGGAAACACAACATGCATACTATCAAAATATCAAACACATATCAACTTCACATGATTACTTGCAACATGATTTCTTCCGTGACATCAAGAACAAAAGTAACTACTCACAAGTGATAAACATGCTCAAGATCAGAGGGGTATTAAATAGCATAATGTCTGAACATATAATCTTCCACAAAATAAACCATATAGTAATCAACTACAAGATGTAATCAACACTACTAGTCACCCACAAGCACCAATCTATAGTTCCGGTACAAAGATTGAACACAAGAGATGAACTGGGGTTTGATAGGAGATGATGTTGTTGAAGATGTTGATAGAGATTGCCCTCCCCAAGATGGGAGATTTGTTGGTGATGATGATGACGATGATTTCCCCCTCCGGGAGGGGAGTTCCCCCGGTGGAATCGCTCCGCCAGAGGGCAAAAGTACTCCTGCCCTAGTTCCACCTTGAGACAGCGGCACTCTGTCCCGAAAGTCCTCTCCTTATTTTTTCTAGGTCAAAATTACTTATGTACCCGAAGATGGGCACCGGAGGTGGGGTGGGCTGAGCACAACCCACTAGGGCGCGCCGGGGGGCCAGGCACACCCTGGTGTCTTGTGCTCACCAGGTGACCCCCCTCTAGTGGTTATTTTCTCCAGTATTTCTTATTTGTTCCATAAAAAATCCTCGTGAAGTTTCAGCCCATTTGGAGTTGTGCAGAATAGGTGGCCTGACGTAGCTTTTCCAGGTCCAGATTTCCAGATGCCAGAATTCTCCCTCTTTCTGTGTACCTTGCATATTATGAGAGAAAAGGCATTAGAATTACTCCCAAAAAAGCATTATTATGAATAAAAACATTATAAATAACAGTAGGAAAACATGATGCAAAATGGACGTATCGTGGTGTCATTCTTGGTGTGGAGGAGGGTCGATGTTGTCTTGTTCCTCATGATCATCTTGACATTTAAGGCGAAGAATACGTGCCCTTTTCCTCAACTCCTTTCATTATTTGTGTAGATCTTGTTCTTGTTCATGCACTCTCCAACTGCACTCATGCAAGGCATGAATGGCCTCGTAGAGCTCGTTGTTCTTTATTCGCTTGCTACTCATGGCATTATTGTTCTTGCAATAGGGCATTGTTGTCTTGCTCTTCTTGGCGTTGATGTTGTCATTCTTGATCTTGATCTAGTGCAACTTGTTCTTCACGACGACATAGTTGGCGCTCACGTAGGCGGTCTTGTAAACCATTGCCATGGAATTGATTTTTAGGAGTTTGATGATTTTGACATTTATCTCAAAGATGAGTACGAGTTTGTAGTAGACTTGCATCGGGAGAGGTGTCCGAAGAGTGGTTTCTTGAGTGTCTCTGTCGTGATGAGTAATAAGATGAAGAAGACTTGAGAGTGACCATCATTCCGCGAATCTCATTCATTTGAATGGCCAACTTGGTGTCAAGATAGTCCCAGTTCCTTGCTTCGAATTTACGCAAGTTGGTAGCGAATTTGTTGATGCGGTCACTCAAGGCTTCATTTGCTTGATGCATAGCTCCTTGTAGGACAAAGTGGTGAGTTGGCGACGAAGTTGTTGGCATCTTTGTTGTTGCTAAAGAGCGGGTTTGAAGTGCTTGGCCTTTTCATCACAAGACTCGAACAAACATGAGTGGGAAAATGAGAAGAACAATACCAAGTTACCTTTCCCAAAGTTGAAGATGGATCGAATGATCACTCAATATGGAAACCTGAATAGTAGAATTGGTATCACTTCCACCTACACAAGTAATGCTTTTCTTGGAGCTTGGTTAGGATGAGTGGCACACAATTTAAGCAAGTGTTAGTCAAGATATTAATAATGTTGAAGAAGATTCACAAATTACAAGACAGATCGATCAATAGCTATAGTGGCACAAGTAGCACACGCACAGACAGATAAGTGGGGTTGTGCAACCAAGGAATGAGCACAAAATGTGTTTCAACGGAAAAGGCTCGTGTTGCACAATACAAGATAGACACTAGCACTATTGCTCAAATGGGAGAGATGCGTACTTGAGAACCAACCTATAAGAGAAAACATGTCGTCTTTCTGTCGCAAGTATGTTATATATGTATGATCCAAGATGAAGCTCACACAACGATGATCCAAGATGATCAATGATATCAAGATGAGATGCAATGTGGCTTGATGATATTGCTATTTCTTAGACGTTCTTTGTTTTCTTTCCTTTTACTTCAATCTTTTTTTCTCTTTTGTTTTTTGTATGATGCTTTGACCACTTATGCAAGATGCTCGATCCAAGATAGCAATGATGTATGACGGGAGTAACTTATGACACAAGAGATGATAACAAGATATGTGCACACAATTGAAGCTATCGGAGTATGTATCACTAAAGTGCACAAGTAATGTGGCTCAACAATTCGAATGGATAGTCTCGGCGGGCAAGTAACACAAAAGGCTCGGGGTTATAATGAAAAGTCAAGGAAATGTAAAATGATGTCGTCGAAGTTACCATCTTTGCTCACGGTTGTGGTGTCAAAAGGTGGAGTGGTCGTTGTCGATGTCGAGTCTGTGGCGATGATAAGTGGTGGTGTTATTGATGTCAAATCGTCCATAATTAGCCGAAACACCTCAGTAAATGGAAACTGCAACTCAAAATCTCAAGAAAAATAGGTCAAACTGGGTTGGTAGCGGAATGTGGGGTGTATATGGTCGAAGTGGGGGTTTTGCGAAAGGTTGTGGTGGTGGGAATAGGCTAGGGTTTGCAGAAGTTGTAGTGGAGGCCGTGGTTTTTTATTTTATTTCGAGTTTTCAATTTCGACAAGGGTAGTCGGATGATCTGGGGTGGTATCTGGATCATCCGGGTTGGTGTCCGGACAGTCTTGGTAGGTAAATTCGTGGAGGATTTGGCTCAGGATGAACTCGAATGGGGGAAGAAATTTTTTGGGATGATTTTAGGGTGGAATTCGTGGTGGGAAAAGTATGGGATGGTGGGTGCTACTTGTGATAGGCGTTCGAATTCCCTGAAGAGGAAGGGCGAAGTAGTGTAGTAGCAAAAAGTATTTCCCCTAGATAAGAACCCAGGTTTATCGAACCAATAGGAGACACCACACATGCAAGATAAGCGGAACCGGCACACACACACAAAGCAGATGCTTGCACCCAATGACAACAAGAGAATTGTCAATCCCCTTGTTCTCGCCAATTGCAAGGATTAAATATGATAGTGGTAGATAGATAAAATAAAATAAAAATAAAGTAAAAAACAACGGGCAATTTTTAGGGTTTTAGTAAATACAGAAAATGGATCGGGAGCCATAGGTTCACTAGAGGCATTTCTCTCATAAGCATAGCAACGGTGGGTAAACAAATTACTGTTGGACAATTGATAGAATAGTGTATAGTTATGATGATTCTTCATGGCATCATCAACATATAGGCATTACATCCAAGACAAGTAGACCGAATAATTCATCTGCATCTACTACTATTACTCCACCACTCGACCGCTATCCAACATGCATCTTAAGATATTAAGTTCATAACAAACAGAGTAATGCTTGGAGCATAATGGCATAATGTAGACAAAGTAATATCAATTAGTATGTTTGAACTCCGTCAGTTTACTCTTAATAGCAACAATACAGTACGTGCCTTGCAACTCTTTCTGTCACAAAGCAAGGACACCGCAAGATTGAACCTACTATCGAGCACCTCTCCCACTGAAGGTAAACCAATCTAATTGGCCAAAGAAAATAGATGGATATGATAGAAATACAAGGCTATAAAATCACATATATATAAATCTTAGGGTAGACTGTAATACTTTCAATGAATAATCTGATCATGAACCCACAATTCATCGGATACCAACAAAATGCACCACAAAAAGATACATCGAATAGATCATTGAAGAGATCGTTATATTGAAGATCAAATTGAGAGAGAGAGATAAAGCCATCTAGCTACTTGTGATGCCCGGATAATTAAGCTACAGTAATTCCCTGCCATTGATGCCACATCATCACGATTACTGTTGATAAACTCACGTCGATTCAAACCCCGTTCAATTTCAAAATTTAAATCAAGTCAAACTTTAAAAGTTTTCAAATGTCAAAAATTAAATTTTCACAATATTCTATAAATTCACCTGATGATTGTCATGTTGAAACCAACCTCTTTTGAATTCCAAATCGCACCTGGAATTTTATTTGGTGGTCCAACCACAATTAAATTGGCCTTATCAATTTCTAAAAATGGTTAGGCAACTCCTTTTGACCCCAAACTTTTTGTGCCATCTCAAGGTATTGTGTGAAAATTATGTGCCAAGTTTTCTTTAAAACAAAAGTCTTTTGGTGCTCCAGTTAAATGCAAATCAATAACTATTGAAAGTATAGAAAAGCATAATCGGAAAGACTAAGACTTCCTGCTGGATTGGGCCCCTAGTGGCTGCAGTGCGGCCCACCCCAGCCTAGCCGGCCTTTCCTGTAGCTCTGGACAGTGGAGACCGAGGCCATGGCGCCAGGCACGCGCGTGCGCCGTCCACACGCCCGATCTCCTCGTGTCATTCATCCATCGATGCCCCGAGACGCATAAGACCCTCCCGACGGCCTGGTCGAACCCTAGCTCGCCCTTTCCCCTTCTCCAGCTCGCCCTTCTCAAATCGATACAAGACCGAACTGCCGCTACCACACTCGCTGTCGATCCCGTGGCCACCGGCCATCCCTCGTCCCTGCACCATGACCAGGAGCCGCACATCGTCGCCTTCTTCACCGACACAGCAGGAATCAGGCGGAACCACCTTGAAGTCGTCGCCCCGGTTGCATCTCCATCGCCACGGCCGCCACGCGATGTCACCATCGATTCGCCGCGCCTCGACCACCTCCAGCTGCCCCGAGCTGTTCCTCGTCACCGATGTGAGCACGACGTGTTTTCCCCTCTATTCCCGCCTTTAATCTTGTCCCGTAGCACCGAATCCCCACGAGCCCCGATCTCCCGCGTATGTGAGCGTATTGCTTCTGTTGCCGCTTGCTTCTGTCGCGCCCCCGTTGCCCGCTGTAGCTACCTGCGGTTGCCGCTGCCCTTGCCCATGCTCGAACGCCTGTGGCGCCCTCTCCCGCTTGCTCCCGCTGCTCTGCTCTGCTCTGCAACTAGTGTTGCTGCTGCTTCTGCTTCCGTGGCGGCCTAATGCGCCGTTTCTCCTCTTAGCTGCTGCTGATGCTTGCTGCTTGGCCGCTGGTTGCTACTGCACTGCTTTTCTTGCTGCTTTGGTGCGTTGATGCGTGCTTGCTACTGCTGCTCATACTCTGCTGCTACCGCAAACTGCCGCTTGCTGCTGCTATTGGCCATGGCTACAGCAATGGCCGAGTGTGTGTGTGCGTGAGTGTGTGTTCTGTGTGTGTGGCCGGCCCAATTAGTAGTTTAGGGACTAATTTAGTTAGTTAGTCTGATTACTAGTACTAGTTAATTAGTCCAATAGTAGGTGACATGTGGGCCCACTTTTAGTTTAAAGAAAAACAAATTTTAAGAAAAGTCTAAGTCAATGACATGTAGGCCTAGTTGAACTGTTCACCTTTGACCAGTCAACTATTGACTCATGAGTCAACAGTTGACCTGGCCCCACTAGTCATGCACACTGGCTAGGTACTGTTGTGTACAAAATGTAATTGCTGTATTAAGTCGAATTTATAATAATTTTAGAAATTGCTTTAAACTTTAATAAATCATATAAAATAAACCGTAGCTCGGATTAAAATACTTTGTACACGAAAGTTGCTTAGAACGACGAGACGAATTCGATTCGCGGTCCCTTCGTCCGCCACACGTCCCTAGCATAGCAAACGTTGAACTTTTCCCCTTCGGTTCATCTGTCTGACAGACGTCCGGAACCGGGAAAGTTTTTCCCGGTTGTTTTCCCCCTTCGCCTGTATCTCCTAGCACCGCGTTAGAATATGTCGCTCTGCTTGTGGTCCTGTTATGCACTCGTTTGCTTTGTTTATTCACCATCTTCTCTCCGGTAGACCCGAGACCGATGCTGATGTCGCTGTGATCGACTACTTCGACGACGACCCTCCTTCTTGTCTGAGCAACCAGGCAAGCCCCCCCTTTGATCATCCCGATATCGCCCATTCTATACTCTCATGCTTGCATTAGATTTTGCTACTGTTATTGTTTGCTCCTATTCTGATGCATAGCCTGCTTTTGTACCTGCTTTTGTTACCTACCTGCTTATCCTAAACTGCTTAGTATAGGTTGGTTAGTGATCCATCAGTGACCCCCACCTTGTCCTTGTTGCCCCTGCTTCATCATCGACGCCTCGATCGACGTGATCGACGACCAGAGCCCGACACCTCACATCACATCACGCCCCTTTAGTTGCTCGAATCTGCAGAGCTACTATCGAGTGCCGAGGGTGGTCCCTCATAACGCACTCCTGATGATAATTCTGTAGTGTAGATATTCGGTCGTGGTCATCGAGGGTGATTTCCTCTTTCACCATTCCCGATACGGCTCTGTCGTTCAACACCTCAAGTGTGAACCTCGAGGGTGGTCCCTCTTACATTCACCTTGATGATTACATTGAGCGAAATCCACCGGGGGTGATTCCTCGGGTTTTCCTCTTGATGTCTGGACACACGGTTACAATGACTTTACTTGAGACCTTGGTGAAAGTCGGGCGAGCCCGGAGAGCACCCGCAAGGTAATTACGTGGCACGGCCGGGCATTCTAGGCCCTTGTCGTAAGTCCACGAGATGGGGCGACGGGGTCACTTTCGATCGTGAGTCTCTGCTCGTCTCCGCAAGCTAATAATACACTATGGTTTGGGTATTTGTTCTGAGTTGGCATTTGGCCTTTACGCACTAACCACCACGCGAGAATAGATATGGGCCTCGACGTTGCAATATCAGCCGAAGCTTTGTCAGACATCCAGTTCAGCAGTGCGGCATGGTCGGATCATGCTGGCCATCCGAGGCGGTGCTGGTATTCACCCTGCGCGCAATGACCCGGAGTGCTGTGGCCGATGGGCCCAAGACCCCGGAGTGCTTAGGATGTAGACTGGCGGGGACCTCTCTGCTGAGCCTAGGTCGGGCTGCGACGTGTTGATCTTCCGAGGGCGGGCATTGACCCCAGAAAGGTGTGTCCGGCCAGAGTGATCGAGCGTGTTGGGTAACGTGGTGCACCCCTGCAGGGAAGTTATATATTCGAATACCGTGTCCGCGGTAATGGACGTTCAGACTTATATCATGATCTTATATAACTAGAAATGGATACTTGAGATATATGGCTCCGGGATTGCTTTCTCGCAGGGAGTCGAGGAAGGATCTCTGGGCATTAATGTTACAACATGTTTGTTAATTATAAACTGCTATTATTTACTCTTCTACATGCTGCAAGATGCTCGGAGCTGCGTGAAGATGCTAGTCTTCGATAGGCTAGGCCTTTCCCCTCTATTCTGGCATTCTGCAGTTCAGTCCACAGATACAAACCTTCCTTTTGATACCAATGCATACTTAGTATAGATCTGATGCTTGCGAGTACTTTGGATAAGTACTCACGGTTGCTTTGCTACCCTTTTCCCCCTTCCTTCTTCTTTCCGGTTGATGCAACCAGATGGTGGATCCTTGAAGCCAGATGCCACCGCCGATGAATACTGCTACGTGGAGACCGCCGACGACCAGGAGTAGTTAGGAGGTCTCAGGCAGGAGGCCTTGCCTCTCCGATCGCGTTGCTTTTGTGCTAGCCTTCTTCAGGCATCCTTGTTTAACTTATGTCTGTACTCAGATATTGTTGCTTCCGCTGACTCTTGTGTATCGAGCTATGTATTCAAGCCCTTGAGGCCCATGGCTTGTAATATAAAGCTTGTATTATTTTTTTTGTGTCTAGAGTTGTGTTGTGATATCTTCCCGTGAGTCCCTGATCTTGATCGTACAAATCTGCGTGTATGATTAGCGTACGATTGAATCGGGGGCGTCACAAGTTGGTATCAGAGCCGACTGCCTGTAGCATCCCCCTTTCCAACTCTTTGGCCGAAGTTGAGTCTAGTCTTTTAAAACTTGTTTTACTAACATGGCTGTGTGGCTTACGGGCCCACATCGCCAATTGGGTGGTATTAGGATCTTTTATTCCTCGTCTATACTATGGGAATCTTATCTCTCTCCCATTCGGGTTAAATGGTTTTTGCAAACTATAACTCTAGGTTCTCGTAAATACTTCTCTCGGAGAGCCCCTTCATCCCAGATGATGGCCCGCTTCGTCAGAAGATTCTGAAGATACTCTCCGATGCTTTCTCGAGACCCTTGTTCCCTTCGCCGTTGCAATCCCTACCGCCGGTAAATCCTTATGCATAACTACCTACGTTGTCGTTCATACCTTCATCCCCAATTGCTATCAAGATGTCCTGAAATACTCTTTGATGATTCCGAGGATCATTTATGCTTACTGCCCTGCAGTCCTTGCCGCATGAGTACCCCTACGGATAATTACTCGCTCTTATCGAGTATCCATTCATCCCCAGTTATTCTTATGCTTCATAACATACTTTTTAATACAATCCAAGCTTTCGATGACCTCTATCGCCTATTGAGCTAGAAGGTCTTACCTGCCTACACTCTGGTTAACTCCATATGCCTAGCAGTATCCATTGACGTCCTTTGTCATTATCATCTTGAGTCTTTCGATTTGATATGTCTATGTCACAATCATCAGTTTATCCTTATAGATTATCTTTCCGGCTCAGACGTCTTCCCGAACATGAGCTGGTTCTTGGCCAATCAGATTGCCATCGGTTGTGCCCTAAGTCTATTCAACTTATCCATTCTTGATCAGAGCGTTTGCTTCTGATCCCTTGACTTGGGAATCATAATTCCTTTGCATTGTGAACTCTGAATTAGTCAGTTGCTTCTATAATCTGACCTCCTTGCATTCTTTCTTCTTCTGGTTGAGTACCGTTGCTCACATCAGATCCCTTGTGGACTACCAGATCCTTTGTACTCCCTCCGTAAACTAATGTAAGAGCGTTTAGAATACTAAAGTAGTAATCTAAATGCTCTTATATTAGTTTACAGAGGAAGTAGAT
This sequence comes from Triticum aestivum, assembly GCF_018294505.1. NCBI lineage: Eukaryota > Viridiplantae > Streptophyta > Magnoliopsida > Poales > Poaceae > Triticum > Triticum aestivum. The sequence continues at coordinate 242,797,550 of NC_057813.1, forward strand.
TTTATCCGACAACGTCCTTCATATTCAGTAACCTTGTGAGCCTTTCCTCGGATACACAATGCCTTTGCTAAATTGTATCCCCCGCTCTCATCAACCATACTCTGCTTCCGGGCTTTTATCTACTCGTGAAGTTTGTGGTATATGTTCCTAAGATGCCCCTATGGGTTGAATCTATGGCTTCCCTAAACTGTGTGAACCCGAAGATTATGCAGGTTATATCTACTAGCGTTTCTTTGGATAAATTGTCAATTCTACAACTTTGTCAAAGACGAGAAGTAAATGAAAAGTTGTGCATTAGAGAAGTGGGAGTCGACCTTGAACTTTGTGTTCATGCCCATGGACCCGATGTGGAACTTATCATGGAAGCTTCTTGTCATAATGATAATTCCCTTGTGATAAGTTCATCTTGTATCTATATTTGGTCCTTTGCAACCGTGGTTCCGACCATATTGTTCTCCTTTGATTCCATTTCTTGGACAAGTTAAAGTACTTGTCTTATGTAGAGCTTTTCATCCGTCCAACCTCTATCCAGTTCTACCTTCGAGTATTACCCCCTGGTATCTCGAGAATATCACAGAACTACATAACTTCTTATGAGTTCTTCATCAACTTCTATTTCTTGTTGATTCTAGTTTTCCATGGATTCTGAGTTGTTAGACACTCGAGAACACCGATACCTGATCCGAGTCTACACTTTTCTCTCCATTGTTTTGTTTAACCTTTCTTGTAACCAACATATCTGAGCAGTGGTATTTCCCTGCTTATGTAAATACCTTGTTGTACAAACTCTATCAGTAAGACCTTGTTACTATTGTTGGTGACATTCCAGTAACCACCGATGGATAAGAACTTTGCCTAATGGTCCGCCTCGTCTTAATGGGCAGGGAAATGGTTCTCTTCGTCCCTCGCCCTTGGTACCAACGTTGTTACCAACATAATTAATGGTCTATCCTCTGACCTGCCTTGCTATCATGACCATGCAAATGATAGGATCCTTCCCGCTTTCAACCCACATGGTTAGCCCATAACCCACAGTTCCATAGGATCGAAACCTGACTGTCCTGTACATCTCTGTCTTCCAAAATTGTTCCCCATGCTTGGTTTCATATGTAATTCGCGAGCCACCTTCTTGTGATCTGTTCTGGTATCAGATGCAATACTTATTCTCGATGCTTGAACCCCTTTCACCCTCTATTTCAGGCAATGAACGATTGCCAACCCGGTTAAAACTTCTTATTGCACCTTCCTACCTTTCCCTTGGTGACTTTCTAGAATTTCAACTCGCGAGATGCCTCTATGCCATGTTCATCGAGATAGCCCCAGGTACCTAACTTGTGTTGAGCTTCATCCTTTCCGAGTCTTTTCCCCTTACTCCACCCCTTAAATCTCGGGATGAGATTTCTTGTAGTGGAGGAGAATTGTGACACCCGGATAATTAAGCTACAGTAATTCCCTGCCGTTGATGCCACGTCATCATGATTACTGATGATAAACTCATGTCGATTCAAACCCCATTCAATTTCAAAATTTAAATCAAGTCAAACTTTAAAAGTTTTCAAATGTCAAAAATTAAATGTTCACAATATTCTATAAATTCACCTGGTGATTGTCATGTTGAAACCAACCTCTTTTGAATTCCAAATCGCACCTGGAATTTTATTTGGTGGTCCAACCACAATTAAATTGGCCTTATCAATTTCTAAAAATGGTTAGGCAACTCCTTTTGACCCCAAACTTTTTGTGCCATCTCAAGGTATTGTGTGAAAATTATGTGCCAAGTTTTCTTTAAAACAAAAGTCTTTTGGTGCTCCAGTTAAATGCAAATCAGTAACTATTGAAAGTATAGAAAAGCATAATCGGAAAGACTAAGACTTCCTGCTGGATTGGGCCCCTAGTGGCTGCAGTGCGGCCCACCCCAGCCTAGTCAGCCTTTCCTGTAGCTCTGGACAGTGGAGACCGAGGCCATGGCGCCAGGCACGCGCGTGCGCCGTCCACACGCCTGATCTCCTCGTGTCATTCATCCATCGATGCCCCGAGACGCATAAGACCCTCCCCGACGGCCTGGTCGAACCCTAGCTCGCCCTTTCCCCTTCTCCAGCTCGCCCTTCTCGAATCGATACAAGACCGAACTACCGCTGCCACACTCGCTGTCGATCCCGTGGCCACCCCCCGTCCCTCGTCCCTGCACCATGACCAGGAGCCGCACATCGTCGCCTTCTTCACCGACACAACAGGAATCGGGCGGAACCGCCTTGAAGTCGTCGCCCCCGTTGCGTCTCCATCGCCACGACCGCCGCATGATGTCGCCATCGATTCGCCGCGCCTCGACCACCCCCGGCTGCCCCGAGCTGTTCCTCGTCACCGATGTGAGCACGACGTGTTTTCCCCTCTGTTCCCACCTTTAATCTCGTCCCGTAGCACCGAATCCCCACGAGCCCCGATCTCCCGCGTATGTGAGTGTATTGCTTCTGTTGCCGCTTGCTTCTGTCGCGCTCCCGTTGCCCGCTGTAGCTACCTGCGATTGCCGCTGCCCTTGCCCACGCTCGAACGCCTGTGGCGCCCTCTCCCGCTTGCTCCCGTTGCTCTGCTCTGCTCTTCTACTAGTGCTGTTGTTGCTTCTGCTTCCGCGGCGGCATAATGCGCCGCTGCTCCTCTTAGCTGCTGCTGCTGCTCGCTACTTGGCCGCTGGTTGCTGCTTGGCTTGCTATTGTGCGTGCTTGCTACTGCACTGCTTTTCTTGCTGCTTTGGTGCGTTGATGCGTGCTTTCTACTGCTGCTCATACTCTGCTGCTACCGCAAACTGCCGCTTGCTGCTGCTATTGGCCATGGCTACAGCAATGGCCAAGTGTGTGTGTGTGTGAGTGTGTGTTCTATGTGTGTGGCCGACCCAATTACTAGTTTAGGGACTAATTTAGTTAGTTAGTCTGATTACTAGTACTAGTTAATTAGTCCAATAGTAGGTGACATGTGGACCCACTTTTAGTTTAAAGAAAAACAAATTTTAAGAAAAGTCTAAGTCAATGACATGTAGGCCTAGTTGAACTGTTCACCTTTGACCAGTCAACTATTGACTCCTGAGTCAACAGTTGACCTGGCCCCACTAGTCATGCACACTGGCTAGGTACTGTTGTGTACAAAATGTAATTGCTGTATTAAGTCGAATTTATAATAATTTCAGAAATTGCTTTAAACTTTAATAAATAGTATAAAATAAACCGTAGCTCGGATTAAAATACTTTGTACACGAAAGTTGCTCAGAACAACGAGACGAATCTGATTCGCGGTCCGTTCGTCTGCCACACGTCCCTAGCATAGCAAACGTTGAACTTTTCCCCTCCGGTTCATCTGTCTGACAGACGTCCGGAACCGGGAAAACTTTCCCGGTTGTTTTCCCCCTTCGCCTGTATCTCCTAGCACCGCGTTAGAACACGTCACTCTGCTTGTGGTCCTATTATGCACTCGTTTGCTCTGTATTTATTGTTTATTCACCATCTTCTCTCTGGTAGACCCCGAGACCGATGCTGATGTCGCTGTGATCGACTACTTCGACGACGACCCTCCTTCTTGTCTGAGCAACCAGGCAAGCCCCCCTTTGATCATCCCGATATCGCCCATTCTATACTCTCATGCTTGCATTAGATTTTGCTACTGTTATTGTTTGCTCCTATTCTGATGCATAGCTTGCTTTTGTACCTGCTTTTGTTACCTACCTGCTTATCCTAAACTGCTTAGTATAGGTTGGTTAGTGATCCATCAGTGACCCCCACCTTGTCCTTGTTGCCCCTGCTTCATCATCGACGCCTCGATCGACGTGATCGACGACCAGAGCCCGACACCTCACATCACATCACGCCCCTTTAGTTGCTCGAATCTGCAGAGCTACTATCGAGTGCCGAGGGTGGTCCCTCATAACGCACTCCTGATGATAATTCTGTAGTGTAGCTATTCGGTCGTGGTCATTGAGGGTGATTTCCTCTTTCACCATTCCCGATACGGCTCTGTCATTCAACACCTCAAGTGTGAACCTCGAGGGTGGTCCCTCTTACATTCACCTTGATGATTACATTGAGCGGAATCCACCGGGGGTGATTCCTCGGGTTTTCTTCTTGATGTCTGGACACACGGTTACAATGACTTTACTTGAGACCTTGGTGAAAGTCGGGCGGGCCCGGAGAGCACCCGCAAGATAATTACGTGGCATGGCCGGGCATTCTAGGCCCTTGTCGTAAGTCCATGATACGGGGCGACGGGGTCACTTTCGATCGTGAGTCTCTGCTCGTCTCCGCAAGCTAATAATACACTATGGTTTGGGTATTTGTTCTGAGTTGGTCTTTGGCCTTTACGCACTAACCACCACGCGAGAATAGATATGGGCCTCGACGTCGCAGTATCAGCCGAAGCTTTGTCAGACGTCCAGTTCAGCAGTGCGGCACGGTCGGATCGTGCTGGCCATCCGAGGCGGTGCTGGTATTCACGCTGCGCGCAACGACCCGGAGTGCTGTGGCCGATGGGCCCAAGACCCCGGAGTGCTTTGGATGTAGACCGGCGGGGACCTCTCTGCTGAGCCTAGGTCGGGCTGCGACGTGTTGATCTTCCGAGGGCGGGCATTGACCCCAGAAAGGTGTGTCCGGCCAGAGTGATCGAGCGTGTCGGGTAACGTGGTGCACCCCTGCAGGGAAGTTATATATTCGAATACCGTGTCCGCGGTAATGGACGTTCAGACTTATATCCTGATCTTATATAACTAGAAATGGATACTTGAGATATATGGCTCCGGGATTGCTTTCTCGCAGGGAGTCGAGGAAGGATCTCTGGGCATTAATGTTACAACATGTTTGTTAATTATAAACTGTTGTTCTTTACTCTTCTACATGCTGCAAGATGCTCGGAGCTGCGTGAAGATGCTAGTCTTCGATAGGCTAGGCCTTCCCCTCTATTCTGGCATTCTGCAGTTCAGTCCACAGATACAAACCTTCCATTTGATACCAATGCATACTTAGTATAGATCTGATGCTTGCGAGTACTTTGGATGAGTACTCACGGTTGCTTTGCTACCCCTTTTCCCCCTTCTTTCTTCTTTCCGGTTGATGCAACCAGATGGTGGATCCTTGGAGCCAGATGCCACCGCCGACGAATACTGCTACGTGGAGACCGCCGACGACCAGGAGTAGTTAGGAGGTCCCAGGCAGGAGGCCTTGCCTCTCCGATCGCGTTGCTTTTGTGCTAGCCTTCTTAAGGCATCCTTGTTTAACTTATGTCTGTACTTAGATATTGTTGCTTCCGCTGACTCTTGTGTATCGAGCTATGTATTCGAGCCCTCGAGGCCCCTGGGCTTGTAATATAAAGCTTGTATTATTTTATTTGTGTCTAGAGTTGTGTTGTGATATCTTCCCGTGAGACCCTGATCTTGATCGTACACATCTGCATGTATGATTAGTGTACGATTGAATCGGGGGCGTCACACTACTGCTATGGACCCGTAGGTCATGTGGGAACTGCTCAAATTGAATGGTGGAAGCAGCAAAGTCTATGAAGATTACCTTCCCAATGGTTTCCCCCTGTAGCAGAGTACCGGTAGGGGCCTCTAGATGGGACCGCGAAAGAACAAAGTCTTGCGGCGGTGGAATAATTGTTTTGGGTCTCGCTCTGGTGGTTTCTGGAATTTAGGGAATTTATAGGCCAAGAATTAGGGCAAACCCAACCACATGGGACCCACAAGCTCACTCGGCGCGCCCCTGGGGACCGCCACCTGAGCTTGTGGCTCCCTCGATCATCGTCTGTTGCATCCCTGAAGCTTCTATGGTCTCTTCTGGTCCAGAAAAAATCACCGTAAAATTTTCATTGTGTTTGGACTTCGTTTGGTATGGCTTTTCTATGAAACAAAGAAATAGGCAAAAAACAGAAACTGGCACTACGGACTAAGTTAATAGATTAGTCCACAAAAGTGGTACAAAATGGCATATAAAGCATAAAATATTGGTAATATAATAGCATGAAACAATAAAAAATATGTCGAAGACGTATCAGTGGGTGAAGGCTAGATCCACTTGCCAAACAACAAAATCATGGATCAAAATCAACAAAATCTCACAAAAACCAACAAAATGCAAAAAAATCGGCATGGCTATTTTTTGGTGGGGATTTTTGAATTGGGCAAAAATCAACAAAAATAGGCTAGAAAGTGAGGGGTTGGGAATCCAAGAATGTGAATCAACCGTGCTCTGATCCAAGATGATGTAGGGTGGAACCCTAATTTAGAGATCTTATCACGCTTGGATGTTGGAGAAGGATGGAGTCAAGAACAAGCACAAGAGGAGGAACACTCGATGACAAGAAGTCGTCACACATCCACAAAATCTGCAAATCTCATACAAGTTCAAGGGATCCAAATGTAACAAAAGGAAATAGTAAAGGTAGTTCTTCCCAATCGCTAGAGGAATTGAGATCTGAAGAGGTAGTCTTCTCCAACACCTAAGGGAGGAGGGTTTGATATCCACCAGGGGATCTTCTCCAAAGGAGGTTCTAGATCTCCTAGTAGAGGGGTAGATGAACAAAGCTCTCTCAAGATCTAATAATATGCTTTGCTAACCATAATAGAGAGGATGGGTCGTCTTTTTTATAGTCCAAGTGCAAATAGGGACGAAGGAAAAGAGTACATGGACACTTGAGCCGATTTGCGTGCAGGCAAGGTCGGATGTCTGGGTAGGTACCCTGATAGAGGCAAAGGTGTCCCGATGCTTCGATGAGAGGTATTGTTTTTGGTGGAGTAGACTTTGACGATTCGACTACGAACATGCAAAGATGTCGCGCCTTAGCAATCGCTAAACCAACTCTGAAAGGTTATTGGCCACACCGGAGCACGATCAACCTGACCACGAGGGTCTATATCCTGCACGCAAACGAAGAACAAGCAAGAAACTGAGACTGCAATCTAAGTATTGCGAATTTAAGAGGCAAGCTTTACTAAGAAAATGGGGTTCTATGACGTCTTGGTCTGGTCGTTGAACACAAACGAAGGACGTGAGCTGCAATTATGGCGAACTTTAACTAAACAAAACTCAAGTCTAATCGGTGCCTTAAGGGTTGTATTTATAGGGGAAAATAAAGGGGATTTCGTCCACCCTTGGCAAGGTGGGTCTAAGACACCTCCTGAGTCATTTCCCCTATCATAGGGACTATAAAAATATCCTATGAAGTATTATTTCAAAATTACATGGGCCTGGCCAAAAAATAAGGTGACACAACACCTATAATAAGCTATGGACAAAAATTATGAAAGGTTGTCTTCTATATTTGGTCCATGTCCTTGTATGTCATCATGGTGTCTTCAAAGTATTGAAAACTCCACTAAAAACTCCATTCTTGTTCCTCTTGCGCGCGCCATCATCTCCATGCTTGATCATGCTCCAATGTTCATCCTTCTTGTCCTTGCTAGACCCTTCATTCGTAAACAAAATAAATGTATCCAATTTAGGCAACATCATATTCTCATGAACATTAGAATCATTACCAAGAAATGAAAGTACCTAGTAATTTAATTGGATGACCCGAGCATCATCCGGATGATCTGGCTAGCTACCTGGATGATCCGGCTGAGTCGTGGCCTCTAGGGATGCTCGGATGTCCAGGGTGGTAGCCGGATCATCCAGCATCACGCGAAGCCTAAGGATGCCTTCTAGTGCCACAATTGAATAGTCTAGGACGGTGTCCAGACGTCCGTCTGTTGCCCGGATGATCCGGTATCCTGTTCGGATGATTCGTTCGTCACCCAGATGATTAGCCCGGACACTTGTCCAGAGAGCTGCGGCGTCCGGCTTTGTCCGGCGCGTCCGTGTTGGAGTTTGGACGTCCAACTATCTTCGGGCGCCAACTGTCTCCATCTTCCCATCCTTGCTTCGCTTTCATCTAAACTTATCCTTGGTCCTTAGCTTCTTCATCGCTGCTTTCTTGGTACCTGGGTATGCGAAGTGTCTCCGCTTGAGGTACTAGTTATATCTCGAATGAATAAAAGGGAAGCTCAATAAGGAGAGAGTTAACCTTGGTATAGCTCTTGCATGCACTCTTCTCATCGGTCCACTTGGTGCTTGAAGAGTTGGTATAGTGTCCATAGGGATGACCGTAGGGTGCTCCCTAACACACACATTTGCAGATCAAGCTAGATACGCACAAGATCCAACTAGATTACTCTATCACTTGTACTGAAAATCCTCGTACGGGTCTTGATTTAAACATACAACAGGAGTAGGGTGTCATCTCTAAGACAAAAGGTGTGATCTTGGGTACGTAATTAAATCCATGGTGTGAATCCCGTCCTAGATCCTCATCGTATGCCTCGCTGCACAAATCCCCCGAATCATGAGTATTGATGCGAAATCCCCGCGACAGACAGATTATACATGTGCACTCAAACTTTAAATATGAATGAACCAACGCGAGCTCCTTAAAAAAGTGCAAATGCCTTCCCATACTCAAAACTAAATTTCGAATGGACCTCATGGCTTATGTGTAATTTCCTTGCTGTTCATGGGCAAAGGTGGCCAAATGGGTCGGTCCTGGCATGGTGGCCCAATAGCCTGCTGCCTGACACGCATGTTTATAATAAGTTGTGCCGGCACATGACCCGTCTAGTGCCGTGCCTCAGCCTCGAGGCTGGGTACGAGTGCCGGCAGGACACAACCGTTTATTTTTTATACACCCTCCGTTCCTAAATATTTGTCTTTTTAGAGATTTTAAATGGTTACCACATATGGATGTATATAGACATATTTTAGAGTGTAGATTCACTCATTTTACTCCGTATGTAGTCATTTGTTGAAATCTCTAGAAAGACAAATATTTAGGAACGGAGGGAGTATATATTAGCTCCCAAAACAGCCCAAAAAGGCTAGCTAAACATGTCGGTGGGCCGGACCGTTTACTTGTTGTGCCGTGCCTTTTTTGAGGGAGTATGGCATGAGTGCTGGCCCGTATATTAGGCGTGCCTGGATGGGCCGTGCCGTGCCTGGCCCGCTTAGGCCAGGCCGTGCCGGGCCGGCCCATCTGGCCAGGTCTGTTCGCCGTGTCCTTCCTCCTTTTTCTTTTTCTTTCAGGTGCGCTGGCCTGTTCTGTTTCGCTGCTCAAGTCGGTGGCGCCGCAAAGCCTCTCGCCTCGAAGGGTTTCTTCCTCCGCCTCGCCGTCCGCGCGCTGTTCCCCACTACCGTCCGCGCGAAGCGAGACAAGGCGGCGGCGAAGAGAGCCACCCCTCCTCAGAGGATGATCACCACGGCTGCGCCAGAGGGCGTCGCGCAGCCACCTGCCGCGGCCAAGGGTTCCAAAGGAGAGGCGGAGAGGAAACAGAGCGACGCACAGGGAAGAGGAGGAAACGGCGGTGGCGGTGGTGGCGGCGGCGGCAGCGGCGGCGGCGGCGGTGCAGATGGCGGGGGTGGAGGTAGAGGGAAGAAGCGGAAGAACAAGGGAGGTGCCTTCATCTACGGAAACTACAGGAACTACTACGGCTACCGAGTGAGTTGAACCGCGCTTCTCCCCTCCACTCTGTGGCCTCTCTCTAACAAACGGTGAATCGTCATTGTGTTGTGCATGCCGTGTAGTTATTTGGTGAAATGATTTGCTGGAGATTGCTATGTTCCTGGGACTGGGATGGTTTATACGGACTAGGATTCTTAGCTGAAAGCGGTGGAGCTTTTGCTTAGGACGCGCCCTAACTATTTGATGAAATGCGCTAATAGGTTTCTGCGTTGATTTGTGTCTCAGAGCTTGCAGAACTTGAGTTTTGCAACGAGGGCCCGTGGTTCCTTTTTTTTTTGTATTGAATGGAAACTGGAGTGAGATGAATATACTTGTTTTATTTGATTCTAGTTTGTGGTAGGCCAGCATATACGTTATCTGTCGGGTATTTTGGTGTTAAATTGCCGCTTTTACGCCATAGCATTAGTTCATCATTTCATTGGTTTAGACAATCCAACCATTGTGGTACTGTGTGTGACATGGCTGTCGAATTTCAGGGGCACAACAATCACCACTGCTTTGAGCCTTTGACCCCATATTGGACATGTAGTATAATTTCTGATTAATAAATGCCCCAAGGTGTTGCTGTAATGGCTATTGGCCGAGAAGGAGTAAGCAAGCATGGAGCCTAATTGCACGTACTTGTTTTCACAGATCTGCTTATGCTAAATTCACCTGTACAAAGGAGGCAGATAGACGGATAGAGGTCTATTCATTAGATTGGACATTTAATTGTATGCTGCACATGATAGTTCACTTAATACGATAAAAAGGCACTCGATGGCTGGATCAACTAATCTTAGCTGATAACTTCAATCTTTTGATGTTCAACAGATTGATCGTAACGTCGGTGAAGATCCCCGCCTTGAGATATTCAAGAAGGAGTGGTTTGCAGGCAAGGATTGTCTCGATATTGGATGCAACCAAGGTTTGGTCACAATCGGTATAGGTAATGTTCTGGGGATAATAATTTGTTCTGTTTTGTTTGGTTAATGATCTTCCGGTCTTATTCCCATGTCTTTCAACTTCAATGTTACTAGCAATGTGCCCGTGCGTTGCAACGGATCCAAAGTAGAATAGTACTTGTTCACAAACTTGAAAGAAAAGACTCTTGTTTTGATATACATATATACCACTAAAAATATATTACTTTTCACTCAAAATATATTTCTCGGGCTGTTTTGATGAGGTGAGGGAGGGATGTGATTGCTTATAAGATAATAAGGGATTTTCTGCAAATTGGAGCAGAGAAGTGGGCTATTGTTGCAAAAATTCCACAACTTACCTCACAGCCGTTAGGTGCAGATCTAATGGTCAGAAATGACGGATGACAGACACACCATCATCACCAACTGAGTCTTTTATAGGAGTAGAGATAGCTTTTGTTCTTGAATTACCAGACTGCTGTTACTGTGCGGTTACATGGTTTTAGTTTCTATTGTTGAATATGAAAGTCTTATCCATATTAACATAAGCATTATTTAGCTAATTATTGTAAATATTCTTTGATTTATTCATATGGTTACGTTAGGATAAGTTTAATTGAGTATGTGCCATCTATTGTAGGTTGCCACTTCTAATACAGTTGAGACTACCCTACATAAGCATGTCAGCTACCTTTGTTAACCTATTATTATTATGGTCTGCAATAGCATAGTTTTCATTTGACAACTCTTGACCGTACAAGAACTGAATGCCAATTAGCTGTAGCTGGACTTTTGATTCATTATTCTGTGCATTGATGACTTAGTGACTCTTCTGACACTCATTTGCTAGAAATCAATAAATCACAAGTGACATATACAATTTTTTTGGGGCAGATGCCACAATTGCAAGAGAGAGATATTGAATGTTTTTCTCTAAATAAATTTCCTGTCAAACACAGTTTCTCATCTCTAATTTTCTTTACCTTGTGCAGCGATGAAGTTTGAATGTCAAAGCATCCTTGGAGTTGACATTGATAAAGGTTTAAACTGTTATTGTAATATTTAATGAAGTAACATTGTATCATACTGTTTGTTTTAAGAGCATGAAGTACCTGGTAGCTGGAATCTTTCAAAAAACAATCTGAATATCTGATTGATGCTTGTCTCTCAGCAGCCTTTATGTACATTTTGTGTTTTTATATATATAATGTTGCGCACTGAGAGCATTAATGCTCATTTCTGAACAATATTAAGAAAATCCAGTCCTGTTTGACCAGTTATTGCATATCCCAGCTCAGTGTTGTTAGTAGTTCGTAATTATTGTATTGACACAATGCTTGTGAGGCATGTTGTGGTTGCAAGTCTAAAGAAGTAGAATTTGGTGGGACATTTTTTTAAATGGCATAACATCCTTGCTGATGCCCACACCTTCCTGTTCACAAATTCAATGTTTTTCTATTGATAACTGAACCTATCTTGAAATTATGAAACTCTATATGAGATTTATAATGTTAATTTGTTCCTTAGCAGAATGTGCATTTATGACAGTCAGACTTGGATTTCTGTAATTTTCTGTCGTTAGATGCATGGTCCGTAATTAAGTAATAGTGTTTGACAGATTACCAATAAATATCATCAACCATAACTGAATAGTCCCTTGTAGTTACGTAATGTTTGTGTGTTCTTGGCTTGCCCAATGTAGTATGGTTGGCTGTGTTGGGTTTGTCAAATGAAACTGATTCTGATATTAACCTTGTAGGTTTGATTGACCTTGCTAACTGGAATTTAAGAAGGATATCTCGAACAGGCAACATGGCTCCAGAAAGTGCGAAGGTTCATAACTCGTCAGACTCCACAACTAAGAGCTATCCTGAAGAAGTGGTATCTGAAATGCCAAATGGAAATATTTCTAAGCACGAACAACCTGATCTTTTTGAAATCGTCTCTTTTCGATCTGAAAATTTTGTACAGAGCAAACACAAATATGCAGAACAGTATGACACCATCGTGTGGTAAGTTGCAAATTTACAAGCGAGACATATCAGAGATTTTTTGGTTTATTTGTATTAGTCACTATCCAAATTGAATGTCATCTTGATTGGTTGTGCTTTTGTTCTCTTGCAGTTTGAGCGTGACAAAATGGATCCACCTGAACTGGGGTGATGATGGCATAATCACTTTGTTTGTGAAGATATGGAGTCTTCTAAGACCGGTATCTATTTCTCTTTTGCTGTCCCTAAATTGGATCTCTGTGGTAAGAGGAAAAACTAACAATACCTTGTCTTCTTTCCGCTGGCTTCTCTTGTTTTGCAGGGAGGGATTTTTATCATGGAGCCTCAACCTTGGACCTCGTATAGGAAAAACAGATTAGTGTCAGAGGTAATTTCTGATTGTCAGACTGATGACTGATGCTACATGTTTTGTTTTTAGCTTTAGATGGTAGTTTCAACTTTAGAGCTCTAACTCTGTGAAGGCCTGAAGGGTAGCCATGAGTATGTTGCATTGAACTGTTCTTTTGGTCCCTTGCTTGTTTCAAAGCTAGATGTACTCCTTGGTTTGAATTGCTTCCTCGTCTTTCCTCATTTATGTGCTTTTCTTTCTGAAATAATCTTTCATCATTTTCGTTGGGGTCTTACTCTCACCCAACCTGCTTTTGTTTCCCCTGATCACACAATCTTATGCCTCTTAGAGTGAGTAGTAACAAAAATCCTGATCCATCGTTGAAACAATTATTTCTTCTCAATCTTTCATGGGGTGAAGTTAACTCACATTGTCCTGTCCTTTTTTTCTGGTGGATTTCAGTTTGCAAAAGAAAACTTCAAATATATCTGTATATACCCTGAGAAATTCCGGGAGGTACTTCTGGACAAGGTGCGTTCTATACCGGCAACTAATGCTATGTTCTTTTCCAGTTCCCTGCAGCAGAATCATTGTAAACCATGCAGTTGTGCTTGCAGGTAGGATTTAGGTCAGCAGAGGTGATTACCAACAGATTGGTCGGATCTGTCGCTGGTTTTGACCGCCCAATTGAAGTTTACTACAAATGATGGAATGAGATTAACGCCTGCCTCTTGCTCAGAGGCTCATGTGGTGCTTCGGGTGCATAAGTTTGGTGCTGTGGGATTCGTCGTGCTTCACCGGTGCCTTCTTTGGTACAAATATGATGATCAAGGTTTTCACATAACGCTGGATTAGCAGTTTGTGGAAGTGTCATTTTCAACAAGCGCCCAAGGAATGATATGGATAGGGTGGTGGTGGTATTAGGTACTTTTCGATATTTTGCCAGAGTCTAAGCGTTTGTATAGATGAATTTTAGATGGCAGAGAAAACCTTCCAGTGATATAAGATTTCGCTTCCTATGAACAGGCTAGTTTTCTCGCGCTCTTACAATTGCAACCGCTTTATCGTATATATAAACCGGCAAATCTTGGTTCGATTAGATCAGCTTTCAGACACTATACTTGTTGCTTTGCTCAGCCCTGGAGCAGCACCGCGAATGTCTCAGTCCCTTGCAGCTCAAGCTGCACCTGAGCCCACTCAACGAGCACTTTGAAGAAAAAAGCCATTGATCAGTCACCGTCCGAATATGCAACCGCATTCCGAAAGCTCCAAGGATCTTCCAAAAATAAAAAGGAGAAGCCCAAAGGAAGGCACAGCACAGCAGAGGTGCAACCATCTCCACCCTCTTCCCTGCCCCAAGTCAAGCAAGGAATCCCTTCTTCCCTCTCAACTTCCCTTATATTGCCAGCTCGATCGCACCGTGCTGCTATGCACTGGCGGAGCTTAGGCAAGGCCAAATGGGCCATGGCCCGCCCAGCTCTGCAGCTTTTTCTCACAATATAGCTAGCCCATGGGTTGTAGAATGCCAGCTAGTAGTAATTCCTTGCAGCCTGGCCCATTCAGCCCGCCCAGCTTTTTTTGGCAAGCTCCGCCACTGCTGCTATGCATGAGCTGCGCCCGAACAATGGTGTGCATAGGCGTCGCCGAGTGCCAGCACGTCCACCGAACGGCGCTGGACTACTTCCTCGCTGTGCTCATCGTCGTCGCGGCCGTCGTGGCGGTGAGGTTGCTCATCTGTGCCCTGGTGCGGTGCCTCAAGGACGGCTGCGTGGCGCACCACCACCACCACAGCCCCGCGACCACCGACACCGACGAGGACATGGAGGTCTGGGCCGGCACGGAGCTGGATATCCATAGGCATGCTGATCGGCATGTCCAGCAGGATCGTCGGCCGGAAGCCGTCGAGGTGGTGGTCCCACCGCCGGCTAGGACCACGGCATAGGGTCCTAGCACGCTGACGCTGGCTACTTATTCTACTGCTCGTATTCGTTAAGCTTGCTTGCCCCATCCAGGTTAGTTAGTTTCGCTACACGTAGTTTGAGGTTTGAACACTTCTTAATCAAGTTATACGAATGGCAGCTATAGAGCGCGAGACTCAAGGCATTGATTATTGCAATATTTGATCTCAGCCTTGTTTGTATCAGCAAATATATATCTTCTATGGATTTTGAAATAATAATCAAAATTGAGATTTAGTATCACGCATGTTTGTGAATATCAATTTACTAGAAACCAGTCGACTGGAAATTTAATTTTAGTCAGTCGATTCGTTTCCAGCAGTTCCAGCCGTCCGATGAAAAATGAACGGCCAGATGCGCGTCTTCAACCTCCAGGCCACAGTCTTCTTCGTTTTGAACCAGCGGCCTAACCATCTGCTGTCACGCCCCCTTCCCAACTGCCGCCCACCGCCATGCTGCCCCCCCCCCATCACTCTAACCCCTGCACCCCCACCCTAAGAGCATCTCTAGCAGACCCCGTAAAAAGCCACGACCCGCAAAATAACCGCCAAAATGCGGGCCGGCGCGGAAAAAGCTGCCCGATCAGACCCCGCAAACGCGTCCGACCCGTAAATATTTTTAAGGGGCACGGCAAAATCTCGGCCCCAACCCGCGAATACGCAGGTTTCCGCCTCGCCCCTATGGTGCCCCGTATCCCAAGAAAGCGGTAGGAGGGAGGGACATTTCAGCTTGCGCCCTTTCCCCACCTCCTTCCGCCGCCGCCGCCCACCATTGGTTCCGCCAGTCCGCCGCCGGTGATTCCGGCCAAATCTGCGGACGGAATCGCGCCGCGAGGGCGCCGCCACCCTCTTCCACCGATAAGCTGCACCCCCTGGATCCGGCGACATGAGCCGGCCCTGGTCGCCGTCGCTGCCGGGGTCGACCGCCCCCGAGCCGCTCCTAGTTGCGGTCGCTGCCCGGGATCGCCCGCCCCCCGAACCGCCGGAGAGCCACCTGAAGGAAATATGCCCTAAAGGCAATAATAAAGTTATTATTTATTTCCTCATATCATGATAAATGTTTATTATTCATGCTAGAATTGTACTAACCGGAAACATGATACATGTGTGAATACATAGACAAACATAGTGTCACTAGTATGCCTCTACTTGAACTAGCTCATTGATCAAAGATGGTTATGTTTCCTAACCATAGGCATGTGCTGTCATTTGATTAATGGGATCACATCATTAGGAGAATGATGTGATTGACTTGACCCATTCCGTTAGCTTAGCACTTGATCGTTTAGTATGTTGCTATTGCTTTCTTCATGACTTATACAAAGTTCCCGCAACTATGAGATTGTGCAACTCCCGTTTACCGGAGGAACACTTTGTGTGCTACCAAACGTCACAACGTAACTGGGTGATTATAAAGGTGCTCTACAGGTGTCTCCAAAGGTACATGTTGAGTTGGCATAATTCGAGATTAGGTTTTGTCACTCCGATTGTCGGAGAGGTATCTCTGGGCCCTCTCGGTAATACTCATCACCTAAGCCTTGCAAGCATTGTAACTAATGAGTTAGTTATGAGATGATGTATTACGGAACGAGTAAAGAGACTTGCCGGTAACGAGATTGAACTAGGTATTGGATACCGACGATCGAATCTCGGGCAAGTAACATACCGATGACAAAGGGAACAACGTATGTTGTTATGCGGTTTGACCGATAAAGATCTTCGTAGAATATGTGGGAACCAATATGAACATCCAGGTTCCGCTATTGGTTATTGACCGAGAATAGTTCTAGGTCATGTCTACATAGTTCTCGAACCCGTAGGGTCCGCACGCTTAACGTTACGATGACAGTTTTATTATGAGTTTATAAGTTTTGATGTACCGAAGGTTGTTCGGAGTCCCGGATGTGATCACGGACATGACGAGGAGTCTCGAAATGGTCAAGACATAAAGATTGATATATTGGATGACTATATTCGGACACCGGAAGTGTTCCGGGTGTTTTCGGAGAAAAACCGGAGTACCGGAGGGTTACCGGAACCCCCCCGGGAAGTAATGGGCCTTGATGGGCCCTAGTGGAGAGAGAGAGGGGCCGGCCAGGGCAAGAGGCGCGCCCCCTCCCCTTGAGTCCGAATAGGACAAGGAAGGGGGGGCGGCGCCCCCCTTGCCTTCCCCCTCTCCCACTCCTTCCTTCCCCCTCCTTCTTGGAATAGGAAAGGGAGGGGGCAAACCTACTTGGAGTAGGTTTCCCCCTCCTAGGGCGCGCCTCCCCTTAGGCCGGCCCCCTCCTCCTCTCCCCCTTTATATACGGGGGAGGGGGGCACCCCATAGACACACAAGTTGATCTACGGATCGTTCCTTAGCCGTGTGCGGTGCCCCCCTCCACCATATTCCACCTCGGTCATATCGTCGCAGAGTTTAGGCGAAGCCCTGCGCCGGTAGAACATCATCATCGTCACCACGCCGTCGTGCTGACGGAACTCATCCCCGACGCTTAGCTGGATTGGAGCCCGGGGAACGTCATCGAGCTGAACGTGTGCTGAACACGGAGGTGCCGTACGTTCGGTGCTTGGATCGGTCGATTCGTGAAGACGTACGACTACATCAACCACGTTGTCATAACGCTTCCGCTTAACGGTCTACGAAGGTACGTAGACAATACTCTCCCCCCTCGTTGCTATGCCATCACCATGATCTTGCGTGTGCGTAGGATTTTTTTTTGAAATTACTACGTTTCCCAACAGTGGCATCCGAGCCTAGGTTTTATGCGTTGATGTTATATGCACGAGTAGAACACAAGTGAGTTGTGGGCGATACAAGTCATACTGCTTACCAGCATGTCATACTTTGGTTCGGCGGTATTGTTGGATGAAGCGGCCCGGACCGACATTACGCGTACGCTTACGCGAGACTGGTTTTACCGCCGTGCTTTGCACACAGGTGACTAGCGGGTGTCAGTTTCTCCAACTTTAGTTGAACCAAGTGTGGCTACGCCCGGTCCTTGCGAAGGTTAAAACAGCACCAACTTGATAAACTATCGTTGTGGTTTTGATGCGTAGGTAAGAACGGTTCTTGCTCAGCCCGTAGCAGCCACGTAAAACTTGCAACAACAAAGTAGAGGACGTCTAACTTGTTTTTGCAGGGCATGTTGTGATGTGATATGGCCAAGACGTGATGCTATATTTTATTGTATGAGATGATCATGTTTTGTAACCGAAGTTATCGGCAACTGGCAGGAGCCATATGGTTGTCGCTTTATTGTATGAAATGCAAACGCCCTGTAATTGCTTTACTTTATCACTAAGCGGTAGCGATAGTCGTAGAAGCAATAGATGGCGTAAACGACAACGATACTACGATGGAGATCAAGGTGTCGCGCCGGTGACGATGGTGATCACGATGGTGCTTCGGAGATGGAGATCACAAGCACAAGATGATGATGGCCATATCATATCACTTATATTGATTGCATGTGATGTTTATCCTTTATGCATCTTATCTTGCTTTGATTGACGGTAGCATTTTAAGATGATCTCTCACTTAATAATCAAGAAGTGTTCTCCCTGAGTATGCACCGTTGCGAAAGTTCTTCGTGCTGAGACACCACGTGATGATCGGGTGTGATAGGCTCTACGTTCAAATACAACGGGTGCAAAACAGTTGCACACGCGGAATACTCAGGTCATACTTGACGAGCCTAGCATATACAGATATGGCCTCGGAACACGGAGACCGAAAGGTCGAACGTGAATCATATAGTAGATATGATCAACATAGTGATGTTCACCATTGAAACTACTCCATCTCACGTGATGATCGGACATGGTTTAGTTGATTTGGATCACGTGATCACTTAGATGACTAGAGAGATGTCTGTCTAAGTGGGAGTTCTTAAGTAATATGATTAATTGAACTTAAATTTATCATGAACTTAGTACCTGATAGTATTTTGCTTGTCTATGTTTGTTTGTAGATAGATGGCTCGTGCTGTTGTTCCGTTGAATTTTAATGCGTTCCTTGAGAAAGCAAAGTTGAAAGATGATGGTAGCAATTACACGGACTGGGTCCGTAACTTGAGGATTATCCTCATTGCTGCACAGAAGAATTACGTCCTGGAAGCACCGCTGGGTGCCAGGCCTGCTGCAGGAGCAACACCAGATGTTGTGAACGTCTGGCAGAGCAAAGCTGATGACTACTCTATAGTTCAGTGTGCCATGCTTTACGGCTTAGAACCGGGCCTTCAACGACG
This sequence comes from Triticum aestivum, assembly GCF_018294505.1. Classification (NCBI taxonomy): domain Eukaryota; kingdom Viridiplantae; phylum Streptophyta; class Magnoliopsida; order Poales; family Poaceae; genus Triticum; species Triticum aestivum. The sequence goes on from NC_057813.1 coordinate 242,816,524, forward strand.
TTTTGAACGTCATGGAGCATATGAGATGTTCCAGGAGTTGAAGTTAATATTTCAAGCAAATGCCCGGATTGAGAGATATGAAGTCTCCAATAAGTTCTACAGCTGCAAGATGGAGGAGAATAGTTCTGTCAGTGAGCATATACTCAAAATGTCTGGGTATAATAATCACTTGATTCAACTGGGAGTTAATCTTCCGGATGATAGCGTCATTGACAGAATTCTCCAATCACTGCCACCAAGCTACAAGAGCTTTGTGATGAACTATAATATGCAAGGGATGAACAAGACAATTCCCGAGCTCTTCGCAATGCTAAAGGCTGCGGAGGTAGAAATCAAAAAGGAGCATCAAGTGTTGATGGTCAACAAGACCACTAGTTTCAAGAAAAAGGGCAAAGGGAAGAAGAAGGGGAACTTCAAGAAGAACAGCAAGCAAGTTGCTGCTCAAGAGAAGAAACCCAAGTCTGGACCTAAGCCTGAAACTGAGTGCTTCTACTGCAAGCAGACTGGTCACTGGAAGCGGAACTGCCCCAAGTATTTGGCGGATAAGAAGGATGGCAAAGTGAACAAAGGTATATGTGATATACATGTTATTGATGTGTACCTTACTAATGCTCGCAGTAGCACCTGGGTATTTGATACTGGTTCTGTTGCTAATATTTGCAACTCGAAACAGGGACTACGGATTAAGCGAAGATTGGCTAAGGACGAGGTGACGATGCGCGTGGGAAATGGTTCCAAAGTCGATGTGATCGCGGTCGGCACGCTACCTCTACATCTACCATCGGGATTAGTTTTAGACCTAAATAATTGTTATTTGGTGCCAGCGTTGAGCATGAACATTATATCTGGATCTTGTTTGATGCGAGACGGTTATTCATTTAAATCAGAGAATAATGGTTGTTCTATTTATATGAGTAATATCTTTTATGGTCATGCACCCTTGAAGAGTGGTCTATTTTTATTGAATCTCGATAGTAGTGATACACATATTCATAGTGTTGAAACCAAAAGATGCAGAGTTGATAACGATGGTGCAACTTATTTGTGGCACTGCCGTTTAGGTCATATCGGTGTAAAGCGCATGAAGAAACTCCATACTGATGGGCTTTTGGAATCACTTGATTATGAATCACTTGGTACTTGCGAACCGTGCCTCATGGGCAAGATGACTAAAACGCCGTTCTCCGGAACTATGGAGCGAGCAACTGATTTGTTGGAGATCATACATACTGATGTTTGTGGTCCAATGAATGTTGAGGCTCGTGGCGGGTATCGTTATTTTCTCACCTTCACAGATGATTTGAGCAGATATGGGTATATCTACTTAATGAAACACAAGTCTGAAACATTTGAAAAGTTCAAAGAATTTCAGAGTGAAGTGGAAAATCATCGTAACAAGAAAATAAAGTTTCTACGATCTGATCGTGGAGGAGAATATTTGAGTTACGAGTTTGGTCTACACTTGAAACAATGCGGAATAGTTTCGCAACTCACGCCACCCGGAACACCACAACGAAATGGTGTGTCCGAACGTCGTAATCGTACTTTACTAGATATGGTGCGATCTATGATGTCTCTTACTGATTTACCGCTATCGTTTTGGGGTTATGCTTTAGAGACGGCCGCATTCACGTTAAATAGGGCACCATCAAAATCCGTTGAGACGACGCCTTATGAACTGTGGTTTGGCAAGAAACCAAAGTTGTCGTTTCTTAAAGTTTGGGGCTGCGATGCTTATGTGAAGAAACTTCAACCAGATAAGCTCGAACCCAAATCGGAGAAATGTGTCTTCATAGGATACCCAAAAGAGACTATTGGGTACACCTTCTATCACAGATCTGAGGGCAAGATTTTCGTTGCTAAAATCGGATCCTTTCTAGAGAAGGAGTTTCTCTCGAAAGAAGTGAGTGGGAGGAAAGTAGAACTTAATGAGATAACTGTATCTACTCCCTTGTTGGAAAGTAGTTCATCACAAGAACCGGTTCCTGTGACAACTACACCAACTAGTGAGGAAGCTAATGATATTGATCATGAAACTTCAGATCAAGTTTCTACTGAACCTCGTAGGTCTACCAGAGTAAGATCCGCACCAGAGTGGTACGGTAATCCTATTCTGGAAGTCATGTTACTTGACCATGATGAACCTACGAACTATGAGGAAGCGATGATGAGCCCAGATTCCGCAAAATGGCTAGAGGCCATGAAATCTGAGATGGGATCCATGTATGAAAACAAAGTATGGACTTTGGTTGACTTGCCCGATGATCGGCAAGCCATTGAGAATAAATGGATCTTTAAGAAGAAGACTGACGCTGATGGTAATGTAACTGTCTATAAAGCTCGACTTGTTGCGAAAGGTTTTCGACAAGTTCAAGGGGTTGACTACGATGAGACTTTCTCACCCGTAGCGATGCTTAAGTCTGTCCGAATCATGTTAGCTATTGCTGCATTTCATGATTATGAAATTTGGCAAATGGATGTCAAAACTGCATTCTTGAATGGATTTCTGGAAGAAGAGTTGTATATGATGCAACTAGAAGGTTTTGTTGATCCAAAAGGCGCTAACAAAGTGTGCAAGCTCCAGCGATCCATTTATGGACTGGTGCAAGCATCTCGGAGTTGGAATAAACGTTTTGATAGTGTGATCAAAGCATACGGTTTTATACAGACTTTTGGAGAAGCCTGTATTTACAAAAAAGGTGAGTGGGAGCTCTGTAGCATTTCTAATATTATATGTGGATGACATATTGTTGATTGGAAATGATATAGAATTTCTGGATAGCATAAAAGGATACTTGAATAAAAGTTTTTCAATGAAAGACCTCGGTGAAGCTGCTTACATATTGGGCATTAAGATCTATAGAGATAGATCAAGACGCTTGATTGGACTTTCACAAAGCACGTACCTTGATAAAGTATTGAAAAGGTTCAATATGGAACAGGCAAAGAAAGGGTTCTTGCCTGTATTACAAGGTATAAAGTTGAGTCAGACTCAATGCCCGACCACTGCAGAAGATAGAGAGAAAATGAAAGGAGTTCCCTATGCTTCAGCCATAGGCTCTATCATGTATGCAATGCTGTGTACCAGACCTGATGTGTGCCTTGCTGTTAGTTTGGCAGGGAGGTACCAAAGTAATCCAGGAGTGGGTCACTGGACAGCGGTCAAGAACATCCTGAAATACCTGAAAAGGACTAAGGATATGTTTCTCATATATGGAGGTGACAAAGAGCTAGTCGTAAATGGTTACGTCGATGCAAGCTTTGACACTGATCCGGACGATTCTAAATCGCAAACCGGATACGTATTTTTATTAAACGGTGGAGCTGTAAGTTGGTGCAGTTCTAAACAAAGCGTCGTGGCGGGATCTACATGTGAAGCGGAGTACATAGCTGCTTCGGAAGCAGCAAATGAAGGAGTCTGGATGAAGGAGTTCATTTCCGATCTAGGTGTTGTACCTAGTGCATCGGGACCAATGAAGATCTTCTGTGACAATACTGGTGCAATTGCCTTGGCAAAGGAATCCAGATTTCACAAGAGGACCAAGCACATCAAGAGACGCTTCAATTCCATTCGGGACCAAGTCCAAGTGGGAGACATAGAGATTTGCAAGATACATACGGATCTGAATGTTGCAGACCCGTTGACTAAGCCTCTCACGAGCAAAACATGATCAGCACCAAGACTCCATGGGTGTTAGAATCATTACTATGTAATCTAGATTATTGACTCTAGTGCAAGTGGGAGACTGAAGGAAATATGCCCTAGAGGCAATAATAAAGTTATTATTTATTTCCTCATATCATGATAAATGTTTATTATTCATGCTAGAATTGTATTAACCGGAAACATGATACATGTGTGAATACATAGACAAACATAGTGTCACTAGTATGCCTCTACTTGAACTAGCTCATTGATCAAAGATGGTTATGTTTCCTAACCATAGGCATGTGTTGTCATTTGATTAATGGGATCACATCATTAGGAGAATGATGTGATTGACTTGACCCATTCCGTTAGCTTAGCACTTGATCGTTTAGTATGTTGCTATTGCTTTCTTCATGACTTATACAAAGTTCCTGCAACTATGAGATTGTGCAACTCCCGTTTACCGGAGGAACACTTTGTGTGCTACCAAACGTCACAACGTAACTGGGTGATTATAAAGGTGCTCTACAGGTGTCTCCAAAGGTACATGTTGAGTTGGCATAATTCGAGATTAGGTTTTGTCACTCCGATTGTCGGAGAGGTATCTCTGGGCCCTCTCGGTAATACTCATCACCTAAGCCTTGCAAGCATTGTAACTAATGAGTTAGTTATGAGATGATGTATTACGGAACGAGTAAAGAGACTTGCCGGTAACGAGATTGAACTAGGTATTGGATACCGACGATCGAATCTCGGGCAAGTAACATACCGATGACAAAGGGAACAACGTATGTTGTTATGCGGTTTGACCGATAAAGATCTTCGTAGAATATGTGGGAACCAATATGAACATCCAGGTTCCGCTATTGGTTATTGACCGAGAATAGTTCTAGGTCATGTCTACATAGTTCTCGAACCCGTAGGGTCCGCACGCTTAACGTTACGATGACAGTTTTATTATGAGTTTATAAGTTTTGATGTACCGAAGGTTGTTCGGAGTCCCGATGTGATCACGGACATGACGAGGAGTCTCGAAATGGTCAAGACATAAAGATTGATATATTGGATGACTATATTCGGACACCGGAAGTGTTCCGGGTGTTTTCGGAGAAAAACCGGAGTACCGGAGGGTTACCGGAACCCCCCGGGAAGTAATGGGCCTTGATGGGCCCTAGTGGAGAGAGAGAGGGGCCAGCCAGGGCAAGAGGCGCGCCCCCTCCCCTTGAGTCCGAATAGGACAAGGAAGGGGGGGCGGCGCCCCCCTTGCCTTCCCCCTCTCCCACTCCTTCCTTTCCCCTCCTTCTTGGAATAGGAAAGGGAGGGGGCAAACCTACTTGGAGTAGGTTTCCCCCTCCTAGGGCGCGCCTCCCCTTAGGCCGGCCCCCTCCTCCTCTCCCCCTTTATATACGGGGGAGGAGGGCACCCCATAGACACACAAGTTGATCTACGGATCGTTCCTTAGTCGTGTGCGGTGCCCCCCTCCACCATATTCCACCTCGGTCATATCGTCGCAGAGTTTAGGCGAAGCCCTGCGCCGGTAGAACATCATCATCGTCACCACACCGTCGTGCTGACGGAACTCATCCCCGACGCTTAGCTGGATTGGAGCCCGGGGAACGTCATCGAGCTGAACGTGTGCTGAACACGGAGGTGCCGTACGTTCGGTGCTTGGATCGGTCGATTCGTGAAGACGTACGACTACATCAACCGCGTTGTCATAACGCTTCCGCTTAACAGTCTACGAGGATACGTAGACAATACTCTCCCCCCTCGTTGCTATGCCATCACCATGATCTTGCGTGTGCGTAGGATTTTTTTTTTGAAATTACTACGTTTCCCAACACCACCGCCCACGAGCAACCGGTGAGTGTTTACTTGTGCTTTGTGCCGAGCGCTATGCATATTTGGTTGACGCGGCGTGCGATTTTTGTTCATGTAGATGAAATTGAGCCCGTACGGGAAGTTTTTGCTTGACGATTCGGACGACTCGGATGTTGAGACGCTGCTTGCAAACTATCGGCAGAAGACGTTGGTGATGGCCCTTGCCGTGAAGGAGAACGAAGATGAGAACCGAAAGAGGCGGCGAGGATCAACCGTCAGCCGTCTTTGCATTCCTCAAAATCGCCATCTCGGGAACGAGATGTTGATGCAAGACTACTTCACGGAGAATCCAACATATCCATTGCACCTCTTCCGGAGAAGGTACCGAATGCGCCGATCTCTCTTTGTGAAAATTGTTCAAGCTTGCGACACAAATTGTCGGTATTTTACTCAAAGAAGAAATGTCGCGGAATTGAAGGGATTTAGTGCATATCAAAAAATCTCGGCAGCTATGCGGGTGATTGCATATGGCGTTCCGGTTGACTATGCCGATGAGTACCTTCGCATTGGTGAAGATACCACAATTGAGTCGGTGCGTAGGTTTGCCAAAGTGATCATCCGTGTCTTTGGTCCTGAATATTTTCGGGCACCCAACAAGGATGACAAAAAAAATTTGATGGCATCTAATGAGAGGAGAGGTTGGTCTGGCATGCTAGGTAGCATTGACTGTATGCATTAGAATTGGAAAAATTGCCCGAAGGCATGACAGAGAATGTATTGTGGCAAGTCTCGTGATGCAACAATTGTGCCAGAGGTCGTAGCATCCGAGGATTTATGGATTTGACATTGCTTTTTTTTGGCATGCCGGACACTCTCAATGATATCAATGTGTTGCAATGGTCTCATTTGTTTGCTAGGCTTGCTAGTGGTGATGCTCCTCCTTGCAACTACACTATTAATGAACATGAATACACAAAGGGGTACTATCTTGCAGATGGTATATACCCTCCTTGGTGCACATTTGTCAAGAGCATCAAAAAACCCAAAACTAGAAAACAATGTGAATTTGCAAGGGTGCAAGAGGCAGCCCGAAAAGACACTGAAAGAGCATTCAGGGTTTTGCAATCTAGGTTAGACATTGTTCATGGTCCTGCTCGTTTTTGGGACAAGCGGGCCTTGAAAAACATCATGACATGCTGTGTTATTCTTCACAATATGATTCTTGAAGATGAGAGAGGCATGAACTTGGAGTTCTTCTAAGACAATGCGGGTAGCGTGTCAAACCAGTTAGAGACCCTAACTGCATTAGAGCTTTTCTTCAGACATACAAGGAGATTGAAAATGCAAACACCCACTTTCAGCTTCAGGAAGATCTTATTGAGCACCATTGGCAAATGGCTGGACAGTAACAAAACTCACTTTTCTATTCATTTTCATTTAATTCATGTGTGATTTGTATTCGAGACAAGTTTTATATTGCATTATTTAGTTTGCTTCAGTGATTTGAATAATTATTTGTAATATGGATGATTGTTGTATTGTGTTGTGGTATTGATATTTTTTTCAAATAATTATTTGTAATGTGGATGATTGTTGTATTTGTGGTGGGGTTTTGATATTTGCAGGCCGACGGGAGCGGCGCAAGAGCAGACCCCGCAAAGCCGACCCGTAAAAGAGCATATTCCGTGAATATCCTTTTATACGGGTCCGTTTTACAGGGTCTGACTCTACGGCCGACGGCGCCGGCCCGCAAAGCCGTTTTTCTGTGAACTGCAAACACGCTTCGCGGGTCGGTGTTATACAGGTCTGCTAGAGATGCTCTAACACCCTTAAGATAGATAATAAGGTTGCCTACCATCCTAAGATAGACCCTGAAGGCTTCCCCAGTGAGCCGGCGACTGCTTCTTCCTTCCTTCCTTCCAAAATGAATTGACCCAAAAACTATTCTGAGGCGACTTACAAGTAGCTATTGTAAAATAAATAATTCATGTTACATTTTTAATATGAGCACTCATGTATGTTATTCCATGGAGAAAGAGAGGACACTGGTCACGCTATATCCTCTATATCTAATAGCAACCCTACTAACTCATTTCTCTCAACATGTAAGCATGCCATCTTAGGATGCAATCGTACATATGAAAATTGTCATCACATGCAAACATGCATGATAATCTTCTATATCTAAATAGCTAGCCCTCACTAACTTATTTTTCTTCATGCAAGCATGTCATCTCGGCATGCAACCATGCATAGAAAAAAAATCCCATCACATGCATGATAATTTCTGCTCTATTATGCTATTTATACAATTGTTATAGTGATTGGCGATTTTACGGGCCGTCCATCTACTGTGATCAAACCGTGGAGAGACTAGAGTTACGAGACTAAAATTACAAATAGTGGTGGGGCCGTTACAAAAGTAGGGTGGGGCTAGTCATTTTCTAAAAGGGTAGTTCCGTAAAATTTAGTCAAGGCCAAATCGTGTTCGCACCCTCGCTGTGTGGCCCGACACTTCTGGGTCGCTCCTGATTCTAAAAAAAAATCTGGGTCGCTCCTCCACTCTTCCCGTAGAAAACTTGTTCGAGCCCTTGTTTGAAGCAGCAGGGTAGGATAGGGCGGAGCCGCCGGTGACCCCGGCGGTGGCGGTGGCAGCGGCAGAGGGGGTCGGCGAGTATGGCCGCTGGGGCGAGGAGGCGGAGCCGATGACCCCGGCGGTGGCGGCGGCAGAGGGGGTCGGCGATGATGGCCGATGGGGCGAGGAGGCGGAGCCGATGACCCGGGCGGCGGCGGTGGAGGGGTCCCAGGGGCTCAAGGATCGACGTCTGATGCAGCCGTGGTTCCTCGTCGTCAAGAGCTAGATCGAGCGCACGGCGGTGTAGCCGTTCAGAGGAAGAGGAAGAGCAGTAGAGCACCCTACGCAGGTTCGGCCGTGGCGTCACGGAGGAGACGGAGAGAAAGGGCACCGGTGGCCCCGTGAAGGTCGAAGAGGTCGACGCCTCGTCGTGCAGCGCGCGATGGTGGACCGATGGGCGTCCAAGAGGCACTTGACCTTGCCGGATCACGCTGCTGCTAGCGTAATCCAGGCCGGATCTGTGGAGAGCCCGGCGCAGCACCGTCTACAGGTCCATATCTCTTACAGTCTTACTCTACCTTATTCCTTGTAAGTTCACGGCTTCCATTGCTCTTCAGTTCTGGTTAGTAGTTGGAAACTGCAAAAGTATCTGACGAAGCACATGAGCTTTTCACAGTGGCCATGTAACTAAATTCTGAATGTTGCTTCGTTATGCTTAATGGAGCAGGTGGGCCACTCCCTTTTGTCTAAGATTTTGCAAGTATGTGATATCTGTATTATGTAAAACAGGTCATGACTGATTCTGCAGTTGCTGATTCGATTTTTTTTTTTTTGCTTTCAATGCTTTGTTAGATTGATAAGGGCCGGAGCTTCAATGAAGAATCTACTATTCAACACACAGCCCAACTCGACAGGCACTAGCCATGTCAACAGGCACTCAGGGGCATGCTCGCCTCGGCAGTCATCAAGGTGGCAATAGGACACTTGAATTCTACCATTTCAGGCGAGATCAAGCTGCACAGGAATATGAGGAATGATCCGATCTGGAGAACATGAAGATGACGCTGGAGTCGGTGGACGCTGTGCTTCTGTGGCTGAAGCAACTTAAGGATGCCGCGAACGACATCTCTCACATGCTTGAAGATTTTGAAGATGAAACCGACCTCAACCTGGTATGCAAGATTCTGATTTGGTCACTATCAATCTTGATCTGAATGTTGTTGTTTAATAACATATGATTATTTTTAGATAATGAACTACATCTAAAACTTCTTTATGTACTGAAGTAGATCTGAACCTCACTGTTGGAGTTCATCTTTGAGTCGATGTTAAGTAAAAGCTACTTATACTTGTTGATGCCAAGACCACCTTTTCATTCCTAAATGTCCCTGTTTTCTTATGTTTCACAAATAGTAAGCTATGTCCACAAATATCATGATTTGATTGAGGGGAAAGTGAAGTAATACTAGTCTGGTATCCCAAGTATAATATCAGTTTATGCACTGTTTTTTGTCAAGCACCTGATTGAAACAAGACAGAAGGACCAAAATCATCTACACTTGCTCACTAAGTAGAAATTTGCTACTGCAACCCTTCTGGTTTAGGAAAGTGATAGTTTTCAGAAATTGTTTAGACGGAGGGAAGAACATACAACATATCCCTTTATTCTGCACATTAGTGTCCGATGGAGCAGTTGTAGGACATTGTTTTTTCTCTTTGATGTTCTTTTCCAGGTGAAATCCATGGCTGCTTCCTAAAACTTAAAATCTGTAAGCAGATGTTTCAATTGCCAAAAGATGGTTGTTGTTCTGCGACTAGACTGACCATCCAGCTTTAAATTTTAGTGAAATCTCAAGATATTGCAATTGAACTCTTCTTAAGGTACTTCTTTGTTTTATCTGAACTCATTAAGATTATTTGCTTTTTCCTTGGTCTTTTGCGCATATAAAATGCCAGAGAAAATTCTGCCAATCTCTTTAATTTTCACACAAAGCTAAGGTGTTTCCCATTTACTCCCTTCGTTCCTAAATATTTGTCTTTCTAGATATTTCAACAAGTGACTACATACGGAGCAAAATGAGTGAATCTACAATCTAAAATATGTCTACATACATCCGTATGTGGTCGCCATTTGAAATGTCTAGAAAGACAAATATTTAGGAATTGAGGGAGTATAATTTAGAGACAAGCATCTTGTCAAAGCTTAGGCTTACAATGGAGACACCATCAATGGCAATTCCAAAGTTCCATGCCTGATCTGCCACCTCACGTGCTGAAATTAAAGGGGAAAGGAGAACAATGAGCACCCACAAGTAATATATTCAGCCAAATATATACAAGCATGCCTACACAATGCTAGTAATCATCATTGTGTAGAATGGCGCCATACATTGTGGAGCAAGGCCAGAACTATGTTTCTTCACCTACATTTGCACAGATGAGCAATTATTGTCTTCTTGCCTTTTTCAGGTATTTGGCAATGTTGGCTCTTGGGCTGCCCAATTGATCACTGAAGCTGGTGGCAAGGTTGTCTCCATCAGAGATGTCACAGGGGCTATCAAGAACTCCAATGGCATTGACATGGCCAAGCTGATGAAGCACTCGGCAGAGAACCGCGGGATCAAGGGCTCCGACAAAAGGCGACGCCGTCGACCCGACCTCGCTGCTCACGGAAGAGTGCGACATGCTCATCCCGACAGCTCTGGGAGGAGTCATAAACAAGTAATCTTCTTCTTCCTCGTCCCAGCTCACTTCATCCTATCTTCTATCAGATTAATGCTCTGAAGCTCAGTTAGAGTATCCTCCTGGCTGTTATTTTTTTCTGTATCTGAAAACATTTTTGTTAATATATAGTCCTTTCGATTTTCTTCTTCTCCTAGGGACAATGTTGATGCCATCAAAGCAAAGTACATCATCAAGGCTGCTAACCACCCAACAGACCTCGAGGCCGAAGAGGCAAGAACACCAACATTTTGGCACAAAACTAAGCTGCATTTGTTGACACATGCATTTCACACATTGACTGACAGTAGAGAAGTGTACATGTTCGTGCTGCAGATTCTGGCAAAGAAGGGCGTGCTGATCCTACCGGACATCCTGGCCAACTCCGGCGGAGTGATGGTGAGCTACTTCGAGTGGGTGCAGAACATCTAGGGGTTCATGTGGGACGAGGAGAAGGTGAATCGGGAGCTCAAGACGTACATGACCCGCGCCTCAAACATAGTTCTGATTATTTAGGCAGTGTATGGCGCCGTATAAAATGGACAGTAATTATGTATAGTATATCTTCAAAAACCAGAATTGGCTCAATTTGGAACAATGCCTGCTTTATATGAATTTCTTGCCCGCTTTGCACGCGTTGCTACAAGTGCATTACCGTGCCTCAGCCATAATCATCCTTAACAAATATGGCAATCACCTTTAGTATGGAACAGAAGAAGCATGCACAACCTATTTTGTCAATGAGCAAGTTTAGCGTATGTTTGTACATTGCTGATCTAGTTAGTAAGCAGAACTCTGTTATATTAAGTTATATTAAAACTAGCTAGAGGATCACAGCACCACACGTTGTCACAGCTTCACTTTCTGGAATGGTATGGTCGATGGCACCAGCCCCTCCTCAAGATGGAGGTCACGGGTTTGCAGGGGGCATGTTGGAGATTTTCAGATTTAATTGTTTGAATGTATCTTTATTTCATTTCAGACTGTGTCAAGTCTTGTGTACTACTCCCTCTGCTCCATCGGTTCACAATTATAAGATGTTTCTAACTTATATTTGTGTCTGCTCCATCCGTTTATAAGATGTTTCTAACTTATTTGTGTCTGCTCCATCCGTTTATAAGATGTTTCGAACTTATATTTCTGTCTGCTCCATCCGTTTATAAGACGTTTCTAACTTCTATTTGTGAACGGAGGGATACTAAATATGAGCTTCTATCTACAAACTTTTGTCCGCGATCTATTTGTGACGACTTCTCTCAAGGTAGGAGCCACTTTTGTATGTACACTTCTCTTGATTCGTTCTATGTTGTCAAGTTCTCATTCATTTGGTGCTCTTCTGTAATATTTGTGTTCGTTGATCATGGCCAAGTACATCAAATTGAATTTCCTGTTAAGGCCTGATGCTTACATCGAAACTGAACAAAATATATAGTGAAATAATCAAATGATAACAAAGCTTTGCACGATCCTCTGCACTTTTTATGCTAATCTGAATAATCTCACTTGAATCTAATAAAAATGCATCATCTTGTCTACAGCTTCTAACAGCCACCAATAAAAACTGATAATCTTATCAGCTCCTTTATCATCTCTTGTTGTGCAACATGCATCTTATCATGTTCTTGCGCCTTCCCTTCGATCTCTTCTAACCACCCATCCTGAAATTGAACAGTTTTTTAAATCAAAAATTGCACAGTGGTATTGATGTAAGCATATCTGTTTCGTACTGCTGCCTTGTGTATGGATCATTCTGAACATTAAAGATGATACCTGAGCTACTCAAAGCAGATGACACTGCCAGATTATTATTTTGAACTTTTCGAGTGAGAGTCAAAAGCTGAGTATCTAGAGTTCCATTCACTGCCTCTGTAGATTAATATTTGCTCATTGTCAAATGACAGAAGAACACAAGGAACAAGATCATACATATAGAGAACCACATAATTTAGGTCTGTATCTCTAAAAAGACTTATATTTAGGAACGGAGGGAGTACACGGTAACACAACGGATATTGGGGGGTAAGAACCTGACCTTTGCTCCAATTGTTTTTTAGTTACTTGGTTCCAAACCCTCGCAATCAATATTTCACCAAATCATTTCCCTGAAAACATCCCAAACATCCTTTACAAGATTGATATATATTCTATTTTTTGCTGTAAAACCAAGGAGTAAAATAACACAAGTTACCTACATGGTACAGTGGAGAGGCAGGATACAAATCATAGAAATAGCAAATTCTATGATCTAATACCCCTGGCATACAACCTCACAAATAAATTTGGAACCAATCGTGAGGCCAGCAGGGTCAAAATTAGCATTCATTTGGAATAATCAGCTCATGGTTATCCAGATTTAGCAGGCAGAATTGCGCATTTTCAAGCATGATATGAATCATCCTATGAACACACCTCGAGTTGGCAGCGACATCCTCGCATACTGAATTGCCAGCGGACCCATCGCCGGCATCACACCACCGTCGGCGCAGCGGTTCCGGAATTTCCACCACAGCTTCTTCGAAACACCGCAAGGATTTTTCAGTCAGGTGAAGCAGGTGATGGGCCACCGGTGGACGGTGTAGAAGAGTAGTGGCATCCTATCCTTCAGGCGAGGTGGGCGGTGGCCGGCGGCTCCGATCCCGCGGGTGAGGCTGGCGGCTCGGATCCCGCCAGTGAGGAGGGCGGCGGTGTTCGAGCGGACTGGACCGCGGAGGAGAGGGTCGTGCGTGAGGCAGCAGCGGGGATCCCGCCGATGAGAAGGGGGCGGGTGGATCGGAGGAGCTCTGATCTGGGGATGGGAGAAAGAGAAACTGAAAGAGAATACGGGGGTGGAGCAGTTGCTGGATGCGGGATAAGATCGTGGGGGCTGGATTTTTTTTCCGCGATTGACTAGTGGGGGGCCATAGGCGGCCAAGGGCTGAAAATTTGGAAAAGTAGTGGGATTGTTATTTTTAGTGAAGGGGGAAAAGGTTCCTCAAAAAAAGTGAAGGGGGAAAAGGTATTTTTGGTAAACACGTGAACTATTTTCACAAAATCAGAAAATATAATTCTTTCGGTGAGGGCACTTGAGATCGATATACAAGTGAGATAGGCACTTGTGGTCATTACGACTAAGATCGATAGTAGTGGGTCTGGATGACTAAGATCGGTATTTGTGGACCCATGTGAGTAAGAATGGTACTTGGACACCAACAACAAACATTAGTATTTGTGGTCTGAACAACTAAGAGCAATACTAGTGAGCCCAAACAGGTACGACCGATAATTATGGGTTGGGACGACTAATATCGATAGTAACAGCACGAACGAGTAAGATAGATACTTGTGGGTCCGGACAACTAAAATCGATGCTTGTGGATGAAAACGACTAAGATTGATACTTGTGAGCCCGGACGATTAAGATCGATACTTGTGGACCTGAACGACTAAGATCGATACTTCTCGTCTCGAACGACTAAGATAGAAGTAGTGAGCCCGAACGAGCAGGACCGACAGTAGTAAACCCGAATGACTAAGACCAATACTTGTGGGCCCGACGTCTAAGACCAATACTTGTGGTTTTGGACAATTAATATCAAAAGTAGTGTGCCCGAACGAATAAGATCGATAGTGTCCGATCACGCTAATAATACCATGGGTGGTCCAAACCCACAACTAGCACTATGGGTCACTCGAACCCAGAACTTAGCACTATTGGTGATCTTGATCTATAAGCATCATGATTGATTGTCCGGTCCCATAACTAGCACTAGGTTCGTCTGATCGTCCAATCTCATAATTATCATATGGGCCGTGTAATGCTACTACTAGCACCATGGTTCATTTGAACCCAAAACTACCCGTATGGGTAATCTAAACCAGCAACTACCATTAAAGATCGTCTTGATACACAACTATCACTACAGGTCGTGTGTGGTAATCTGAACCAGCAACTACGTACCATTAATGACCGTCCTGATACACAACTATCACTGCGGGGCGTGTGTTTCTTCTACTAAACTACAGATAGTCTTGACACACAACTACCACTATGAGTCGTCCGAACCACGGCTAGCACCATGGGTCATCTGGACTAACAACAATCGCTAAAGGTCATCCAGACCATGACTAGCACAAATGGGCCATACTGGCCCACAATTAGCACCATGAGTCATCCAATCCTACTACTAGCACTATGGGTCGTCCAAATCCACGACTACTAATATGGGTAATCTGGATCCACAACTAGCACCATGGGGCGTCAGAACCAGTACTACTACTATGGGTCATGTAGACTCTCAACTATCCTTACATATACTACCAACATAGAACTATCACTTGGGGCATACGGACCGACAACTACCACTTTAGGGCATGTGGATCCACAAATACCACAACGGGTCATCCGGATCCTCAACTACCTTGACAGATAGCCCCCCCCCCCATACAACTACCACCACAAGCCATTCCAACCCATAACTACCACTATGAGTCATCTTGGTCCACAAGTACCGCTACGACCCATCCAGACTCACAGCCAGCATGGAGCTAACGTGCACCTGAACCTGATCAACATTATTGGTTATTTTTTGCATGGAACATGTTGTTACAATGCTAAGATCTATAGTGAAGTTTAACTAACATCTCCTAAATTGGTACTCGTGGAATTATTTTTGGAACTTTTATTTTTCCGATTTTTTTCTGCATTTGAGCCAAAGATTGCTCCTTTATTTGAATTTTGCTTTTAGTTTTTTTCATGTTTGAGAAAACTTCTTCAATTCAGAAATCTTGTTTTCTGGGCAAATTTTGAGCCAAAATGGTCCTGAATTTGAATTTTGCTTCTGTCTTTTTTTATTCGCTAAAACTTCTAAAAACTTTCCCAGATTGAATAAAAAAAAACGCTAGTAGTGTGCATTTTTGAGAACTTTTATGGGAACTTATTTTTTTCAACAATTTTTGACCGAAAATGCTCCTGAATTTTAATGTGTCTAGTTTTAGTTCTTTTTGGCATAAACTTCTTCAGTGCAACGTGCAACCCGCTAGTAGTCTGCTCTCACACCGTGGCCATTAGGGAAAAGCAAATTAAAATCTCCAAAAATATATACCAGAAAATGAAATAAATCATGGAAGCGCCATGAAAAATAAAATGAAAATGAAAATCACTAAAAAGATTACATATTCAGAAAACAAGATCATGGATACATGATAGAGTTAGAATAACCTAACAAGTTCTCCGGAGGAATTGCTAGCACACAATTAACTATGAGGCAGAGGTAGACGGCGGTGGCTGCCCGGTGAGAAAGAGTTTGATGCCCGTGCTGTCATGGCAAGGCGCGAGGTAGACGACAGCGGCTGTCCGGCGATCCAACGAGACAGGAGGTAGACCTTGGTGGCTGGCCGGCGAGTTGGAAGTAAACAACGGTGGCTGAAGGTTGTCCAGTACAAACACTACTGCTACAATGACCACCCAAGACAGACAATAAACCTGCAGCCACAAAATCAAGTTTACATGGGACAATCAATAAATTTTAAAGATAGAACAAAAGGTCAATACTAAATCTGGTAGACTCCACGGGAAAAGGATCTGCTAGACTAAACACAACGAGTTTAAACTACATCTGATAAAATAGACTGCTGAAATAGAGTACCTGATGCTCACTGTTCAAATCGGTGGCTGCCTTAGTTGACGCCGTTTTTGCTGTCGTAGGGAATACACGAACTCTAATAACAATCGAGGATTATGAATAGTCTGAGAACGTTATCATAACAAGTAATATTTAACAACTCTTCAGAAATTGCAGAATCTCTGTAGTTTATCAAATATCTGAATTTTGATATGCTTAGTGGGATTTATTATCAGTGTTCTCTGTAGTTTATAAGCAGCAACTGCCACTGGGAATGGTACAAGTTGTAAGACATTTGTGAACTCTGAATCTGTGTCTGTTCTGAACTTCAAAACAAACACATGCAACTGAAGTATGAAACTGTTATTAGCACTAGTTAAGTTGTTCCAAGCCATAGTTTACATGTATGACCTGAACTTGTATGTGTATGCTGCAGCAAGATTTCAGTTGTTTGAACATGCTGATACAAGTAATCCAAAATTCAAGATTTCATTACTGAATAAAGGCTAGACAGTTAACAGAACTTTATACATATATGGCCTGAACTTGTGTATGTGTCTGATACAGGAGTATGACCATAAGCATACACAGTTAACAGTTGATTCTGGAAACTTTAAGGCTGCAATTTCTACTTGTGGGTTTGTGTGACAAACCAAATGTTCTCTGCTGAAAAAAAATCATATCATATCCCTCTTCCCTTGAGAGTTTTGTGTTGATGATGCCTACATGTCAAATACGTAGCAGCAGCAGCAACGTGCTACAGGCAGCAGCAGCAGCGTCATTGCAGGCATCGAGGACAACTCAAGTGCTGGACGCGGGCAGTCGCTAATCATGTGATTCGTGATTGCGGAAGTTGCGCAATGTAGCGAACGCACTGCTGGCATATCCACTAGCAATCTGAATCCTAGCTGCTAACTGAATTTTAGTTCAAGGTGCTGCAATGTGCAGTTGCTCCACACCTCCACTGCCAGCACAAGGTGTGAGGAGGGAAGGACGGAAGGAAGAGATGAGGGCAGGGGAAGATATACCTCTGTTCGTCCATCATTACGACCAAGCGCAGCCAGGACCTCCAAGACCACGCGCCGGCGTCGTCCCCTCCAGAACCTCACGGCGGCGGCGGCGGGGACGTACGTGGGCGAGCGGCCACTGCGACCAAGACCAGCCTGGGCTTCGCCTCTTGGACCTAGCGTCGGCGTCTTCGCCTGCAGGTCCTCGCGCCGCCGTCTTCCAGGTCCTCGCGCCGGCTCCCCCTCTCGCGAGGGTTAGCCAGATGCGCGGGTTTGATCAGCGGAGTACTAAAAAAACACATGACCATAATACCCTTATTGACTAAACTTAATTTTTTTAATTAACAGGTTAAAATCAACGGTGGAAAAAAATCGGTGGGGGAGTTACACGAAATTACAATTCATAACTCCCCAATCTCTACTTCTAATGAAGCAGTTGGTAGTCTCCGCCGGTCAATTTTCGTCCCACCACTTTCGTCCGGGGTTTTTTCGTAGGTTAACCGTCGTAGATTTTTTCGTCGCCTCCCCCACTTCATCGGTTTATTTTCACTTCACCCTCTCACACAACGAAAAAAACTAAACAGATCAGAACTTTCCATACTGACGCAAATTATTTAGTAATGTCTTTACGTAAAAGAATCAATCACAATCAATCTCTAAAGATCAAATCTAAATTAATTAATCTTCATAACGTTTGTTTCCTTCCGAATCACGTCCATAACTTTCCTTCCTTGTTTGGGCAGAAACTGTTTGGTAGCAGAGATTAGGAAGCTTCCTATGAGTGTAATAATAGGAAGTATTCTTTTTTTTGATGATTCGTTTCCATGCATGATGATAGTAAATTAGGCCAACATTCACCACTATTTATCAACGTCATCAATCGTATCCATTCCTACCAATTTTAAGAGAATCTGCTCGCTATATCTTTTTTAAGGGGATCCGCTCGCTAAGTCGTCGTCGCACGTTATTTTCACAAGCAATTCCCTTAAAAAACACAGCGTCCTACCTCGACTTCCCTACCTGGACGCCGCCGCCGCCGCCCACCGATCTCGCCGCCTCCCGGCGATCCCCTCCTCCCTCCCGCAGCTCGAACGACTCACTTTTTTGGCCACAAGCACCGCCTGCCTCTTCGCCCATGCGTCACCCCTCCTCTTCACCATAGCCACGAGCACCATCCAAGGCGGAGCCGCGACGCCTCCACAGATGCGGCGGAGACACCATATCCAGTGGAGACGGCGGTGTAAATCTTCTACTCTGCTCCTTCCCCTGGTTACCGGCCTGCTCCACGTCCCCTCTGCTTTGTGTGGATCTTCTCATGTGCAGCAGTAAACTTTATTTAGGTAGAACTATTCTTCTAGGCCTTTTTTTTGTTACTTACAAATTGACTTTTTGAGCCAATGCTTACGGCATGAAATATTATCTAGAGTTCCTTAATCAATCTGCTTGTCCATCGTTTCATTTGGTTCAATTACTATCAGCAAGAACACATTGTGAAACCGTTAGCTTATGAATGTGTGCTCTTCCTGCAATAATAACATTTGCAATGTAAGGGCCGAGGCACACCCATGCATCAGGATGATGTGCACCACGTGGGAAGTAATACTAATATAGCCTAAGTGGATAATGAAATATCCAAAGATACACTTGACTGGATCAATTTTTTTCTCTGAAATTGTTCCTCATGATGCGCAGATGTAGATACGATATTTTTAAAATTTCAAATCACCTATGCATGCCAATGTGATTCTTATCCTTTTCATTAGACAGTGTGTTCCCATCAATCCATCCATGCACCGAACCGATTTTTTTTTTTACTCTATTCAGGTTGCAATTACGAACAAGTAGCATATGTATGCACTGAACTACTTGCATAAGACAGTGAAATACTTCTTACTCGCGTGAGTGGAATTTTGAAATAGAGAAAGAACATACAACAGAGATCACGTAATTAATTGATTACATAAACCGAGATCACGTAAAACAAGTTTGATAGCGTGTGTGTGTGAAATAGATGGATTATGGTCCCCAATAAGATGAATATGTGTGTGTGTTAGAGAGAGGGAGAGGGGGAGAGAGAGTCGGAAAGAGGGAGGGAGAGTGTGTGTGTGTGAGGATTTGATGGTAAAAAAGGTCGCCAATGTCGTAATATTGAACTCTTAAAGTTAATGTGGCCCCGTTGCAACGCACGGGCGTTCTTCTAGTCACCGTAAAAGAGCTCTGCTATTTATATTTAATGAATATTTCACAACTACATAATAATCAAACACAATAAGTCATATCTATTAGTTATTCACTTTCATACAACAAAATCTCATTAAAATATATTGCAATAATATTTTCGCGCCAACCCTGTGGTGTATCATCTAGTATACTTTTGAGTAATTTGAATATGGCACATAATCCAACAATTTATACATAGAATTTTTGGAAAAGAGATAACCCGGCCTCTCCATCGCTGTGAACTTGTGATGTACACAAGGTTTTTCCTGCAATTGCTATGCTGGTGTAGTTTTCCCTGGTGTTCACCCCAACCTGTTTGAACTTGGTGCCACATTGGCCGGACACGAGACGCCGAGGTTCTCCGCCACAACATGCTTTCGGTATTTTTTCCAGACGCGTGGGTGTGTCTTGGGCATAGAGTTTCCTGCAGCTGTGCTGGTTGTAGTTTTACCCGACGGCTGGCCGCCACCGCTGTACTCGCGAACAAGCCACACCCACAGCACGAGGAGCCCAACGATGAGCACGGCGACGAGACAAGTGCAAGCCGGCACAACGCCGTCGTGGCCGGTGGGGAGGCCGAGCACAAAGCTCCCCATGGGGTTGACGACGCCGCCGCCGACGGCGACGAGGCCGCGGTGGAGCAGCGCCTGGTGCACCGCAAACGGCACGCGCGGCAGGAACAGCTCCACGTGGGACAGGATCAACAGGGCCATTGAGGCGTAGGCGTACATGGAGAGCAGCAGCGGCAGCCGCCAGGGGACGCAGGTGAAGTAGAGAGGGTCGCCGACGAGGAAGGCCGAGTAGACGACTGCGGCGTGGACCTGGTGGAGCACGGCCATGAACCAGAGCACAGAGCGTGACGCGCAGGCCTGCGCTTCTCCGGTCGTCCGCGGCGGCGCCATGGATGTGCGTACCTACCTACGACTAATAGAAGGCCCGTGCGTTGCCACGGGCATTTCCGTATTTTTGTTGGTTGCATATATAAATATAATGCATGTCAAATTTATGCGTGTATAGAAAAGATGACCAATACAATCAGAAAATAAATAAAATTTACTTCACTTGCAATGTATAAGTTGACAAAAATTACAATATGGCGATTTATACATAGGGAGCAATGATTCATGCAGTAAGAAACCAGCAAGAATCGAACTTAGTTTTCTACCATTGTGAATGGCAAAGTTTAGGAAGCAACTTAATCTTTAAGCTCTCTATTTTTTCATTCCCCCATATGAAATTGTCTCATAATCTAGTTGTATTTTTTCCTGGATGCTATGCTTTCATCGTAGGCCTTTTATTCTTTAGGTAAATTGGAGCTTTATCAAATTATGTATATAACGGGTGATCTTATCGGAAACATAATTTGAGAACTACTGTATAATTCATGTTTTTAGTTGCTGTTTTTTAGGGACAATTATTGAACGGTTTGTGCATAAATATCAGACCATCCAGCCTAACGCAGTGAAGTCACTGCCCTATTAGGAGTAGGAAAAAATCAGTTCTTCGACCACACAACTGAAGCCTGATTGTACTTCAGTTTACCATCAAATGGCCAGTTAGTAAGGTCTAGTAAGCAATCTAGGCAGACACATACAAAGTTAACATCAAGTGGTTGAGTTAGCAAGATCTAGCAAGCAATCTAGACACGTGACCTACATGGGAAAGAAGAAGACACGGAAGGAAAAGAAAGGCAGTGAGAACCTTTACCTAGACAATTCAGTTCGTTTGCCAGGCCATCGTTGGCTGGGCCAACCTTCGTCTTTCTCCTCCGAGCCAGCACCAAGATGCCCATCTCATCCTGGCCGAGGAACCGCGACCCCGGCAGCTCGCCACTGGCACCAAAACAGCATCTATCCGTCCTGCCAGCGCCTGTCCCGACCATGTAGGCTGCAAGGGGCCTGACAAATAATTTTGTTCCACAAATTCTTGTGTAAACGAACAACACTGAACAAGGATCCCTACAATAGTGTTCCTAGATACCAAAAATGTTATGCTAAACATGCTACTGATTGTGCGAAACTCAAATACAATGCTTACCAACCAATCAATATGCCAAAGTAGTATTTTTTGCATTCCTTCAGGCCAACACAAATTTAGCCCAGGTTTGAAGCCATAGTGTAGTGCCTGAGTAAACCTTGTTGTAATATAAAAAGTGACTACACAAATGTGTTCTGCACAGTGGGATGTTGGTGCATCTGTTGCATCGTTGAAGTGGTCGGTGTACTGACTACTGAGTAGTGCCCAGGTTCTGTAGCTAGTCAACACCAATCATGAGGAACATATAACTTCATGATCCTCATGTACATCAGATAACTTTATCAACGGGCATATCTAGTCATCATTTAAGGACAGAATCAAGAAAGCAGAGGCAAATGCAAGGAGAGAACAAAACCATTACGTCATATTACTGGTCGAATATAACTGAAGCGTAAATCTATTGTCGGGGATAGCTAGCTCCCAGTAAGCAAAGATGATATCAGTTGAAACAATAACTGCTGCTGAAATAACATGTTTTCATGACCAATCTAATTTGCTTGTAACAAAAAATCTATGTCTTATCTTATATAAGAAGTAAATCTACACCAGCAACCAACAGAACAGGGGAAGAATGGAAATTTCGTAGGAGAAATTGTGTTGGTCATTGCTATAGCTGCAAGTTGATGAACTAAAATATTCTCCAACTCAAGGAAGGCACCACCGTACATGTAAGCTATATAGTAACTATCTTCTCTGAACGGGCCGTCGTCATTTATCGTTTACACCATTTTCTAGTTGTTGTTACATTTAAGAAAAACCAAACTAATACTGAAAACACATATGATATTTTAAAAAATAACACATATGAAATTATGAACTAATTTAGAACATTTTTTCATAAGAAAAGGTAAAATAGAGTCATAGGCTATCATATTGTTGCAAGAACACTTTCTGGAAATCAAAATGAAATGAAATAATCATACATCAGTCTCCGCAAGTCTCACATAGACCATCTCATATATGCCAATTTCATGTCAAATAATGAGATCATCATCAAGATATATCTTCCTCATTACAGTGCAAAGTAATAGCCTACCCCAACTTGTTTGGGACTAAAGGCTTTGGTGTTGTATTACAGTGCAAGGTAATCACAAATGGCTGTAAATCAATAGTAATTATGTATAAGCATGCATGAGATCAATACTCAGGCCGTAGTGGAAATTAGTGGTAAATCGATAAACAAAATCTGTATACGCTTGAGAGAAAATTAGAAGTGCATCTAACCATAGCATGTGCAGGTCACATACCAATAATAGAATAGTTGGCGTCGGGAAAATCCACCAGATCTTTAATCAACAGAAAGAAAGCGACCCTCATCCTCTAGTTGTGCTGTCATCCTATAACCAGCACTCCATCGTGAATATCAATGCTTCCTTTCATTTCCCAAACCTTCTTCTTTCACATTTTCTTGTAATGATTCCTTTGAACAAATATCTAACCACACATGCTTGTGCCAGTGCTGCTCGCATCATGTTCTCCTGGAATCTAATATGTAGGTCTAAATGTTCCATTACCAAAAAAACTGGACATTGAAGATTTGCATTACCAGTAGCTTACTTATTACTGACATTCATGTGGGATTGGAAGAAAATTCAATTTGCCTTTATTTTAGAAAAGGTTACCTAAATAGTCCTAGGAGACGCAGCGGCCACAGTCCAGGACGTAGCGTCTATGTGTACTGGGCCTTTGGTGCACGACCGCGCGTGTCGGTTGGGGCCTCACATGCTACCCGACACAGTCCTGCACTAACAAACTTTTGATGTTTCCCTCCTCCAAGGTTGTGAACATGAGACAAATTTTTTTTGTCTTCGACCACTAATCAAGTTTAGAACTGGTCCAACAATTTCGTGAGATCTGAAAGAAAAAGACATGATGCCACATGGAAATATCATGGCCACCGAAGTGTAGCACTTATGAGTTCATGAAACCACTTTCGTGAAGGAAAAGAAGAAGAATACTGTTGGCAGTACATGAAGTAGCAAGCATAATTCAAACAAATAGAGTCATGCTTAGAATTAGGGAGCAAAGATGATTTCAAGAATAAAAGCAAAAATTAACTCAGCAGTGCTCACATTAGTGGTGTTGTACCGCAACATGGATGCGCTGCGGAAAGGGATAGGTGCATCCAGCGCCAGCTAGAGGCGGACGGAAGTGAAAGGCACCATGGCATCAAAACAAGGGCTGAGAGGACAAGCGCACGCCTCCGCCTCATCGCTGATCTTAGGCATCCCTGATTTCTCCATTACGCAACCAGGGATAAGTTCTGTCAAATTACAAATCACTATGGCTGGGAGCTGGTGTCACCATGGCTTGTCCAAATCAAGCACTTAGTTCTTCTGGATTGGAAAGACAACAAACTGAATAATTAGTGCAGAATCACCCTGCAAATGAAACATGTTTCTTGTTTCTTCGTGCAACATAAGCCCTGCAAATCAAACATGTCATCAGCTAACTGAACAATTTCCACAAGCACTCTCCATGCCCTACAAATCAAACATGTCATCACATAGATTAGAACAAAATTTGGACTTGTTATTTTTGACACTGTAATACATTTAATCAAGTGATTTCTAGATAAATGTGGAGTTAGGAAACAAAAACTTGACAGTGATTTAGGAAATTGCAAAACATTTGTGCAGCAATATTAACAACAATTCTGGTCCTTTTAGTATCTCCATACACACAAAAACGTGACAACACTATAGACGCTTCATGTGCAATGGAGATAGACAAATTGCCTCCTTTCATAAAGGTCCATTATGGATGAGAAAATTTAAATGGAAGAAATTGAGGTTTTCGAGCTTAGAAAACATGATAAGGAAGCATTCGCATAAATATTTGCAGTAGAAATCATGTATTTGAATACCAATAACTGGTAATGGTTCCACAACAGATGTCCACTTGCAACATTACTACTCTAGCTGTCCGACACATAACCCGGGAGGGAATATAACTCTATTGTAGCATCTACCACATTATATACAGGTGCAATCTGCAAAAACCTAGTGAGTAACCGTGATTATTTTAGGTCTGCCAAACCAAATGCAACCAAGAAAAAATACATTGATGAGATGAATGGCTGCTTACTTCTCCCCGGGTTTAGAGTGTATTCCTTTTAGCATTCTTTAAACTTCTCTGGTAGCTGGAATAGCAAGAGAGAATTATTAGGTAGTAACTTCTTTGAATTTACATAGCAAGGTCGCTGCATTGGAACTACCAATAAGACTGGAACTTCAACATGCACAAAGCTATGATTAGGTTTAAGAAGCAATAGAGCTTCAAATATGACAATATTTCTTAAAAAAGTAATAATTATCACAAAATATTTCACCTCTATGTTCCGATCCCCCCACATTCTTCCATCAAAACCCAACATTCAATAGGATGCCAGTAAAGATAAACCATATGGGAGACATAACATGTGCAGCCACACAAAAACTTTAAGAAGTGCAACCTGTCGAAAACAAAACCCATACAAACATATTTGCACTGGTAAGGAGGTATATAAGTGTGAGAGTCAAATGTCACAACTTGGTAGCTGTGAAAATTCATTTGCAAACCATTTCGTTTGTGGCTATGGAGGTCGTGATGGTCTAGCATAACCACCCCATACAAATGTTGCCCTCCTAACTGATGGATAGTAATTTCCGAACATGTGGTGTAGCATGAATCTAGTAGTATACGCGCGCTTTGCCACGCAGTTTTGTTTCTAATGTTCATAGGTTTGCGAGGTGTGGTAAAAATAGTTTGACCTTTGTAATTTGGCTCATGTACAGTATCTCCCATGATATACCTAAGTGGATGTGAGGAACAATATAGATCGTGCTATTCAATTGACAAATAAAGATACATACAAAAAAAGATAAGCTATGCAAAATAAGATAAAATGGTTCTCATCTAACCTCAAATAATGCCTGCTCAAATGCAACATTAATCAGCTTATTCTGAAAATGTAAATACATGAAGTCAAGACAACTTGAATCACCAATGGTACTAAAAAGATTTACAGGAAGTAAAGAAACATCGGATAAGCATGCGGCCGTCCTAAAATTTTCTGGAAAATGAGTCAGATCAGATTCGTGAGCAACATACAACAGAAATCAAACCTGCATATTTTGTTCCTCATACTGAGATACATTTTGGTTTCAACAAGTGCTCAATGGGAAAACAAACTCTTTATACTCCATTGATGTACTACAATAGCATTTAAGAAAATTAGAATTATCACAAGTTATCATTTATAGGAGAAGCGACAGTCATATATCTCCAAAATCACTGAACAACAAGATTTGGTCACAAGCAGCTGCAAAATCATTTATAGGAGAAGCAGTACATCATATTGCTATGAAATATCTCCAAAGTCACCCACCATCACTTCAGGTTGAATAGCATTATCTAAGGTCTATTATAGGCAGAATAATCATGAGGGGCACATGAAGGAAGTAAATTTCTTACATGAACAACAGTCAGCTGGTCCGCGTCTAATGCAAGTCAGTGCAGCCTCTAATCAACATGCTTGAGCGAACATGTTGAGCAAACATACTGTGGAGCACATATATTCATGTCTAGCAAAAAAAAGGTCGATTATAGATTAATCAAGGGTAGTAGTTCAAAGTAGCATCAGACAAACCCGTATATGTGGAATACTTAATCTTATCTTGCTCATCATCCTCACCCTTTGTTCCATAATGTGCCACTGCAGCAGCAGTAGCAGCTTAACACAAATTAGGAGTGAACAGCCAATCAATCAAATCTGCAACATGAGGGAGAGGCTTGAGACGGAAGAGCCATGGCGGCAGTGCCAGGTTCTCTCCGTCCGCAAGACAAAGAGGACTATCAGTATGCTTATCAGCCGCACCGTCCGTCCACGACTGCGCCGCTGGACGGCACCGACCCATGGCTTGAGGCCAGCATTACCCTGCTTTTCTGCAACATAAAACCATCTACCGGAGTAACAGGCGCTGACAGACAACAGCCCGCTCAAGAAATTAAAGGAGGAAAGAAGAAGGGCAAACCTAAAAGTAACGAAGAAGGAAGACCAAGCAGGGGGAGTCGACCGCACCGAGACGGGCGGGGTTGTCGATGCAGGTGAGGGCGAGGGCGGGGTCGAGGGGCTCCACGAACTCCTCAACGCAGCTGACGCCGGCATCGATGCGCGGGCGGCGCTTGAGCGTGAGGACGGCGCGGGAGGGGTCGCGGTCGTCGGTGCCGTAGAGGCGGACGTCCCGCTGGGCGGCGGTGGCGGCGGCGAGGGGCCGCGCGGGGGCGTCGGTGCGGAGCAGGCGGGGCGCGAGGAAGGAGGAGAGGCTGGAAGGGGCTTGATCTCGATCTCCATGGGGTTGGGGTTGCGGCTAGGGCTGGAAGGGGCGGGCGGCGGCGTCTAGGGATCGAGAGGAGCGGACGAAAAAACCTCCGAAAAAAAACCTACGAAAAAAAATCAGTGGAGGTGGGACGAAAAAAAACCGAACGAAAATGGTGGGACGAAAATAAAACCCGGAACGCGACCTAGCAACTGAGACATTAGGAGTAGAGATTAGTCGATCGCTTCGAACGTACTACTCCTACTACGTACTTTTGCGCGCGGCGGTGTTGGTTTAACTGGTGCTTTGGATTGGACGTACGTGTGATCGACAAGGACACGCCTGCCTATATGTGCTTCCTTTTGTGGCCTGTGTGCCTCGTAGGAACGATTATTTGGAACGCGTTTAGGACGACACGTTTAGGGCAAAAGATTTTCCCCTTCTCGAAATAGGCTTTGCCCCCTATTTTAATATACCAACCACCCGACCCGATACAGCTGTGAGTTCATCGCTGGAGCAAACAACACAATCACGTCTAAAAGAGAAAACAAGAGAAATAATGCTAACAACGCCGGCTTAAGGAAAGCTGCAATATCCCGCAACCGCTGCGCCCTCCGGAGAATTCCACCACACTCCTATGCCACCGAATTGCCGCGTACCAAGCAACACCTTTCAGAAGGACTGCGACGACGATGCTGCTGCTGCCCGGACGAGTGCTAGGATTTCTCCCAGTACATGGAGGGGAGTGGGGGAGAGGTACACCCGACGCCCTTCAAGAAGGGTGGCGGCGCCCACATCAGGCCCGCTAAGCTCCCGCCGCCGCGCTGCAGCAGACGCAACATAGTAGCCACCGCCCCCATCGCACGGAAGCGACCCGCCGGAATCCAAACTGGTCCACCCTGACCCAGATCGGGCCCAAAGGGCCCAGATATGGGCTTGCAGTGTGCCATCGTCCAACACCCGTTGCCAGCTACCACCGCCGCCAAGGGGCCACGCCGTCGCCTCGCCACCACCCGGTCAACACCGGAAGGCCGACCACCGAGTCATACCGCCGCCAGAGCACGACCACCCGAGTCAAGCTTCCGCGACGGGTAAAGGAAGGGGCCCGCCACCGCTGGCCTCGAACGACACCGAGCGGGCAACGGCCGGCCGCGGCAGCCGGTAGCAGTGGCGGGAGGGGGAGGGGACGGCGGAGCTCTAGGCGGCGAGGGAAGGAGGGGCCGCCCCGGTCGCCCCGCTTGGGGGGTACAGGGGCCTTGGAGCAGTTGGCTACCAAAATTGTAAGCCAACCAGATTTTCTCCATCCGGGTAAATCCCATCCTCCCCGTATTTTCCATTATTTCTTAACTAACCACTCTACAATATTGTGATTTTGTTTTTTGAAAACTTTCAAGAATATTTATATTTTGCTGTATGTCGCAAAAACGCTCTTGTATTATGGGACGGAGGGAGTAGCATGTAGTTTTGAACAGAATATATTCATACATGTTGGGTGTAAAAATACCAATTTAGGACAACTTGGAACAGTGAATCTTATATATGCGGTTCACATTGTTGCCGAGTTTTTTGCATGTGCGCATGCTATAGCCAGTTAGAAATCCATGTTTTTTTCAACAAGAATTGCAACCTTTTGTGACAAGGACAAGCACAGCACAACAATAATCAACTGAGATTTGGTCAGTTGAGCCTCTGGACGCGCACGCACGGACACGAGCAGGACGAACGCCTCCTCGTCCCCCTGCACGTCCACCACGTGCTCCCGCGTGCCGGCGACCGTCTCGTAGCACCCCCCGCAGCCCAGCACACGCAGCGCGCCGTCCGGCTCGACGACCTCGGCCCCCTGTCACCGTCAGCCGCAGCGCCGTCGCCGACGATGTCGGGAACTCCACACAGCGCAGCACCTTGCCGCCGTGCACCGCCACCTCCTTCTCGTCGGCGAGCGCGAACACCTTCCCGCCGATCTCCACGCACTCGCGCTCCGCCATGCCCCGCTGCACGGCGTACACGGTCCCTTCGTGCTCGACGCAGTCGCGCTCCACGCCATGCCGTCAGCTGCGGGGTGTGTACGGGGACGCCATAATGCTGGTGCCGGCCGGAAGATCAAGGTAGATCGGAGCAAAAGAAACGCAGAGTGGCATGATTGCGAGCGCCGACGCTTCTTCATATATACCCAGCAGGCAGCAGAGCTTGGGCGGGAGGGCATCGAGGGCATCGAGCTCGTGTAGGTCTCGACGTCAACTGGTCCGACTCCGACTCCGCAGCTAGTCAGAATGTCCATGCAAAAAAGAAAGGGTCGCGATCTACACGCACGTCTGGTCTGGAGGGGAAACGATCGAATGATTTTTCAGGTGTGACAGGGGAGAAGGCTGCCCGCACGTCCGGTCTGGAGGGGCAACGATGGAATGATTTTCGCTCCGTACGATCTCCCCAGCCCTAGAACAGCCTCCAGATCGCCATACAGGTCGTTTCCCTGTCAAACCAAAAAAGAGCCCAGTAACCCCAAAAAAGCCCAGTTTCGCTATGATATGAAAAATAAAATACCAGCCCCTATAAAAAGCAGAAAAATGCCATTGGTGAAAAAGATTTTTTTTATGACCCAGAAGAAAACAAGACATGGAAACTCCCATCATACAAACAAACATTATATTGCCATGGCAAATTCATAAGTTAAAAATGCCATGGTATTTTTGATGGCAAAAATAGAGTAAAATTTGCCATGGAAAAAACTGTAGTAAATTTTGCCATGGCAAAAATGGATTAAAATTTGCCATGACAAAAATAGAGTAATTTTGCCATGGGAATAAAGTAAAAATTGCCATGGCTACATAAGTATATTTGTCATGCTATATATTTAAAAAATTCATGTTCTAGAAAAATGTAAAAAATTTCCATCATATAAAAATTAAAATTGCCATGCCCTATATAATAAAATTGCCATGTCAAAGAAATTAGTAAAAAATGACATGTCAAAAAAAGTAAAAAGTTCCCATTCCAAAGAAAATGTAGAAAAAACCCACTTTTGGTTTGTGAAATTAAAATATTTTTGCCGTGCCCCGTGAACAAAAATTGTCGTGCCCGTTAAGTTTGACATGGCAAGATTTGAATGTTTTTGAACATAATAAGTTGCCATGTTTTTGAACATCTACAACGTTGCCGTGTTGTTGAACATACTAAGTTGCCATGTTTTTTGAACATCTACAACTTTGACACATTTTCAAACATGGCAAAAGTTGCCATGGCAAGTTTACCATGTCGTTGAACATAGTATGTTGCCATGTTTTTTAATATCTATAAACATGTGATGTTTCCGAACATGGCAAAAGTTGCCATGGCAAGTTTGCCGTGTTGTTGAACATATTAAGTTGCCATGTTTTTTTAAGATCAACAACTTTGCCATGTTTTCGAACATCTACAAACTTTGCCATGTTTCGAACACGGCAAACTTGCCAACATCTACAAATTTGACATGTTTTCGAACATGGCAAAAGTTGCCATGGCTAGTTTGCCATGTTTCTTGAACATATTAAGTTGAAATGTTTTTTGAACATCTACAACTTTGACATGTTTTCGAACATGGCAAAAGTTGCCATGGCAAAAATTTGCCGTGTTGTTGAACATACTAAGTTGCCATGTTTTTTGAACATCTACAACTTTGACATGTTTTCAAACATGGCAAAAGTTGCCACGGCAAGTTTACCATGTCGTTGAACATTGTATGTTGCCATATTTTTTTAATATCTATAAACATGTGATGTTTTCGAACATGGCAAAGTTGCCATGGCAAGTTTGCCGTGTTGTTGAACATATTAAGTTGCCATGGTTTTTTAACATCTACAACTTTGCCATGTTTTCGAACATCTACAAACTTTGGCATGTTTTCGAACACGGCAAACTTGCCAACATCTACAACTTTGACATGTTTTCGAACATGGCAAAAGTTGCCATGGCAAAAGTTTGCCGTGTTGTTGAACATACTAAGTTGCCATGTTTTTTGAACATCTACCACTTTGACATGTTTTAGAACATGGCAAAAGTTGCCATGGCAAGTTTACCATGTCGTTGAACATAGTATGTTGAAATGTTTTTTCAACATCTACAACTTTGACACATTTTCAAACATGGCAAAAGTTGCTATGGGAAGTTTGCCGTATTGTTGAACATGCTAAGTTGCCATGTTTTTGGAATATCTATAAATTTGCGATGTTTTCGAACATGGATAAGTTGCCATGGCAAGTTTGCAATGTTTTTAGATAAAGAATGTGCCATGGAAAATCACATGAAAAAGCCATATGTGGCAAAATGCCATTGTTTACGAACAAGGACAGAGATAAAACTTGCAATGATAATGCATATACAAAATTGCCATGGATTGTTTTGTCAAATTGCCATGAAAAGATCACAAGTCTGAAACCACAAAAAAGTTCACAGATCTGAAACCTGGTGCTCTCTCGTTCATTACCCTACAATCAGATTCTAACTAGTTTCAGTGCTATACAAAATTAACCAAAGGCACCAGACGAATCACATAGTGCAATAATCTAGCAACATCCTATAGAAATTAGTAAAACCACATGAGGATTGCAGTAGCAACAACAGAGATCCATCAGACGATGCACACAGGGAGGGAGGGAGTGTTACCCTAAAGATGGATGGGAGGGTCGTGGTCCATGGCGGCGCACTCGCATCAGTGTGGGATGTGCCTGTCCACGTTGCGCTCGGCGCCGTCAACAACCACTGCATCTCGGCCCTGTGACCGGGCACCGCTCGAGCTATGTCGTGACGGCCTCGTCCGCATCAGCGTGCGGCGCGCCGGTTCGCGTCGCTCCAGGCACCACCAAGCAGCCGCCGCATCTCGGAGCGGCTCCTCCGAGCTCCTTTCCCACCGTGCCTTCCTCGACGCGGCTCCTCCGTCGAGCTCGCCGGTGCTGGGCGCGGTCGAGGATGAGGCTCTCCTCTACGGGCGCGGTCGAGGACGTCCCCTCGACCCTGACCTCCTGGTCGTCGTTGAGGTAGTCGAGGACCTCTGCCTGCTCGTCCCCTCGGCGGCCATGGGGAGCCACGCTGACCCAACATCGCCTCGCCGTCACCCTCGCTTCGGTCGCCGTCCAAGAGCTCACCATGAGGGATTTGACATGTGGTTGTGAGAAGTGGTGGGAGAGGAGTGGGGGGGGGGGGGGGAGATACGGCTGTGGGTGGGCAAGTGGCCTCTGTGCGGGCGATGGGAGGTAACTCAGCTACGTTCAGTCGTGCGGCACGTTCGTCCTTCCTGCCACACGCTCAGTTGATGACGTGGCTGGGACACGCTTCAAGATCCATGCTTTTTTCATCTGATGGCTCTGGACGCGTTTGGACGGTGTTGTGAATGCCCACACGTGTGGGCGTTAACATTTCCGAAAAGAAAAGCTAGTCAAGGAATGTTTTCTTTTTTACGGAGTACCAGATAATGTCCATATTAGTGTGATTAGGGTGTTATATTTGATAAGTATTTTTTGGCTTACCCAAAACATAATCTTATTCAGAAACACTAATAATCTAACATTGATTTTTAGGCATGGCAAATTGAACGTTTTCGTGGTGATTTATATTGGTGCGTGGATGGCAAATTTAGTTTGCAAGCACGGTAGTTTTCTGGTAAAAATGAGCTGAGCGGATTTGCCATACTCGCCAATTAATCTTGCCATCCTTAACAAATATAATTTGCCATAAAAAATGTTTGATTTGTCATGCATAAAAATCTGACGTTTGCTGGATATTCGGGTCCATTTAATTTGATGTAAGTTTTTAAGAGGAAGATCTCGTTTGGTTTAGAACAATTTTGTAGGAATTTTAAAGGACAAGAATTTTGTAGGAAACATTTTTTTGGATCTCTTTGGTTTGTAGGAATGGATTCCTTTTTCTATGTAGGATAGGGACCAATTCTTCACATTTCAAAGAAGAAAAATTAGCCTAGACCCAATGAAAAAGTTCATATCATGTTGAAGTGACATCCCTTTTCCTATAGGAATTGAGATACATGTCATCTCGCTTCTTGTGGTTTTCTCTGTAACAGTCATATTATATGTATAAATGAAGACCGAAGAGGTGGGACAATTGGCGTGGTTTGCGGGTAAAAGTAATGGAAAAAATTAGAAATAGGAGGGAGAAACCTAAAACAGAGAGTGAGGAGGAAATGCACGGAAGGTTGGATGAAGGATGTAGACCGAGCGCATGATAGGACCTTATGTTATTTTTAAGTAGGAGAAAAGTAGAAGATAAGAAATTTATATGTTTATGGTTTGACCAAATTGTAGTCGCTTACGCTAGAGGGTTTACCAACAAAATCAGCCCTTACAAGAATATCTTGAAAAGAACAAGAAATTATTGGTAAGTTCTTGATGAAATCATCACCATCTTCCTTTTGCATCCATCGACGACGCACCAATTAAGAAAACTCGCGGCCGCATCTGAACTCAGTCTCACTGGTGCAACCTTGTTGACACCCAGAAGCTTGAAGAAGTAGCGGCTGACAAGTCGTCGATGTAAACCGGAAGACACGGGCGATCAAGATCTTGATGGATGCCATCCTGAAAATGTTGGCACCAAAGAAGGCCGGGAGATAACCCAACTCCGACCAGACGGAGGAGGGGGCACACACACCTCGTAAGTTTGCCGACAAAGCCCCATCTGGCTAACCTCCATCGGATGGGGAAGGAACCATAGAAAACATGCCGTGGTGCCATCCCTTAGTAGGCCACCGTCGACCACCTTAACAAAACAATGAAAAAAAACGAGGCCCAAGATCTGACATTGACTGAAGCTTCACATGCCATCCATCGATGCCAAACAACATCGCCGAAACAAGGACATGATAGGACGGGAAGGACTTAACCCCACTAAAGCTAAGGCGGCCGAAGGCTCCACAGACAACCCAAGTCGTGGTTCCCCTCACCTCGTCGGTGCCAGAAAGCACCTTGAGGCTTGGGGTGCTAGCAGTGCCGGAGCCTTTGGGAGGAAACCCTAGCACCCTTTTTTTTAGCGGTGGAGGCGGTTGTGTCTTTGGCGACCAACAATCATTTTTACTACAAATAAAACCTAGTGAACATAATGTGCATATTGGCTCTCTAAATGGGATCTCTAAGCAAGTTTGTTGATAATGAGAGAATGATTTATTCATTCAGTATGTAGACTCCATCTTTTCGTTAACTAATTGGCTTATTATATGATGTTTGATGGCTTTACTAATGCGCCTAAGTTTTTTTTTAAACTTTATCATCTACTCCCTCCATTCCTAAATATAAAAGTTTTTAGAGATTCTAATATGAACTACATACGGAGTAAAATGAGTGAATCTGCACTCTAAAATTATGTTTATATACATCCGTATATAGTCCTTGTTGAAATCTCTAAAAGAGCTTATTTGTAGAAATGGAGGGAGTAAAAGAGTAAAGCTCACGCTTCTGCACCTACAATTGTACCATTGGAAGGTATGAAACTTTTACTCTCTTTTTTCCGCGGGAAGTATGCAACTTTACTCGACTGATCAGTTGTTAGTTTGCAGCTTTTTTACACAAAGTACTTGGAGTTGAGGATGGTTGCACGTTGGTAAAAATGGAAGCTTTTTTTTTTTGCGAAATTGAGAGAGTATAAAATAAAATGAAAAGCAAATGAATAGACGCAGGAGCAATTTCAAGCACGTGATGATCATAGTCGTGTTAATATTGCTGTGCTTTGGTGCAACATATTTTGTTTTGCATTGCTTTTATGAGCAGTCCCATTAATCATACCAAATGACAACACACATAATTTTCAAGGATTTTTTTTGAAAAGGATATAATAAACAACAAAAGTATGATTGCTACAAAAAAAATTAACTGAAGACATGATTTCATTTTCGTTCGACATAGCAAGCACGTGCGACACGGAGGGCTCGTTTTTTGCTCTAACTGTGACTCTAATGGAATCGGACGTCAAACATAAGCGCATCAGCAGATCTTCCGCACGCTGGCAATGCTCCCGTCATGCTCTTGGACCTTCACGACCAGCACGAAGGCCTCCCGCTCGCCCTGCACGTCCACCACGTGCACGCGGTGCCCGCCGTCGAGGAAGCTCTCGCTGGGCAGCAAGCGGAGCACGCCGCCGGCGCCGTCGTCCTTGAGCACAACCTCGGCCACCGCCTCGCCGCCGCGCGTCGCCGTGAGGATCATCCCGAAGTCGTCAAACTCGACGCACTTGGAACGGCGCAGATCGGCCGCCGTCATTGCTGTCCCCTCCTCAAACTCCACGGGCATGGAGTCGGCCACAGATGCCATCGTGAGGAGCTCGGGGTTGGGTGGATTGATGGAGACCCGGAGAGGCCATGGGTGGTGCGCTTATGTATATCGAAGGAGGGAATCGGCAGAGTGGAATCCGATACGAGCTGGGAGTTCCGAGTTCCTGTCCTAATCGGTCTGGATTTTCGCGTCGAGGCCAGAAGAAGTTTCTATTAAAAGGAGAAATTCAACCAAATGAACGAACAGCCCTTATAGCTCAGTGGTAGAGCGTCAGTCTTGTAAACTGAAGGTCCGTAGTTCGATCCTGCGTGAGGGCATTTTTTTTGTGGCTTTCGTTTTTGAGGTGCAAATTCGTGTGCATTTTTAAGCACAAATCGATTTGTGTTTCGAATGGTGCGTCGTTAGGTACACAATACAATTGTCTGACTAGTTTGCCGCCCAATTTGAGTGCTGTCAAAAATACCTACGGCAAGTGCATGCATGGTTCCCGCTTTCTGCCCTGAATCTTCCTTCTCCGATCTTCCAATCGTAGTCAATCCGCAACACGGAGACTTGGTCAAAGAATCAAAAGCATGCGGTATCATAAGTCAAAGTGATCCGTTTCAAAAAAAAAACATAAGTCAAAATGAGCGAATTTGACACGGATGCATAGTGGATCACCTGTAAATGCCATGGCGGCGTACTTTCGGTCCAAATTCAGATATGTATAATTTCATTTGTTTGTGTTCATTTGAATATTTGAAGTTTCCGAGAAGAAGGGGGAGAGGAACAAGGAGGCGTGTCAAAATAATGTCAGCACAATCCTCCCCGGTGCTTGCTTGAAGTTGAAGATCTTCTTTGCTCCTCGCCTGTGCAGATTTGAGCTTGGACCGTTATCAATAATTAATCCAATATTAGCATGCCATGTTACACAAGCTTGGCGCCACTAAGATTTCGCCAAGTAGTACTAGTACTTCTCATGATTGCCGTTTTGCAATCATTAACAATGTATGAAAACCTGAAGAGGGTCAAACTAGCCGCCTGTTCGAAGTCCCTCCGCTCCACACGACTCCGGAGCTGCAGTTGAAAACAGCGGTGTTGGAAACGGTTTGTATCTGCCGTATTGTAATCTAACTCTGTATCGTTGGTCTTATATATATACGAGATATGTGGAGGTTATGCCCCACGCAACCCTAAATCAAACTTGGTAACAGAGCCTCTTTCCGATCGCGCCGTCGCCTCTCGCGTCTCGCATCGAAGCCGCATCGCCGCTCGCGCGCCGCACGCTCGTTCGCTTCTCCACTCGAACTTTCGCTAAGTAGTACTAGTACTTCTCATGATTGCCGTTTTGCAATCATTAACAATGTATGAAAACCTGAAGAGGGTCAAACTAGCCGCCTGTTCGAAGTCCCTCCGCTCCACACGACTCCGGAGCTGCAGTTGAAAACAGCGGTGTTGGAAACGGTTTGTATCTGTCGTATTGTAATCTAACTCTGTATCGTTGGTCTTATATATATACGAGATATGTGGAGGCTATGCCCCACGCAACCCTAAATCAAACTTGGTAACAGAGCCTCTTTCCGATCGCGCCGTCGCCTCTCGAATCTCGCATCGAAGCCGCATCGCCGCTCGCGCGCCGCACGCTCGTTCGCTTCTCCACTCAAACGCGTTGCCGCTCGCCTCGTCCGATCTTGCGTCGCCGCTCGCCGCTACAACACCGGTCTCACAGCTCCTGTTCCATGGCGTCTGGATCGTCTTCCGCAGCAGCGATGCAACTGGCCATCATCGGCCCGGTTGTGACGCCTCCGGCCGCGACGCCGCCAGTCCCGTCCATCGCACCTTCCCTTGGCGTACGTCTGGATCGCGGCAACTTCCCGCTATGGCGCACCCTCACCGTGACGCATCTATCCGGTGCCTCTCTCCATGGCTACCTCGACGGCTCCGTCGCTGCTCCGCCCACAACCATCTCCCAGGGGGCGGGTGATACCGCCACCACTGTGGCAAACCCTGCGTATGCAACGTGGTGGACGCAGGATCAGAAGCTCCTCGGGATGCTCCTCTCCTCCATGACGGAGGACATTGCGTCTCAACTGATCAGCTGCAAGTCCGCGGCTGCCGCGTGGACCTCCATCCACGCCATGTTCAGCGCGCAGAACCGTGCCGGGGTTCGGCATATCCGGCGACAGATTCAGTCGCTGAAGAAGAACGAGATGACTGCCAGCGAGTACATGCACAAGGTGAAGGCTCTTGCCGACGCCATGGCCTCCGCTGGATCCCCCCTCGCTGATGACGAGATCATCGACTACATGCTTACCGGATTGGGCAAGGCCTTCAACCCAATCGCGGCTTCACTTAGCGTCGTGGTCACTCCGGTCGCGCTGACTGATTTCTACTCCATGGTTCTCAACTATGAGGCGCTGCAGCTGTCGCAGCAGGCCGATGATGAGGAGTGGACCTCGTCGGCCAACGCCGTGGCACGGTCCGGTGCTCCCGCCCCCGTCAACCGTCCCCGAGCACCCGACACTGGTCGTGCCACCGACGTCCGCCCCGTTGGAGGCTACCCGCCGCAACAGGGACAGGGCTACCAGCACGGCGGTCAAGACAACCGTCGTAACAACGGCAGTGGAGGAGGAGGCAACGGTCGCAACGGCAATCGTCGCTGGCGCCCGAGGTGCCAAATTTGCAAGAATTGGGGTCACAAAGCCGACACCTGCAAGAAGCGCTTCGATTCAGACTACTCCAGCGGCAATGGCCGCTTGGCATATAATGCATCGACCTCCTCCAACAACTCCACGCACTGGGTTCTGGACTCCGGCACCACGAATCACCTGACTAGTGACCTGGAGCGTCTTCAGTTCCGCGAACGCTACGGCGGCCATGATCAGGTTCAGGTGGCCTACGGCTCAGGTTTGTCTATTTCGCATATTGGGCACTCGACCTTAGCCGGTTCTTCTCTCCGCCTGAACAATATTTTACATGTTCCAAATATTAGCCAACATCTTCTATCAGTCTATCGTCTCGTGTCGGATAATCGTATCTTCATTGAATTTCATAAATATTTTTTCCTTGTTAAGGACAAAGCCACCAGGAGAATTCTTCTTCGAGGTAGAAGCAAAGGAGGGCTCTACCCTCTTCCACTCGGACGAGCCTCGCATCTGTCCGAGCGTCAAGCGTCGTCCAGCGTCCGTGTCTCCTCATCTCAGTGGCATCAGCGTCTCGGTCATCCATCCAAAAATGTCGTCAGTTCCATTGTTAGGAATAATGATCTCGAGTGTTCAACCTTAGATACTTCTGCTTTAGTTTGTGATGCTTGTCAATGTGGTAAAAGTCGTCAACTCTCTTATACTGCTTCTGCTCGTGTGTCTACTATGCCTCTTGAATTAGTTCATACTGATGTTTGGGGCCCTGCTCGTGCTTCCTCTGGGGGTTACAAGTATTATGTGAGTTTTATTGACGACTACTCCCGTTTTTGCTGGATCTATCTACTAAAACATAAGTCTGATGTTGAACAGGTGTTCTATGCTTTTCAAGCACATGTTGAGCGCCTTTTGGATGCTAAGCTTAAAGCTGTCCAATCTGACTGGGGGGGGGGGGGTGAATACCATAAGTTGCACCGTTATTTTCTTCGTACGGGCATCTCTCACCGAGTCTCTTGCCCTCACACCTCCCAACAGAACGGCATTGCCGAGCGCAAACACCGACACTTGGTTGAAACTGGTCTTGCCTTGTTGGCTCACTCGTCTCTCCCTTTACGTTATTGGGATGAAGCTTTTCTGACTGCGTGTTACCTGATTAACCGCATGCCCACCCCCGTGCTTGGTCAAGATACTCCTATTCATCGTCTTCTGAAAATTCCACCCAACTATACTTTTCTTCGTACCTTCGGGTGTGCTTGTTGGCCTAGTTTGCGGAAGTATAACTCCCACAAACTCGAGTTTCGGTCCAAGATGTGTGTTTTTCTGGGATATAGTCCTATGCATAAGGGGTACAAGTGTCTTGATCGATCTACGGGTCGTATATACATCTCGCGTGACGTTATCTTTGACGAATCTGTTTTTTCGTTTGCTACTCCCGGTGTCACTGTCGATGTGTCCACACTTGACGAGGCTATTTCTTTTCCATCCACAGAACCGGCTACGAGTGCTCATGTGCGTAATTATGACTTAAGCTATTTGGCTACTAACCCATCTGGCCTAGCCAGCGTGTCTTCAGTGCAGGATCCACGACCGGCCATGCTTGGTGTACCCGTGGCCATGCAGAACGACGTGCATGGTGGCCAGGTTTCCCAGGCAGGGGTCCCGCCCGCACGAGCGGCTGGCTCTGCCAGCGAGTCGGCCTCGCCCGCCAGTGACCTGGCCTCGCCCACCCGCGAGTTGGCCTCGCCCGCCCGTGACTCAGCCTCGCCAGCGCCTGGAGTGTCGCCTGGCTCCCCGTGTGCCTCGTCGGCCCATGAGCAGACCCATGAGCCATCTTCGCCGGCTCCTGTGCCACCATCACCAACTCCCGCCTCGTCGCCAAGTTCGGCACCGTCGCCATCCTTGCCTACGCCTTCGGCCGTCGAGCCCCCTCACCCAATGGTAACTCGTACCCGTGATGCTACTCGTCGTGAGAAGGAATTTACTGATGGGACGGTGCGGTATAATCCTCTTCGTCGTGCTTTCTTTGCGACACTGGTGTCACATCGTGATGCCCTCCGTGAGCCAGCGTGGCGTGATGCTATGGCTGCTGAGTTTGCAGCGCTTCGTCAAAATGGCACATGGGTTTTGGTTCCTTGACCACCTGGCGTTAACATTGTTGGCAGTAAATGGGTGTTCAAGACGAAGCAACACGCTGATGGGTCTGTTGACAAGCACAAGGCTCGCCTCGTTGCTCGTGGCTTTACTCAACAGCAAGGCCTTGACTATGGTGATACCTTCAGTCCCGTGGTAAAACCGACTACTATTCGTCTGGTTCTTTCGCTTGCTGTTTCACGAGGATGGAGTTTGAGGCAAGTTGATGTTAGTAATGCATTTCTTCATGGTTTTCTTTCCGAGACTGTGTATATGCAGTAACCACCAGGTTTTGAAGATACTCGGTTTCCTTCGCACGTGTGCAAGTTGCAACGGGCTCTTTATGGTCTCAAACAGTCGCCACGTGCTTGGTATGCTCGTCTCAGTGCTCGACTTCTTCAGCTTGGTTTTGTTCCATCCAAGGCGGATGCATCTCTCTTCATCTTTGCTGCGCATGGCGTCCAGATATACATGCTTGTGTATGTTGATGATATTGTTATTGCTGGCTCCACTCCGGCTGCAGTTGAGCGTCCGGTGAGATCTCTCTCCGACAGTTTTCCCATCAAGGATCTCGGTCCTCTCCAGTATTTTTTGGGGCTTGAAGTATCCTACAATTCAGGGGGCATGACGCTGACTCAACGCAAGTATGCACTTGATCTTCTTCATCGTGTGAGTATGGAGAATTGCAGGCCTACCTCTACACCATTATCTGCCACTGAGCATCTGGCTCGTGAGGTTGGCACTCCTTTGGGTGTTGAGGATGCCACTCGATATCGCAACATTGTTGGAGGACTCCAGTATTTAACGCTCACTCGTCCCGACCTGTCCTTTGCAGTCAACAAGGTTTGCCAGTATTTATCACAGCCGACTAATGAGCATTGGGAAGCTGTCAAGCGTATATTGCGTTATGTCAAAGGGACTTTGAGTACAGGATTGAGGATTCGTAAATCTCCTTCCACTGGTGTCAGTATTTTCACAGATGCTGATTGGGCTGGATGCATTGATGATCGCCGTTCTACTAGTGGTTTTGCTGTGTTTGTTGGATCAAATCTTGTCTCATGGAGTTCCAAGAAACAGCCAACTGTCTCTAGATCGAGTACGGAGGCAGAGTATAAAGCTTTAGCTAATGGAGCAGCTGAAGCAATCTGGGTGGAGACCTTACTCAAGGAGCTTGGGGTCTTCAAGCAGCGTACCGCCATTCTATGGTGTGATAATCTTGGGGCTACATACCTGACAGCAAATCCAGTCTTTCACGCAAGAACCAAGCACATAGAGATAGATTTTCACTTTGTGCGTGAGCGCGTTGCTTCTGGTGTGTTAGATGTCAGGTTTATCTCGTCTAATGACCAACTGGCTGATGTATTTACTAAACCGGCCACGCGACAGATGTTAGAACGTTTCCGGTCCAATCTGAACCTTGTATGTAGTAGTAGTTCAGATTGAGGGGGTGTGTTGGAAACGGTTTGTATCTGCCGTATTGTAATCTAACTCTGTATCGTTGGTCTTATATATATACGAGATATGTGGATGCTATGCCCGACGCAACCCTAAATCAAACTAGCGGAACGAGGAAATAGGTACTCCGTGGATTCTGGGATTTCCATCCTAGGTCTCCTTTCCAAACGGGACGGAGTGATGACAAGAGAAACTTGTGTATGCTAACCAAATCAGACATCTGAACTTATCAGTGATATTAAAGAATTGTAATTATTGATCTTTGTATTGATTAGTTCACTACTATCTCACATCAACAGTACCGGTACAGTATAATACATGTAACAACAGAGAAGAAAGTTTTTTCCCCTCAAAAATGAATCTGTAAT
This sequence comes from Triticum aestivum, assembly GCF_018294505.1. Lineage (NCBI taxonomy): Eukaryota > Viridiplantae > Streptophyta > Magnoliopsida > Poales > Poaceae > Triticum > Triticum aestivum. Next base: position 242,858,274 of record NC_057813.1, read on the forward strand.
AAAGTAGAAAGAATCAGGGTCTCTTTTCCCCAGAAAAGAAACATGAACAAAAGAACTGAATCACAGGAGAAGTCATTTTCTCGTCTATCTAGTGGCCGGGTCCCTTGGGGCTGGGACCGGCCGGCAACCTCGCCATGAGCAGCTCCACCGTATGCCTCGCCTTGTCCGCCATCGTCACCGCCTGGACGACGCCGCCGTCGAGCAGCTGCGGCTGGTCCGCCGCCGGCGCGGGCCTTGCAGCATCAGCGACATGGCACGTCGACGTTAGAAGGATGGCGAGAGCCACCGCGAGGAGAAGGCGCGTCGTGGACGAACCCATGAGGTATCAGGTACGGCCGAGGCTGGTCCTGATCGAGACGATGATCCCGCTGTGTTTCGATCGATGAGGCAGGCGAAGAAGCTTGTTCTTGCTCTGGTGTGTGTGTGGGTCTCAAGTTTGATGTGTGTGTTCTTGCAGCAGCTAGGCTGGTGCTCTGCTCTTTATATAGGCAAGTTTTCTGCAGCGCGTGCGCACCTAGTTATTGACGACTTAACGTACGGCATATGCCTGAGGAATTCGTTGTTGTTGACCACGGGGGGCGTAGGAATGATCAAACTTGGGGGAGGGAACATTGACCAGGTGTGTATGGTGGCTGCAGCTTGGGCGCAACTGCAACCTGTGGAAAGTCAGTCACCATGCAAGGTCTACTTGTTGGAAAATATAATACCCGTGGAAAAGAAGAAAGTCGTCCGTTCCCAATCGGGATATTTTTATTTTTCTCCTCTATTTCTTATCTCTTACAAGTATAGTTATTTGAAATGTTCGTAAGTCCCCGTCATTTTAAACTAATATGCTCCTACTGTACATCTTATGTGGAGATTTGAATGGTTGGATGTGGATAAAAAGATCGGCTGGAACCAGATCTGGGTAGACATCTGTTTGCCCATTGTACTTGTAGTTCAGCACTGGTACACGACCAAGTTTTTTTTTTTAACCAATGGTAGACGACCAAGTCAATAATATAAGGTTGTTCGTAGCTTCCTCCCGTTGCTATCGAAAGGAAATCAAATGCGTGAGTTGTTGAATTCTGCTGCTGCTCCTTGACTTCCGTTCTGCACGTTGCGAGGACGTGTAGGCCGCCGTTGTTGGTTCCTCGAAGCAGCGGGTGCGACACGCACGGGCCGTACTGCTCCACTTTGTTTCGTGTTTGGGTACAGGAAACATCCGGATATTTTTGGTGCAGGTCTCTGGATTTTACCACCTGTTTTCACAAATTAATTTCGAAATTTGAACAGAGTTTAGATGAGTTAGCTCGAATTTAATTGAGAGAATTCCTTATGTGGCCCCATCTTAAAATCTGCTTCCCTAATTGGCCCAAAATTAAAAATTCTTCCCTATTTGACAAAAATAATTTTTGTTCCTTATATGACACTTCGGTCCATTTTAGGCACTAACAGTGTGAAGTATGAGGCAAAAAGACCATTTTGCCCCTAGTGCATTTTGTAACTATTCTAGCTGCAGTAAAAAAGCAATCAGTTCATCTATGTTTTAGGGATGTTCAATGGATGGTGCACATGTATATGTATGCTCCAATATTTTCTTCCTTGCGTAATCTGGTCTGTGTGTGTTAAAAGCCGTACAAAACATCCATAGAATTTGTACAAACATATCTATGATTAATACAGTACCTTATTCTGGTTAGTTTTCGATGAATTTTTGTACGCGCTAAACCCAATTATTTATGTAAGTCGTGGTGGACCGGCAAACAAGTAAATATGAGTGTATATATATGAGAAAAATTATAACTTTGATCTATTAAAGTACTACTGTTGACGTGTAGGTCCCACCTGTTGCTAGTGATAATATATTCAATATTTGACTAGAAGCTGATTAAGAGCACTCGGGTGCTCCATCCCCTATATTAAAAAATAACTAAATAATTAAAAAAGTCAAAAAAAAATTCTGGATATATTTTTGAAACAAATATGACTAGGTATTGTACTCATATAAAAGGTTTGGCCAAGAAATGATTCTCGTTGACTTCAGGGCAAAAAACCAAATTTATAACGACAATATAGCATGAATAGTACTTGTATCTGGCATTTTTTGAAAATCTTTGACCCCGGATACAATAAAAGGCATTCCCTATTTAATCTTTTTTATACGAGTGCAATACTTGATCATGTTTGATTCCATAAAAAGTTCTAGGATTTTTTTAATTTTTTTGAATTACTAAATTATTTTTTAATAAAGAGGGGCGTAGCACCCAAGAGCTCCTATGCATTTTTGATATTTGACTAGTTCATCATGTAGAATAGAATGCTGCAAAAGGATTGAAGGTTTACACTTTGATAAGAGAAATAATTACCAAAAAAGATAAATAGGTACATGCAAAACTAGGCAAGTTTGTAATTGACGTGCATGCATGCACTCACGTATAGAGTATTTGCTACTCCATCCGTTTTTTTTAGTTTGCATATAAGATTTGGTCAAAGTCAAAATTTGTAAAATTTGACCAACTTTATAGAAAAAAAATTAACATCTACAATACTAGGGTATGAAAATTAATTTCATGATGCATCTAACAATATATATTTCATATTATGAATCTTAATATATTTTTCTATAAATTTAATCAAAGTTAACAAAGTTTGACTTTAATAAAATTTTATATGTAGACTAAAAAAAACGGAAGGAGTACTAACGTAGGGATAACTCAACAAGCCAAGGTCTGCATGGCATGGAGCTGGCCGCCTCCTTATCCTCGGTACAGCACGCCTGATACTCCCCCCGCACGCCATGGCGCCATGTGTGCGTGGACGCCCAAGGCCGGACTGGCACGTGACCAACTAATCAAAACATGGTACTCCCTTCGTTTCAAAATAAATGACTTAATTTTATATTAACATTAGTACAAAATTGGGTCATTTATTTTAGAACGGAGGGAGTATATGGCACTATATTGATCATAGATAAGCTAGTACAATTATACGGATATTTTGTATGGCTTTTACACGCATAGACCAGTTTACCTAAGAAACGAAATATTAAAGCATACACATACATGCACAACACCCATTAAACATCCCTAAAGTATAGGTGAACAAATAGACATTGCTTTGTTTACTACATCCAGGATAGTTACACAATGGAGTAGGGGCAAAATGGTCTTTTCACTTCACATTTAACTCCGTTAGGGTCTAAAATGGACGGAAGTGTCATATAAGTAACAAAATTTACTTTAGGTGTCAAATAGGGAGAAATTTTTATGTTGGGTCAAATAGGAAAGTAAATTTAAAAAAAAAGGCTAAATAAGGAATTCTCTCAATGTAATTCGTGGAGGTGCTTATAGAGTACTCTGGTCTTTTTTCTCGTCGGATGTGTTATGTCCAACACAATGGAGAATTGGACTTTAAGTTGACGTTGGGCACTTCTTTTTTTTGAGCCATGCAGGAGAACTGCATGTGATCATTATAGAAGATAAAAAAACAAGTACAAAGTCATAAGCAACATACAAAAAAGCGACCAAAAGAAGAGAAAGACAAGGGGCGACATAGAATTATACAAACAAGGATTCAAAGCAATATGGATCATCTTTTACTTATAATTAGGATTCCATTACAAAGAATTTTTTCCATGACAAATTTAACATTTTTTTATGGCAATTTGTGTTTGCCGGAGACGACAAGTTCAATTGGCAAGCATGACAAACCTTTCTTGACTTTTTTAGAAAATTCCGTGCTTGTAAAATAAATTTACCGTCCTGGCGTCAACAGAACTGGCATAAAAACTTTCAATTTGCCATACTTAAAAATCAGATGTCGAATTTTTAGCATTAACGTATAACTAATACAAAAGTTGAATGTACTCTCCGGTCCTTTTTACTCCGCATATAAAATTTGTCTTAGGTCATACTCCCTCCTTTCCAAAATATGTGTCTCGACTTTATACTAGCTCTAGTACAAATTTGTACTAAGCTCAAACACTTATTTTGGGACGGAGGGAGTACTTCGTAAAGTTTGATCAGCTTTATAGAAAAGAACGTCAACACTCACAATATGAAATCAGTATCACTAGATGAGTCATGAATTCAATTTTCATGTTATAATTTTAGTATTGTAAATTTTACTCCACTTATAAGATTTGTCTGAAGTCACACCAGATAAAAGTTTGACCATATTTATATAAACAAATATCAATAAGAACCAGAGTTAGTATGAAGGCCAAGACGAACACTTTGAGATATGGGAAATGTATTATTATATAGACAAACGAAGAAATACCCACACCACGACACTCCAGGGTGGTGCGAGCAGAACCTTAGCCGCCACCCTGTCCCCTCCCCCATGAACTGTAGGGGAAGGTAGCATGCAATTTCAAAACTTTCCTACAATCACGCAAGATCCATCTAGGAGATGCATAACAACGAAAAGGAGAGAGTGTGTCCACGTATCCTCATAGACCGAAAGCGGAAGCGTTAGTTAACGCGGTTGATGTATTCAAACGTCTTCACGATCCAACCGATCCATGTACCGAACGTACGACACCTCTGTGTTCAGCACACGTTCAACTCGATGACGTCCCTCAAACTCTTGATCCAGTAGAGGATCGAGGAAGAGTTCCGCCAGCACGATGGCGTGGCGACAGTGTTGATGATGTGATCCGCGCAGGGCTTCGCCTAAGCACTATGACGCTATGACCGGAGGAGTAAACCGTGGAAGTGGGCACCGCACATGGCTAAGAGAATTCTTGGTGTCATATTGGGGTGGCCCCCGCCCCCGTATATAAAGGAGGGGGAGGAGGAGGCCGGCGGCCAAGGAGGGCGCGCCATTCGACCCCCCCTCCTTCCAATCAACGGAGAGGGGAAAGGGGAAGGGAGAGAGGGAGAAGGAAAGAGGGGGCCATGCCCCTCCCCTTGTCCAATTTGCATTGGGGAAAGGGGGGCGCGCGCCACCTCCCGTGGCCTGCCTCCTCTCCTCCACTATGGCCCAATAGGCCCAATAACTTTCCCAGGGGGTTTCGGTAACCTCCCGGTACTCAGAAAAATCCCAGATCTTCTTCGGAACCATTCTGGTGTCCGTGTATAACCTTTCAATATATCAACCTTTACCTCTCGGCCATTTCGAGACTCCTCGTCATGTCCGTGATCTCATTCGGGACTCTGAACAAACTTCGGTCATCAAAAACACAGAACTCATAATACAAATCGTCATCGAACGTTAAGCGTGCGGACCCTACGGTTTCGAGAGCTATGTAGACATGATCGAGACACATCTCCGGTCAATAACCAATAGCGGAACCTGGATGCACATATTGGCTCCTACATATTCTACGAAGATCTTTATCGGTCAAACCGCACAACAACATACATTGTTCCCTTTGTCATATGTATGTTACTTGCCCGAGATTCGATCGTCGGTATCATCATACCTAGTTCAATCTCATTACCGACAAATATCTTTACTCATTTCGTAATGATTCATTCCGTAACTAACTCATTAGTCACATTGCTTGCAAGGCTTATAGTGATGAGCATTACCGAGAGGGCCCAGAGATACCTCTCCAATACACAGGGTAACAAATCCTAATCTCGATCTATGCCAACCCAAACAACACCTTCAGAGACACCAGTAGAGCATCTTTATAATGACCCACTTACGTTGTGACGTTTGATAGCACACAAGGCGTTCCTCCGGTATTCAGGAGTTGCATAATCTCATAGTCAGAGGAACATGTATAAGTCGTGAAGAAAGTGATGTCTACTACACAACCTTCTTCTTGTAGACGTTGTTGGGCCTCCAAGTGCAGAGGTTTGTAGGACAATAGCAAATTTTCCTCAAGTGGATGACCTAAGGTTTATCAATCCGTGGGAGGCATAGGATGAAGATGGTCTCTCTCAAACAACCCTGCAACCAAATAACAAAGAGTCTCTTGTGTCCCCAACACACCCAATACAATGGCAAATTGTATAGGTGCACTAGTTCGGCGAAGAGATGATGATACAAGTGCAATATGGATGGTAGATATAGGTTTTTGTAATATAAAAATATAAAAACAGCAAGGTAACTAATGATAAAAGTGAGCACAAACGGTATTGCAATGCTAGGAAACAAGGCCTAAGGTTCATACTTTTACTAGTGCAAGTTCTCTCAACAATAATAACATAATTGGATCATATAACTATCCCTCAACATGCAACAAAGAGTCACTCCAACGTCACTAATAGCGGAGAACAAACGAAGAGATTATTGTAGGGTACGAAACCACCTCAAAGTTATCCTTTCTGCTCGATCTATTCAAGAGTACGTAGTAAAATAACACGAAGCTATTCTTTCCGTTCGATCTATCATAGAGTTCGTACTAGAATAAGATCTTAAGACACAAATCAACCAAAACCCTAATGTCACCTAGATACTCCATTGTCACCTCAAGTATCCGTGGGCATGATTATACGATATGCATCACACAATCTCAGATTCATCTATTCAACCAACACAAAGTACTTCAAAGAGTGCCCCAAAGTTTCTACCGGAGAGTCAAGACGAAAACGTGTGCCAACCCCTATGCATAAGTTCACAAGGTCACTGAACCCGCAAGTTGATCAACAAAACGTACGTCAAGTAGATCATGTGAATATCACATTGTCACCACAGATAAGCACGACAAGACATACATCAAGTGTTCTCAAATCCTTAAAGACTCAATCCGATAAGATAACTTCAAAGGAAACTCAATCCATTTCAAGAGAGTAGATGGGGAGAAACATCATAAATCCAACTATGATAGCAAAGCTCGTGATACATCAAGATCATGCCATGTCAAGAACACGAGGGAGAGAGAGAGATCAAACACATAGCTACTGGTACATACCCTCAGCCCCAAGGGTGAACTACTCCCTCCTCGTCGTGGAGAGTGTCGGCATGATGAAGATGGCCATCGGTGAGGGATCCCCCCTCCGGCAGGGTGCCGGAACAGGCTCCTGAGAGGTTTTTGGTGGCTATAGAGGCTTGCGGCGGTGGAACTCCCGATCTATTCTGTTCCCCGAAGGTTTTAGGGTATATGGAGATATATAGGCGAAAGAAGTCGGTAAGGGGAGCCACGAGGGGCCCACGAGGGTGGGGGCGTGCCCAGGGGAGGTGTGCGTGCCTCCCTGCCTCGTGGCCACCTCTAAGCTTCCCTTAAGTGCACTCCAAGTCCCCTGGATTGCTTCCGTTCCAAAAAGAACTTTCCTGAAACACTGATATTCCTTTTCTTTGAAACACTGAAATAGGCAAGAAAACAACAATCTGGCCTGGGCCTCCGGTTAATAGGTTAGTCCCAAAAATAATATAAAAGTGTATAATAAAGCCCGTAAACATCCAAAACACATAATATAAAAGCATGAATGCTTCATAAATTATAGATACGTTGGAGACGTATCAGAAAGCAGTAGCAATAAAACTGTAACGATCATAATGCATAGGGGTTGGCACACGTTTTCGTCTTGACTCTTCGGTAGAAACTTTGGGGAACTCTTTGAAGTACTTTGTGTTGGTTGAATAGATGTATCTGAGATTGTGTGATGCATATCGTATAATCATGCCCACGGATACTTGAGGTGACATTGGAGTATCTAGGTGACATTAGGGTTTTGGTTGATTTGTGTCTTAAGGTGTTATTCTAGTACGAACTCTATGATAGATCGAATGGAAAGAATAGCTTCATGTTATTTTACTACGGACTCTTGAATAGATCGAGCAAAAAGGATAACTTTGAGGTGGTTTTGTACCCTACAATAATATCTTCGTTTGTTCTCCGCTATTGGTGACTTTGGAGTGACTCTTTGTTGCATGTTGAGGGATAGTTATATGATCCAGTTATGTTATTATTGTTGAGAGAACTTGCACTAGTGAAAGTATGAACCCTAGGCCTTGTTTCCTAGCATTGCAATACCGTTTGTGTTTACTTTTATCATTAGTTACCTTGATGTTTTTATAATTTCATATTACAAATACCTATATCTACCATCCATATTGCACTTGTATCACCATCTCTTCGCCGAACTAGTGCACCTATACAATTTACCATTGAATTGTCTGTGTTGGGGACACAAGAGACTCTTTGTTATTTGGTTGCAGGGTTGTTTGAGAGAGACCATCTTCATCCTACGCCTCCTACGGATTGATAAACCTTAGGTCATCCACTTGAGGGAAATTTGCTACTGTCCTACAAACCTCTACACTTGGAGGCCCAACAACGTCTACAAGAAGAAGGTTGTGTAGTAGACATCAAGCTCTTTTCTGGTGCCATTGCTGGGGAGGTGAGTGCTTGAAGGTATATCTTTAGATCCTGCAATCGAATCTTTTTGTTTCTTGTTTTATCACTAGTTTAGTTTATAAAAGAAAACTACAAAAAATGGAATTGAGTTTGCCTCATACGCTTCATCTTTCTAATATCTTTCCTAAGAATGATGGAAAGGAAAATTGTGCTCAAGTGCTAGAAGAAGAAGTCTACAAAATGTTTGGTACTAAATCTTTGAATGATGAGCATGATTGCAATGTTGTTAGTATGAACTCTTTGAATATCCATAGTACTAATGATGATTACACTAGTCATGATGAAAATGTCTCTTATAAGCATGTCAACTTTTATGGAATACATAGAGCTTGCAAGTACACACCAAATAGGGAAGATAGATTTTGCAAGAGGCATAAGTATTTGGAAACTAAATGGTTGCAAGAAAGACTAGATGATTGTGCTGAAAGATTCAATATTATCGCCATCCTTGTGAACTTTGCAATGAACAAGGTCATTTAAATCTCCAATGTAGATTGTTTCATGATCGAATCACCCTTGAGCATCATAAAGAGCTTAGTCTTCTTTTGGGGTATGAAGAAATGAAACGTATAACTGAGGGTATTCCAAAATTTAATGTTGATAGATTTCTTGATTTTGATCTAGAAGAAATTTATATGTATTGTGTGGTGAATTGCATTGAAAATCCTTATATTGTCAATTACATAAAGAAAAGAAAATAGAAGATGAAGAGAATACTAATGAAAGGGAGGATACTTCCCAATATCCTCCTATTATTTCTTATGATGAATCGGGTAACGAGGAGGAGCCTTCTATTCAACCAATCTCATTAATAAGGAGCTCAAAAAAGAGGGTTATACCCACACATGATGTGAAGAATAAAAAGAAAAGACGGAGAAGCAAAGGCAGAAAGGTATCCCTCCCAAATGATGTTGCTCCTATTACTCATTGTGATGATGATAATTTCTATACTATTGGTGCTATCCATACTATTAATGAGGAGAGTGACTATGCTTATGATATGAAAAGGCACAAGCTTGGGGATGCTATGTTTGATGAGAATGAAATATTTGAGAATATATTTGCTGCAATTAATGTTTATCCCAAGCTTGGGGATGCTATGTTTAATGAATATGATATTTTTAGCCTCCCAAGTTTTGATATGCAAAGTTGTTATGATGATAGCATGCCTCCTACCTATGATGATTATATTGATGAAAGTTGGTTTGGAAGAGTGTCAACTTTAGGAAGTAATGATCCCACTATTTTGGAGGGTGTTGAATCTTATAATATTTATGAAAGTGGATTTGGAGAAGTCATGACTTTATTTAGTGATGAATCCACTATTTTGGAAGAGGTTTCAATTGATTATGATGAGAACAATGTTGCTACTTATGATGATTATTGTGATGAAACTTATGCTATAAAAAGTAGTGATGACTATATTTATAATACTTGTCATGATTATGATTACCCTTTTTCTGAACATTACTCTTTTAATATGGAAACAATTTATAGTATTCGAGTCTCTTATGATACTCCCACTATTCCGAATGAGAAGAATTTTGCTTATGTGGGGAGTAATAAAAATTCTATGCTTGTAGATCATGAAAAGAATGCTTCATGTGATGGTTATATTGTTGAATTCATTCATGATGATACTGAAAATTATTATGAGGGAGGAACATATGCTTGTAGGAATTGCAATAATATCAAGTTTCCTCTCTATGTGCTTAACATCTTGAAGTTATGCTTGTTTTGCGTTCCTATGCTAGTTGATTATTGTTCCCATAAGTTGTTTGCTCACAAAATCCCTATGCATAGGAAGTGGGTTAGACTTAAATATGCTAGTAATATTCTTCATGATGCCCTCTTTATGTTTCAATTCTTATCTTTTATACGAGCATCATCGAAATCATCATGCCTAGCTAAAAAGGCATTAAAGAAAAGCGTTTGTTGGGAGACAACCCAATATTTACCTTTACTGTTTTTGTGTTTTCACATGATTATGATATTGTATTAATCATGTTTTATAGATTTTGTTTCAATAAAGTGCCAAGTAAGACCTTTAGGATAGCTTACGGTGATAGTTGTGTTGATCCTGCTGAAAATCAGAAACTTTTGCACCCAGTAAATTAGTTTTGATAATTCATAGAAATGTTCTTTGGATCGGAATATTTTTGCTCTGGATTTGCACACAAATTGCTTAGGTTTTCCTAATTTGGTAGAATTTTTGGAGTTACAGAAGTATTCGAATGATACAGATTACTACAGACTGTTCTGTTTTTTGATAGATTCTGTTTTCTATGTGTTGTTTGCTTATTTTGATGAATCTATGAGTAGTATCAGAGGGTATGAACCATAGAGAAGTTGGAATACAGTAGATATTACACTACTATGAATTTAGAATGAGTTCACAACAGTACCTAATTGGTGGTTTATTTTCTTATACTAACGGAGCTTACGAGTTTTCTGTTGAGTTTTGTGTTGTGAAGTTTTCAAGTTTTGGGTAAAGATTCTATGGACTATGGAATAAGGAGTGGAAAGAGCCTAAGCTTGGGGATGCCCAAGGCACCCCAAGGTAATATTCAAGGATAACCAAGAGCCTAAGCTTGGGGATGCCCTGGATGGCATCCCCTCTTTCGTCTTCGTTCATCGGTAACTTTACTTGGAACTACATTTTTATTCACCACATGATATGTTTTTTGCTTAGAGCATCATTTTGTTTTATTTTGTTTTGCTTGATGTTTGAATAAAATACCAAGATCTGAAATTCTTAAATGAGAGAGAGTCTTCACATAGCTACATAATTATTTAACTACTCATTGATCTTCACTTATATCTTTTTGGACTAGTTTGTCATTTACTCGTGTGCTTCACTTATATCCTATGAGTAAATGGTTGAATGATTTTAATATCATAAATCTGAAATTATATATGTTTCATATGCTTATCCCATGGGGAGTAATGACTTCACATCTAAGAAGTAGAGGTGGTAAAATTATTGAAGGTTAGCAAACATTGTATTGGTCACTTGAACAATTCATGAAAGAATATTGAAGGAAGAGAGATTTCACATATAAATATACTATCTTAGACATCCTCTATGATTGTGAGCCCCATTAATTATTTTCAAACCTGATCAAATTAGTTGAAATTGGACAAGGAAGACAACATAATGAGTTATGCTTGGGTATATTTGTATAGAAGTTATATTGTTATAGATCCTCCAACATGTGGTGCTTGCTATTTAGAATCCTTTGCTAACCAAAATGTCTGTACTAAGCGGGAATACTGCTTGTTCATCTAAATTCTTTGAACCAAGTTTCTTCCATGAGTGTCCACCATATCTACCTATATGCGGTATTTACCTACCGTTCCAAGTAAATTTGCATGTGCGAAACTCTAAATCTTTAAATAATAATCTGTTTTGTATGCCCGAATCGCTCATGTAGCGACTAGGGGTTGTCAATATCTTCCATGCTAGGTGGGTTATTCTCACGATGAGTGGACTCCGCTCATCATTCACGAGAAAAATTGCTGGTAACTGGGATGCCCGGTCCTATGATCAAAAGATCAAAAAAACAAATCACAAATAATTTAAACAAAACTCCCCCAGGATTGTTGATAGTTGGACAACACCCGTTGTTTCGGACAAGCCGTGGAGTGTGATTGTTGGTGGAGGGGGAGTGAAATCTTTACCTTTCTGTTTGGGAACCGCCTATAATGTATCTAGTATGGACGATATTGGGAACTCTTGGTTGTTATATTGACAATGAAAGCATACCTCTCAAAATTATTTTCATCTCTGTTTTAAAGCTTCGAGCTCTGGCACCTCTGCAAATCCCTACTTCCCTCTGCGAAGGGCCTATCTTTTACTTTTATGCAAGAGTCAGTAGTATTCCTTTTCATTCCAACCTACTCTTTAGTTGGCAAGCTTCATGTGATGGGGAAAGATCTAAGCATATATGGCTATTCAAATATATTTGATCATGAATTATTATTGTTGACAATTATCTATATGATAAGTAAGTTGGGAGGCGAAACATTAAGCCCCTATCTTTCTTTGTGTTCGATTGATGCTATTTGTTTTAAAAATATGCTTTGAGTGGTAGCAATCATGGAAGACTATATGATAGTTGAGTATGCGGGATTTGCTAAATCAAAGCTCTTACATAGACCCTTCCCGAAAATAAGATGAACTGCAATTGTTTGATGACTGAGAACATAATTTGCTAGTTTCAAGAAAGTTTATGGTCTATGATTTAACATGTGAATAGCTTGTTACTTGATCGTGAGAAGTTTTATGATATGAACTACTGTTATGACATATAATGATGCTACAAAAGGTGATTGCAATTATCATTGATAAAACTTGTGCACCTGCTAGCATTCACACTTCATAAATTATTTCTTTTATCATTTACCTACTCGAGGACGAGCAGGAATTAAGCTTGGGGATGCTAATACGTCTCCAAGTATCTATAATTTATGAAGTATTCATGCTATTATATTATCTGTTTTGGATGTTTATGTGCTTTATTATACACTTGTATATTATTTTTGGGACTAACCTATTAACCGGACGCCCAGCCCAAATTGTTGTTTTCTTGCCTATTTCAGTGTTTCGAAGAAAAGGAATATCAAACGGAGTCCAAACGGAATGAAACCTTTGGAAGACTTATTTTTGGAGCCGAAGCAATCCAGGAGACTTGGAGTAGACGTTGGGGCAGCTTCAAGGTGGCCACGAGGCAGGGAGGTGCGCCCTACCCCCTGGGCGCGCCCCACCCTCGTGGGCCCCTCGTGGCTCCCCTGACCAACTTCTTTCACCTATATATATCCATATACCCTAAAAACATCGAAGAGCACAATAGATCGGGAGTTCCACCGTCGCAAGCATCTGTATCCACCAAAAACCAATCGGGGCCCTGTTCCAGTACCCTGCCGGAGGGGGGATCCCTCACCGGTGGCCATCTTCATCATCCCGGCGCTTTCCATGAAGAGGAGGGAGTAGTTCACCCTTGGGGCTGAGGGTATGTACCAGTAGCTATGTGTTTGATCTCTCTCTCTCTCTCTCACTCACTCTCTCTCGTGTTCTTGATACGACATGATCTAGATGTATCGCGAGCTTTGCTATCATGGTTGGATTTATGATGTTTCTCCCCCTCTACTCTCTTGAAATGGATTGAGTTTCCTTTGAAGTTATCTTATCGGATTGAGTCTTTAAGGATTTGAGAACACTTGATGTAAGTCTTGCCGTGCTTATCTGTGGCGACAATGTGATATTCACGTGATCTACTTGACGTACGTTTTGTTGATCAACTTGCGGGTTCAGTGACCTTGTGAACTTATGCATAGGGGTTGGCACACGTTTTCATCTTGACTCTCCGATAGAAACTTTGGAGCACTCTTTGAAGTACTTTGTGTTGGTTGAATACATGAATCTGAGATTGTGTGATGCATATCGTATAATCATGCCCACTGATACTTGAGGTGACATTGGAGTATCTAGTTGACATGGTTTTGGTTGATTTGTGTCTTAAGGTGTTATTCTAGTACGAACTCTATGATAGATCGAACGGAAAGAATAGCTTCATGTTATTTTACTACGGACTCTTGAATAGATCGATCAGAAAGGATAACTGATGACCCACAAGTATAGGGGATCTATCGTAGTCCTTTCGATAAGTAAGAGTGTCGAACCCAATAAGGAGCAGAAGGAAATGACAAGCGGTTTTCAGTAAGGTATTCTCTGCAAGCACTAAAATTGAAGGTAACAGATAGTTTTGTGATAAGATAATTTGTAACCGGTAACAAGCAATGAAAGTAAATAAAGTGCAGCAAGATGGCCCAATCCTTTTTGTAGCAAAGGACAAGCCTGGACAATTTCTTATAATGAGAAAAGAGCTGCCGAGGACACATGGGAATTATCGTCAAGCTAGTTTTCATCACGCTCATATGATTCACGTTTGGTACTTTGATAATTTGATATGTGGATGGACCGGTGCTTGGGTACTGCCCTTACTTGGACAAGCATCCCACTTATGATTAACCCCTATTGCAAGCATCCACAACTACAAAAGAAGTATTAAGGTAAACCTAACTACAACATTAGACATATGGATCCAAATCAGCCCCTTGCGAAGCAATGCATAAACTAGGGTTTAAGCTTCTGTCACTCTAGCAACCCATCATCTACTTATTACTTCCCAATGCCTTCCTCTAGGCCCAAATAATGGCGAAGTGTCATGTAGTCGATGTTCACATAACACCACTAGAGGAGAGACAACATACATCTCATCAAAATATCGAACGAATACCAAATTCACATGACTACTAATAGCAAGACTTCTCCCATGTCCTCGGGAACAAAAGTAACTACTCACAAAGCATATTCATGTTCATAATCAGAGGAGTATTAATATGCATTAAGGATCTGAACATATGATCTTCCACCAAGTAAACCAATTAGCATCAACTACAAGAAGTAATCAACACTACTAGCAACCCATAGGTACCAATTTGTGGTTTTGATACAAGAGATGAACTAGGGTTTTGAGAGGAGATGGTGCTGGTGAAGATGTTGATGGAGATTGACCCCCTCCCGCAGAGAGGATCGTTGGTGATGACGATGGTGATGATTTCCCCCTCCCGCAGGGAAGTTTCCCCGGCAGAACAGCTCCGCCGTAGCCCTAGATTGGTTCTGCCAAGGTTCCGCCTCGTGGCGGCGGAGTTTCGTCCCGTAAGATTGCTTATGATTTTTTCCAGGGTAAAAGCCTTCATATAGCAGAAGATGAGCACCAGAGGGCCACTAGGGGGCCCAGGAGACAGGGGGCGCGCCCAGTAGGGGTGGGCGCGGCCCCCACCCTCCTGGCCAGGGTGTGGGCTCCCTCTGGTGTTTTCTTCGCTCAATAATTCTTATTAATTCCAAAAATGACTTCCGTGGAGTTTCAGGATTTTTGGAGCTGTGCAGAATAGGTTTCCAATATTTGCTCCTTTTCCAGCCAAAATTCCAGCTGCCGGCATTCCCCCTCTTCATGGTAAACCTTGTAAAATAAGAGAGAATAGCCATAAGTATTGAGACATAACGTGTAATAACAGCCCATAATGCAATAAATATTGATATAAAAGCATGATGCAAAATGGACGTATCAACTCCCCCAAGTTTAGACCTCGCTTGTCCTCAAGCGGAAGCCGAAATCGAAAAAAATGTCCACATGTTTAGAGATAGAGGTGTCGATAAAAATAAAATACGGACATGAGGGCATCATGATCATTCTTATAACAGCAACATATATAGACTTTTGTCATATGATTTCTTATGCTCAAGTAACAATCAATTCACAATGTCAAGTACGGTTCATAAACTTCATTGGGAACTAACAAACTATAATCTCAGTCATTGAAACAATTGCAATTTATCGTAACATCAGAAAGACTCAAGAATAGAGCTTTTCAGCAAGTCCACATACTCAACCATCATATAGTCTTCTACAATTGCTAACACTCACGCAATACTTGTGGTTATGGAGTTTCAACCGGACATTGAGAAAGATAGGGGCTTATTGTGTTGCCTCCCAATGTATTCACTTTTGGGTGATGTCAACAATAATAATTCATGCTAACTTACATCAAATTGGATATATATATATACACACGGTCTATTCTGCTAATATTAGCAGAATAACTATTCTGCACACCAATTCGGCACTGCATGCTCAACAGAAGCGCACTGCATCATTTTGACGACGAGCACTGCAATAGAGACTAATGAACTTCTCTTCGGAAAAAATTACACGCGTTATTTTTTTGGTACTGTTTTTGCTCTAATTTTTAACCATTTATCAGAATGAGGCGTGTAATATACCATTGAAAAGCTATGGATTAGGCGCAACTTCGACATGTTGAACACTTTTCGAGATTCCACACGGTTTAAAAGCAGTTTTGAAAATAATGCGGCGGATGACGATTGGCAGCGAGCGTTTTTTCGCATTTTTTTCTAAACCGCTTGTCGGAATGAAGCAAGTGATACGCCGTTGGATAGATATCGTCGAGGCGCATCTTTTTAATATATAAATCTTTCTCTAATTCGTTATGGTTTAAGAGCAGTTTCAAATTTACTAAATCGCGGAATTCTGTTTTTTAAATTTTTTTCAAATTTTCGGCACTGTTTTCGCTCCAGTTTTTGAACCGTTTGTCAAAACGAGGCGTGCGATACGCCGTTGGAAAGCTACGAACGAGGCGCAACTTTCATATGTTGCAATGGTTTTGAGATTCCTTACGGTTTAAACTTAATTTTGGAAATCGTTTGGCGGACGATGAGTGGCAGCGGCCGTTTTTTGCGAAATTTTTACAAACCACTGGTCGGAATGATTCAAACGATACTCCGTTGGAAAGATATCGATGAGGCACAACTTTTTCATGTAGAACACTCTCTCTAATTCTTTACGGTTTAAGAGGAATTTCAAATTTACCGAAATGCGAGCACTCTGTTTTTTGCGACACCAAAATCGACGTGGGTACTTCATCCGACTGAAAACCGCACTTCATCAGACGAAAAACAGCACTACATCAGGCGGGTAAGAGAACTGCATGATTTCTTTTTTGTTTAGACGTAAATTTTTGAAGACGAGGAAGAAAACCGCACTACTTTTAGACTAAAAACCACACTGCATCAGACGGGCTAGCGGACTGCATGATTTCTTTTTTGTGGGACGTAAATTTTTGAAGACGAGGAAGAAAACCGCACTTCTTTTAGACTGAAAACCGCACTGCATCAGACGGTAAAGTGAACCCCATAACTTTTCTTCTCTTTTTTTTAACTTTTTTTGTTTTATGGGAACCACATGGTCAAAGTTTGTGAACCGTCTGGCCGAGATTAGAGAGCTGCATTTTTTTTGGTGAAAGTGAATCATAGGGAAGAAACTAGCGGACTACATGTAAAAAGAAACAAACTTCTATGATGATTTTTTATTGTTTTTATAAAGGGAATGTTTTTACAAGGGAAACCACAGGAGTGCACTGCAAACATACATACTGCACTGCAAGCATACAGAAAACAAGTGAAAACAGCCACATGCAACAATACAAATTGTTTTCTAAAAAATCACAATGATCTGGGTGTACTACATACATACCCACACCGCATTGCAAATATATACAAAAGGAACTACATGCACATGATGCTTCCTTTTTTCTCGCATATGCAAAAATGAACTAACATATAGTACAAGTGAACCGCATCTGCAAGAGTGTGACACGAGAGTGCCAGCCAGCCATCAAGATGAGCACGCACAGGCTTTGGCCGTCGGGGTGCACGGACACTTCAAAACGAGCACGAGGGGTCCGAGGTGCACTGCACTGCACGCCAGACCCGTGAGCACTGCATGCCAGCACCGCGCGCACTGCATGCCAGCACCGCGCGCACTGCAAGCCTGCACCTATATGCACCAACAACTTATGCTAAGGAAGATAAGAAACTATGTGATAGCAAGATATATGACAAAGAACAATATGGCTATCACAAAGTAAAGTGCATAAGTAAAGGGCTCGGGTAAGAGATAACCGAGGCACGCGGAGACGATGATGTATCCCGAAGTTCACACCCTTGCGGATGCTAATCTCCGTTTGGAGCGGTGTGGAGGCACAATGCTCCCCAAGAAGCCACTAGGGCCACCATAATCTCCTCACGCCCTCGCACAATGCAAGACATCGTGATTCCACTAAGGGACCCTTAAGGGCGGTCACCGAACCCGTACAAATGGCGACCCTTGGGGGTGGTCAACGAACCAGTACACTTTGGCAACCCTTGGGGGCGGTCACCGGTACCCGTCAAATTGCTCGGGGCGATCTCCACAACCTAATTGGAGACCCCGACGCTTGCCCGGAGCTTTACACCACAATGATTGAGATCCGGACAACACCAACCATCTAGGGAGCCAAGGCACCCAAGAGGAACAAGCTCTAGGGTGTCCAAAACACCCAAGAGTAACAAGCTCAAGGGTACCAAGCACCCAAGAGTAATAAGCTTCTCAACTTGTAACTTCCACAAATCACGTGGAGAACTCAAACCGATGCACCAAATGCAATGGCAAGGGCACAAGGAGTAACCAAGTCCTTCTCTCTCAAATCCCACCAAAGCAACTAATGCTAGGGAGGAAATTGAGAGGAAGAACAAGAAGGAGAACACAAAGAACTCCAAGATCTAGATCCAAGGGGTTCCCCTCACATAGAGGAGAAAGTGATTGGTGGAAGTGTGGATCTAGATCTCCTCTCTCTTGTCCCTCAAAAACTAGCAAGAATCCATGGAGGGAGTGAGAGTTAGCAAGCTCGAAGAAGGTCAACAATGGGGGCAAAAATGAGCTCAAGAGATAGGGAACCATTGGGGAAGAAGACCCCCTTAAATAGGTCCCCACAAATCTGCCCGTTATGTGCAAAATAACATAGGAGCGGTACAACCGCTATGAGCACCGGTACAACCGGTAACAGACAATAGGCGGTACAACCGGCCCACAACCGCCCAACAACCGCACCACAACAGAAACTAGTCCGGTGGTAGAGCGGTACATGACCGGTACAACCTCCGGACCAATTCTGGAGCGGTACAACCGCTCTAAACACCGGTTGTACCGGTACAACCTCTCTATGGGGCGGTACAACCTCTCTATGTAAAACAGGCAATATCAAAATAGCCACAACTTTCGCATACGAGCTCCGAATTCAACGAAATCAACTTTGTTGGAAAGCTAGCAACAAGGGCTAACGCAATCTTGAAAGAAATAACAATAAGAAGCAAATTAGAAAAGGCCCATAATAAAAAGGTGAGAACCCTTCCTCGGATAAGACCGGTAAAACCTCCAACATCGAAAACATCATAGAAGACGCATGTGAACTCCGTTTTCGATGAACTCAAGCTTGTCATCAAGATGATCATAATCTCTAAGACTCACAAAGAGAACCAAACAAGAACCAAAAAACATGATGCAAGGATGCAATGGTTTGAGATCTCTACTAACGACACGATCAAGCTACCAACTTGAGAGCCCCCCTTGGTAGTACGGCAAACGATCCTATAACCCGGTCTCCCAACTACCACCACGAGACCGGTAAAAGAGAAAACCTATCAAGGGCAAACATTTTCCTTGCACATGGTCCACTTGAGCTCGATGATGACGATCTTGACTCCCTCAAGTTGGACCACCTTTCTTGATTGCGTTGGCTCGATGAAGACTAGATGATTGCTCCCCCATAGTCCACTATGGGTGAGCCTCTCTTCGGCACATCTTCACAAGACCATTGACACCACAAAGGATGGCAAGATTCAAGCACTTGATCTCTTCGTGATACTCCACTAGAACTTGCACACGACAATCATGATGACGATCACCACTTGATGTCATCCTTTCCATGGGTTGTATGATATATTCCTCTTGACGCAAGCCCATGGACACGTACCTAATCCCACATAGAACTCTCACATAGACCATGGGTTAGTACACAAAGTGCAATGGAAAATGCTTACCATACCATGGGATCACTTGATCCCTCTCGGTACATCTTCTACGCTTTGTGAGTTGATCAACTTGATTCACTCTTGACTTAGTCTTGATCAACCTTGAATCTTTCCAACTCTATTCATTTGGATGATGTCTTGAAGGTAAACATGAATGATCACACAATCTTCTTCTTCAAGACATGCTTGCAATAACCTCAACACTCACATGACCAATCTTATAATAATTCCTTAATAGCACCTTGGACAACTCATAAACTCCTTGAAACCAACACATGGACTTCAAGAAAAGCCTATGGACAAAACCCTCAAATATAACTCAAGGCAACCATTAGTCCATAGAGATTGTCATCAATTACCAAAACCAAACATGGGGGCATCGCATGTTCTTTCAATCTCCCCCATTTTGGTAATTAATGACAATCACTTTCAAGAGAGTTTATATAAGGAATTATGCATCACCATGCAATGCAACAACCAATAGTGCATGCGAATGAGATGCAAATGCTAAGGAACAAAACCAAAGCAAGAGGAGACAACTCTCTAAACTTCTCCACAAAACTCTCTGAAACTTCTCTCCCATTGGCATCGATTGCCAAAATGGGCTAAAAGCTTAGAAGGCCAATATAAAATATGATCCTCCATAAATTGTGTATTTATCAACAAGAGAGTGGAATGCAATACACATATCCAACGATAAATACTTGGAGGAAGACAAACTATATTGAGGCCCAAAGATTGCAAAAGGAAGATATGCCACAAAGACATAATCAAAGAGAGAAACAAGCAATCAAGCAACCAAAAGATACCAATTGAAGCAAGCTATCAAAAGATACCAATTGAACCAACTAGGCCAATGATCCTACGAGCCACATGAATAAAGGATATTATGAGAAGAGCGGAGTAGTGTTCTAAAGAAACTAGAGAAGCTCCCCATGATTTGTGCACATCAAGAATTTTTATATTTGGATACAAAGTGCACAAAATAGGATCATAGCTCCCCCAAAATCAATAGAAACTTACAACAAGTGCAAGTGAGTATATAGGAAACTAAGCCTAGTACTTGCAACAAACACATGGTTGAGCAACAAGTAAGAGAGGCAACTTAAGAGTGGGCTCAACCAAAAAGATGTGTGTGAGTCAAGTCAATGCACTTGAGAAGACTAATGTACAGAAGAGCATTAAGCATCAATAAAGTCTTCAAAGAATGAGGCACACGGTGCAAGGCCTATAATTCCCACACACAACTAGAGAATGGGTTCACAAGCTTACTAATAAGCATATAGAGAACCTATGCTTGTGACAACCCGCGGTGAAGATAGAAGATGAAAGGCGCATCAAGACGAGGGATGCCAATTAAGATGGCAAAAAAACTCGTAAAGATAAGCATGAGGAAAATAATCTTCACCACACAAGAGCGCATCAAGATGCAACGATAGAAGACACGCACTCAGGGCAAAAGCTTTCATGGAGCCACCAAAGAAATAACATAAGAAAGACAAGGTGGACGTGAAAGAAAGGATATCATCTAGATATGCAACTTCTCTCAAGTGTATAAGATTCTAGGTAGATGAAATCATGATGATATATATATCTACAAAGAAGGATGTACACCCGAAATAGTTACAACACGAAGGAACAAGATATCCAAAAGGAAGTCATACATATACCAATAAGATATTTGCTTGAGAGCATAGCACATGGTTAGATATGGTATTATTGTATATATATGAATACCAGCCACACGAACATCAAAGACATCACAACTAGCAACAATACATCATTGTTGGGATGCTTTGATAAAGGAAACAAGTATCACAAGAAAGAATGGATAACATGCCATGATACAACCTACACAAGGTTGATGCAAGAAATGTGTGCATGAAGTATATGAAGATACTTGTTACCGAGATAACATTGGAAGGATGTACTAGATACCAATTGAAGGTACAAAGTAGTTCATTGATCATCCTAGCTTGACTCCAATAAGCACATGGTGACAACACCTTCCTTGTGAGTGAGCCGAGCATCCAATGCATCTCCACTTGTTCCTAGAACAACAACACAAACAAAATGGTACCCAAATTCATTGGGACCAAAGAGTCAGAGAACCAACAACATATAGGACAAGCTCCACATAAATATGTGCATATAGATATGAAAATGAATTTCATGCACATCTCATCCAATTTGAGACTTGGTGGAGTTCCCCCTATATATTGTGTCAAAGAAACGAAAGATGCCAAAGAAACTACAAGAAGTAAATATGCATGCTCAAGACTTTCAAGAACCGAGACCAAAAGACAAAGAAATACCAAGCGAAGAAAAGATACCAAATGAATAAATCATCACTTGAAGGATGTCCATAAAAGATACATCAAGGAATGAGATATCCATTGATACACTCAAAAAGAAAGATGTCAAACTCCCAAAAGAGAGAATGGTTCCAAACAAACCAAGCCCTCTACAAAGTTTCATGATGGCACAAAGTACCAAAAAGAAATGGCTTGCCTTCCACAAACACACACTTGATAAGGATCACAAGATGAGTGTTTTATAGAGAATAGGATAGCTCCACCAAGACTAGTGCATTATAGAGAATTTGCATTTGAATACAAAATGCACAAGGTGGGATCACCACTTTCACAATATCTAGAAAACACTAGACAAGGTCATGAAATTAACAAGATCCACAAGTGGTATGGAATACAATGGGAGTTGACACAATCCTAGGCAAGAGATAAAGCAAATAAAAGCAAAGGCCAATGTAAAGATGATCAATAATTTCTACCACACATAAGTGAGTACCAATTGTCAAAAGACAAGAAGTATTTGGAAATAATTCCCGGTGGTAGATAACAAGGATATCCGACATCATCTTCACACCAAACAAAAAGCAAATTGCAACTTGTAGAGCTAACATGCCACCTAGGAACAAGATAATTTACAATATCAATTCTAGGTGACAATGTCTCAAATGTACACATTTTCTAGGCTAGTAATATACACATAGCATATTACTCCCCCGTAATGTGATACCAATTAAAGATAAACAAGAGGCAAAATAACGATCCAACACGAGATAATTAATGGACAATATAGAATTTGAATTTCTCATGAGAAGACATACCACATAGCGACTAGATAATCTTGAAATATCAATACTAGATGGTATTACTCATGTACACATATATATAGGATTGTGAGGTGCACAAAGCACATCACTTCCCCATAATGGGATATTCCAGTAATCTCTCACAAGAGCCAACTAAGAAAAGAACAAGATGCAAAAGGCTCAATGCATGACACACACGTACATGATGTGCAAACCAACACACACATACTTGATTGCTCAAGATAATCAAGTTGGAAGCACAACATATACAAACACATGCAAGGAACAAAACCAAACATGTAAAGGGGTAAGTAACTATCAATGTAAACACTTTAAGCACGAGTTACCGCATGGAGAAACATTGGATATAAGATAGAAATTTGATAATTCGAATAACTTGGCTTGAGACAATTAGAATGATGAAGTCCCCTTAATTCTGTTGGAAATATGCCCTAGAGGCAATAATAAAAGTATTATTATTATATTTCCTTGTTCATGATAATTGTCTTTTATTCATGCTATAATTGTATTATCCGGAAATCGTAATACACGTGTGAATACATAGACCACAATATATCCCTAGTGAGCCTCTAGTTGACTAGCTCGTTGTGATCAACAGATAGTCATGGTTTCCTGGCTATGGACATTGGATGTCGTTGATAACGGGATCACATCATTAGGAGAATGATGTGATGGACAAGACCCAATCCTAAGACTAGCACAAAAGATCGTGTAGTTCATTTGCTAGAGCTTTGCCAATGTCAAGTATCTCTTCCTTCGACCATGAGAGCGTGTAACTCCTGGATACCGTAGGAGTGCTTTGGGTGTATCAAACGTCACAACGTAACTGGGTGACTATAAAGTTGCACTACAGGTATCTCCGAAAGTTCCTATTGTTTTATGCGGATCGAGACTGGGATTTGTCACTCCGTGTAAACGGAGAGGTATCTCTGGGCCCACTCGGTAGGACATCATC
This sequence comes from Triticum aestivum, assembly GCF_018294505.1. Classification (NCBI taxonomy): domain Eukaryota; kingdom Viridiplantae; phylum Streptophyta; class Magnoliopsida; order Poales; family Poaceae; genus Triticum; species Triticum aestivum. Next base: position 242,882,152 of record NC_057813.1, read on the forward strand.
ATATGCGCAATGTGACCAAGGAGTTGATCACGGGATGATGTGTTACGGAACGAGTAAAGTGACTTGCCGGTAACGAGATTGAACAAGGTATTGGATACCGACGATCGAATCTCGAGCAAGTAACATACCGATAGACAAAGGGAATTGAATACGGGATTGATTAAGTCCTTGACATCATGGTTCATCCGATGAGATCATCGTGGAACATGTGGGAGCCATCATGGGTATCCAGATCCCGCTGTTGGTTATTGACCGGAGAACGTCTCGGTCATGTCTACATGTCTCCCGAACCCGTAGGGTCTACACACTTAAGGTTCGATGACGCTAGGGTTATAAAGGAAGTTTGTATGTGGTTACCGAATGTTGTTCGGAGTCCCGGATGAGATCCCGGACGTCACGAGGAGTTCCGGAATGGTCCGGAGGTAAAGATTTATATATGGGAAGTCCTATTTTGGCCACCGGAAAATGTTTGGGATTTTTCGGTATTGTACCGGGAAGGTTCTAGAAGGTTCTGGAGTGGGGCCCACCTGCATGGGGGGACCCACATGGACGTGGGTAGTGGGGGCAAGGCCCCACACCCCTGGTCAAGGCGCACCAAGATCCCCCCTTAGAAGGAATAAGATCATATCCCGAAGGGATAAGATCAAGATCCCTAAAAAGGGGGGATAACAATCGGTGGGGAAGGAAATAATGAGATTTCTTTCCTCCCACCTTGGCCAACGCCCCAATGGACTTGGAGGGCAAGAAACCAGCCCCTCCACCCCTATATATAGTGGGGAGGCGCATGGGAGCTATACACGAAGTTCTGGCACAGCCCTACCTCTCTCCCTACTCCTCCTCTCCCATGGTGCTTGGCGAGCCCTGCTGGATTGCCACGCTCCTCCACCACCACCACGCCGTTGTGCTGCTGTTGGATGGAGTCTTCCTCAACCTCTCCCTCTCTCCTTGCTGGATCAAGGCGTGGGAGACGTCACCGGGCTGTACGTGTGTTGAACGCGGAGGTGCCGTCCGTTCGGCACTAGGATCATCGGTGATTTGAATCACGACGAGTACGACTCCATCAACCCCGTTCACTTGAACGCTTCCGCTTAGCGATCTACAAGGGTATGTAGATGCACTCTCTTTCTACTCGTTGCTGGTCTCTCCATAGATAGATCTTGGTGACACGTAGGAAAATTTTGAATTTCTGCTACGTTCCCCAACAGTGGCATCATGAGCTAGGTCTATTGCGTAGATTCTTTGCACGAGTAGAACACAAAGTAGTTGTGGGCGTTGATGTTGTTCAATATGCTTACCGTTACTAGTCCAATCTTGTTTCAACGGTATTGTGGGATGAAGCGGCCCGGACCGACCTTACACGTACTCTTACGTGAGACAGGTTCCACCGATTGACATGCACTTGGTGCATAAGGTGGCTAGCGGGTGCCAGTCTCTCCCACTTTAGTCGGAACGAATTCGATGAAAAGGGTCCTTATGAAGGGTAAATAGCAATTGGCATATCACGTTGTGGTCTTGCGTAGGTAAGAAACGTTCTTGCTAGAAACCCATAGCAGCCACGTAAAACATGCAACAACAATTAGAGGACGTCTAACTTGTTTTTGCAGGGTATGCTATGTGATGTGATATGGCCAAGAAGAATGTGATGAATGATATGTGATGTATGAGATTGATCATGTTCTTGTAATAGGATTCACGACTTGCATGTCGATGAGTATGACAACCGGCAGGAGCCATAGGAGTTGTCTTTATTTATTGTATGACCTGCGTGTCATTGAAGAACGCCATGTAAACTACTTTACTTTATTGCTAAATGCGTTAGTCATAGAAGTAGAAGTAGTCGTTGGCGTGACAACTTCATGAAGACACGATGATGGAGATCATGATGATGGAGATCATGGTGTCGTGCCGATGATGATGATGATCATGGAGCCCCGAAGATGAAGATCAAAAGGAGCAAAATGATATTGGCCATATCATGTCACTATTTGATTGCATGTGATGTTTATCATGTTTATGCATCTTGTTTGCTTAGGACGACGGTAGTAAATAAGATGATCCCTTACAAAATTTCAAGAAGTGTTCTCCCCTAACTGTGCACCGTTGCTACAGTTCGTCGCTTCTAAGCACCACGTGATGATCGGGTGTGATGGATTCTTATGTTCACATACAACGGGTGTAAGACAGTTTTACACAACGAAAACACTTAGGGTTAACTTGACGAGCCTAGCATGTGCAGACATGGCCTCGGAACACGGAGACCGAAAGGTCGAGCATGAGTCGTATGGTAGATACGATCAACATGAAGATGTTCACCGATGATGACTAGTACGTCTCACGTGATGATCGGACACGGCCTAGTTGACTCGGATCATGTGATCACTTAGATGACCAGAGGGATGTCTATCTAAGTGGGAGTTCATAAGATGAACTTAATTATCCTGAACATAGTCAAAAGACCTTTTGCAAATTATGTCGTAAGCTCGCGCTTTAGTTCCACTGTTTAGATATGTTCCTAGAGAAAATATAGTTGAAAGTTGATAGTAGCGATTATGCGATCAGTAGAAAGCTTATGTCCTTAATGCACCGCTCAGTGTGCTGAACCCCAACGTCGTTTGTCGATGTTGCGAACATCGGACATACACGTTTTGATAACTACGTGATAGTTCAATTAAATGGTTTAAGTAGAGGCACCAAAGACGTTTTCGAAACGTCGCGGAACATATGAGATGTTTCGAGGGCTGAAATTGGGATTTCAGGCTCGTGCCCACGTCAAGAGGTATAAGACCTCCGACGATTTTCTTAGCCTGCAAACTAAGGGAGAAAAGCTCAATCGTTGAGCTTGTGCTCAGATTGTCTGAGCACAACAATCACTTGAATCGAGTGGGAGTTGATCCTCCAGATGAGATAGTGATGTTTCCCCAAAGTCATTGCCACCAAGCTGCTAGAGCTTCGTGATTAACTATAACATATCAGGGATAGATATGATGATCCTTGAAATATTCATGATATTTGACACCGCGAAAGTAGAAATCAAGAAGGAGCATCAATTGTTGATGGTTGGTGAAACCACTAGTTTCAAGAAGGGCAAGGGCTAGAAGGGATACTTCATGAAACGGCAAATCAGCTGCTGCTCTAGTGAAGAAACCCAAGGTTGAACCCAAACCCGAGACTAAGTGCTTCAGTAATAAGGGGAACAACCACTGGAGCAGAATTACCCTAGATACTTGGTAGATGAGAAGGCTGGCAAGGTCGATAGAAGTATATTGGATATACATTATGTTAATGTGTACTTTACTAGTACTCCTAGTAGCACCAGGGTATTGGATACCGGTTCGGTTGCTAAGTGTTAGTAACTCGAAATAAAAGCTACGGAATAAACGGAGACTAGCTAAAGGTGAGCTGACGATATATGTTGGAAGTGTTTCCAAGGTTGATATGATCAAGCATCGCACGCTCCCTCTACCACCGAGATTGGTGTTTGCGTTGAGCATAGACATGATTGGATTATGTCTATCGCAATACGGTTATTCATTTAAGGAGAATAATGGTTACTCTATTTTTGAATAATACCTTCAATGGTCTTGCACCTAAAGGAATGGTTTATTGAATCTTGGTCGTAGTGATACACATTTTCATGCCAAAAGATATAAGATAGTAATGATAGTACCACTTACTTGTGGCACTGCCATGTAAGTCATAATGGTATAAAACGCATGAAGAAGCTCCATGTTGATGGATCTTTGGACTCACTCGTTTTTGAAAAGTTTGAGACATGCGAACCATGTCTATTGGTGTATATGCATGAAGAAACTCCATGCAAATGGATCGTTCGGACTCACTTGATTTTGAATCACTTGAGGTATGCAAATCATACCACATGGGCAAGATGACTGAAAAGCCTCATTTTCAGTAAGATGGAACAAGATAGCAACTTGTTGGAAGTAACACATTTTGATGTGTGCAGTCGAATGAGTGCTGAGGCATGCAGTGAATATCATTATGTTCTTACTTCACAGATGATTCGAGTAAATGTTGAGTATATTTACTTGATGAAACACAAGTCTGAGTTATTGAATGGTTCAAGTAATTTCAGAGTGAAGTAGCAGATCATTGTGACAAGAGGATAAAATGTCTATGATATGATCATAGAGATGAATATCTGAGTTACGAGTTTTGGCACACAATTAAGACATTGTGGAAATTGTTTCGCAATTAATACCACCTGGAACACCATAATGTGATGGTGTGTCCGAACATCATAGTTGCACCCTATTGGATATGGTGCGTACCATGATGTCTCTTATCAAATTACCACTATCGTTCATGGGTTAGACATTAGAGACAACCACATTCACTTTAAATAGGGCACCACGTAATTCCAATGAGATGACACCGTATGAATTATGGTTTAGAGAAACCTAAGTTGTCGTTTCTTAAAAGTTTGGGGCTGCGACGCTTATATGAAAAAGTTTCAGGTTGATAAGCTCGAACCCAAAGCGGATAAAATGCATCTTCATAGGAAACCCAAAACAGTTGGGTATACCTCCTAATTCAGATCCGAAAGCAATATGGATTGTTTCTAGAATCGGGTCCTTTCTCGAGGAAAAGTTTCTCTCGAAAGAATTGAGTGGGAGGATGGTGGAGACTTGATGAGGTTATTGAACCGTCTCTTCAACTAGTGTGTGACAGGGCACAGGGAGTTGTTCCTGTGGCACCTACACCAATTGAAGTGGAAGCTTATGATATTGATCATGAAACTTCGGATCAAGTCACTCCCAAACCTCGGAGGATGACAAGGATGCGTACTACTTCAGAGTGGTACGTAATCCTGTCTTGAAGGTCATGTTGCTAGACAACAATGAACCTACGAGCTATGGAGAAGCGATGGTGGGCCCAGATTCCGATAAATGGCTTGAGGCCATAAAATCCGAGAGAGGATCCATGTATGAAAACAAAGTGTAGACTTTGGCCGAACGGCTCGATGGTCGTAAGGCTAATGAGTACAGATGGATTTCAAAAGGAAGACGGACAATGATGGTAAATGTCACCATTAAGAAAGCTCGACTTGTCGTTAAGATGTTTTCCGACAAGTTCAAGGAGTTGACTACGATGAGATTTTCTCACTCGTAGCGATGCTAAGAGTCTGTTGGAATTATATTAGCGATTACTGCATTATTTATGAAATCCTGCAGATAGGATGTCAAAACATTGTTTCCTCGACGATTTTAATGAGGAAAGGTTGTATGTGATACAACCGGAAGGTTTTGTCAATCCCGAAAGATGCTAATAAGTATGCAAAGCTCCAGCAATCCTTCTAAGGACTGGAGTGAGCATCTCGGAGTTGGAATGTATGCTTTGATGATGATCAAAAATTTTGGGTTTGTACAAAGTTTATGAGAAACTTGTATTTCCAAAGAAGTGAGTGGGAGCACTATAGAATTTCTGATGAGTATATGTTGTTGACATATTGTTGATCAGAAATGACGTAGAATTTCTGGAAAGCATATAGGGTTATTTTGAAAGTGTTTTTCAATGGAAAGCCTGGATTAAGCTACTTGAACATTGAGCATCAAGATCTATAAGGATAGATCAAAATGCTTAATAATACTTTCAAATGAGCACATACCTTGACATGATCTTGAAGGTGTTCAAGATGGACCAGTCAAAGAAGGAGTTCTTGCCTGAGTTGTAAGGTACGAAGTTAAGACTTAAAGCTCGACCACGGCAGAATAGAGAGAAAGGACGAAGGTCGTCCCCTATGCTTAAGACGTAGGCTCTTCAGTATGCTATGCTGTGTACCGCACCTTAAGTGTGCCTTGCCATGAGTCAGTCAAGGGGTACAAGAGTGATCCAAGAATGGCTCACAGGACAACGGTCAAAGTTATCCTTAGTAACTAGTGGACTAAGGAATTTTCTCGATTATGGAGGTGGTAAAAGAGTTCGTCGTAAAGGTTACGACGATGCAAGCTTGACACCTATCCGGATAGCTCTGAGTAGAGAGACCGGATACATATAATGGAGCAATAATTTAGAATAGCTCCAAGTAGAACAGTTGTTTGGAATAGCTCCAAATAGAGCGTGGTAGCTGCATCTAGGAGATGACATAGAGATTTGTAAAGCACACACGGATCTGAAAGGTTCAGACCCGTTGACTAAAACCTCTCTCACAAGCAACATGATCAAACATAAAACTCATTGAGTGTTAATCACATAGTGATGTGAACTAGACTACTGACTCTAGTAAACTCTTGGGTATTAGTCACATGGCGATGTGACCTGTGAGTGTTAATCACATGGCGATGTGAACTAGATTATTGACTCTAGTGCAAGTGGGAGACTGTTGGAAATATGCCCTAGAGGCAATAATAAAAGTATTATTACTATATTTCCTTGTTCACGATAATTGTCTTTTATTCATGCTATAACTGTATTATCCGGAAATCGTAATACACGTGTGAATACATAGACCACAATATGTCCCTAGTGAGCCTCTAGTTGACTAGCTCGTTGTGATCAACAGATAGTCATGGTTTCCTGGCTATGGACATTGGATGTCGTTGATAACGGGATCACATCATTAGGAGAATGATGTGATGGACAAGACCCAATCCTAAGACTAGCACAAAAGATCGTGTAGTTCATTTGCTAGAGCTTTGCCAATGTCAAGTATCTCTTCCTTCGACCATGAGAGCGTGTAACTCCTGGATACCGTAGGAGTGCTTTGGGTGTATCAAACGTCACAACGTAACTGGGTGACTATAAAGGTGCACTACAGGTATCTCCGAAAGTTTCTATTGTTTTATGCGGATCGAGACTGGGATTTGTCACTCCGTGTAAACGGAGAGGTATCTCTGGGCCCACTCGGTAGGACATCATCATATGCGCAATGTGACCAAGGAGTTGATCACGGGATGATGTGTTACGGAACGAGTAAAGTGACTTGCCGGTAACGAGATTGAACAAGGTATTGGATACCGACGATCGAATCTCGAGCAAGTAACATACCGATAGACAAAGGGAATTGAATACGGGATTGATTAAGTCCTTGACATCATGGTTCATCCGATGAGATCATCGTGGAACATGTGGGAGCCATCATGGGTATCCAGATCCCGCTGTTGGTTATTGACCGGAGAACGTCTCGGTCATGTCTACATGTCTCCCGAACCCGTAGGGTCTACACACTTAAGGTTCGATGACGCTAGGGTTATAAAGGAAGTTTGTATGTGGTTACCGAATGTTGTTCGGAGTCCCGGATGAGATCCCGGACGTCACGAGGAGTTCCGGAATGGTCTGGAGGTAAAGATTTATATATGGGAAGTCCTATTTTGGCCACCGGAAAATGTTCGGGATTTTTCGGTATTGTACCGGGAAGGTTCTAGAAGGTTCCGGAGTGGGGCCCACCTGCATGGGGGGACCCACATGAACGTGGGTAGTGGGGGAAAGGCCCCACACCCCTGGTCAAGGCGCACCAAGATCCCCCCTTAGAAGGAATAAGATCATATCCCAAAGGGATAAGATCAAGATCCCTAAAAAAGGGGGGATAGCAATCGGTGGGGAAGGAAATGATGGGATTTCTTTCCTCCCACCTTTGCCAATGCCCCAATGGACTTGGAGGGCAAGGAACCAGCCCCCTCCACCCCTATATATAGTGGGGAGGCGCATGGGAGCTTCACCCTTGCCCCTGGCGCAGCCCTCCCTCTCCCAAGTGCTCCTCCTCTCTCGCGGTGCTTGGCGAAGCCCTGCAGGATTGCCACGCTCCTCCACCACCACCACGCCATTGTGATGCTGTTGGATGGAGTCTTCCTCAACCTCTCCCTCTCTCCTTGCTGGATCAAGGCGTGGGAGACGTCACCAGGCTGTACGTGTGTTGAACGCGGAGGTGCCGTCCGTTCGGCACTAGGATCATCGGTGATTTGAATCACGACGAGTACGACTCCATCAACCCCGTTCACTTGAACGCTTCCGCTTAGCGATCTACAAGGGTATGTAGATGCACTCTCTTTCTACTCGTTGCTGGTCTCTCCATAGATAGATCTTGGTGACACGTAGGAAAATTTTGAATTTCTGCTACGTTCCTCAACAAATTCTTCATATAGTAGCCAAGTCTCCAATGCCCTCCAACAACACCTATTGATCAAGTTTGAGCTTGTTGGTCCCCAACCAAGTTGGGTCCTAAGAGGTTAGTCACAATAGGCTTGGCTACCCAAATGGTTCTCTTCTTGACACCACTTTGAGTACCAACAACTTTGGGAAACACATTGCCAACCTTATCCTTCCCAAGAGAATAGATATCATCAATAATAATTGGGTTGGATAAGTTACCACTAGTGCATGAAGAGGCGAGATGACCTTTCTCACGACATAAGTAGCAACGTCTACTCTTCACTTTCTTCTCACTTGATTTCTCAACTTGAGAAGCATTAGCTTGAGGATTCTTGGGAAGAGGACTTTCTTCAACTTGTGGTTGAGCATGGGATCAAACTTGTGGCCGCTTCCCTTGTTGCTTGTCACTAATGGCCTTCTTTTTCAATGGGCAAGATCTAGCATGATGCCCTTCTACTTTGCACTTGAAGCAAACAATCTTGGCCGAATTCTTGACTTGTTCTTGGCCCTTCTTTTTGTTCATCTTGGACTTCTTCTTCTTCTTGGAGTTGAATCCAAGTCCACCTTTGTCATTGGGGGATTTTTGCACACTCAAGATATTGTTGAGTGTGAATTTACCTTCATGACTCTTTTCCAAGTCTTTCTTCAAGGAAGTGACTTGGGCCTTGAGCTCTTTGATTTCCTCTACATGGTTAGTCTCAACACAAGTACTAGAGGAACTATAAGCTTCATTGTTAGAGCAACAAGGCAAGGAAAGCAATTCATCACAAGATGTACCAACATTGTGAGTAGATGAATTACAAGGACTAGCACATAACAATATAGCATTTTGACTAGAAGTAGTGCTAGTATCCACATGAGGCTCACTAGATGTTACCTTAGCAATCATGGCCTCATGAGTTATCTTTAGCACATTATGGGATACTAGAAGATCATCATGAGAGCTCGAGAGCTTTTCATGACTTTCTTCCAATTTCCCATAATTGCTAGATAGCAACTCAAGTTGAGCCCGTTGCTCAACATTCTCCTTCAAAATGGATGATTCACAAGTAATAGAGTTAGTAGCACAAGCATCATCATTAACAACCAGAGGAGAGGACAACTTGGAAAGCTCTTTTAAATGAGAAGCTTCAAGTTGAGCATGAGACTCGGTGAGTTTGATGAGCTCATCCTTAATGACCCTTGAGCCATTTTCGAGGTGCTCAAAATCCTCAAGGAGTCTAGCATGAGCAACTTCAAGCTTAGCATTTTTAGTTTCAAAATCATTGGCCACCACAAGAGCTATATCACGAGATTCCCTCACTCTAGATAATTCTAGAGCAAAAGTCTCCTCAAGAGATTCCTTGGTGGTTTGCTCAAGTTCAAGAGCTTGAGAGAGATCCGCAATCTCATTAGCATAATCACGCTCATGACCTTCCATTTTATCAATGGTGACCTCATGCTCCTCAAGACGAGATTCCAACTCATCAATATATTTCTTGCTCTCAATAGCAATCGACATGATTTCCATGAAGTTGGAACGAGCAATTTTATTCTTAAGAAGGGATTTAAAAATCATTTGCCCCTTAATTTTTAAGGAGGCAACATCATCATTCTCTTCATCATAATTGACATCATCATCACTCTTGCCATCATCAATATCATCACAAGATATATTGGGATTCAAAGTGGGAGATACCTTTGAAGCCTTGGCCGTAAGGCAAAAAGCAATAGATGATGATGTAGGATCCCTTGAAGCACAATTCCAGACTACATCTTGTTCCATGGAGTGTTCGGTTTCCTCTACATTGTTAGCACAGCAACTCAAGGAAAAACATGCATTTTTATCATGGAAACAAGATATAGCAAGCATATCATCATGAGATTTAGTCAAGCAATTTCTACATGATATGCAAGAACTATCAACACAAGCATGTGAAACATTTGGAGTGCTCGAAGTGATAAAGTCCAAAGATGAAGCATTGCAATAAGAAAGTGATGAAGGATTATCAACAATAAGCCCACTATCATCATTGCAATGAACACCACTACTCACCATGTCATTACCTTGTGGCAAACCACATGTAGGTGAAGTAGAAGAAGTTGAGAACGCAACACGGCCGAAGGTGGAGGGAGAATGCTCATCCTTACAAATCTTGGACACACCATATTTATCTTGAAGCTTTGTCCACAACTCATGAGCATCCCGAAACGGCATGAGTTGAAATATAACTACATTGCACAAAGCATCGAAAAGAACATTAGAAGCTTGAGCATTGAGATAAGAGTTTTTCTCATCCTCTAAAGATAATCTTCGGGGATCCTTTGGAGGAGAAAAACCCATATCTATAATTCGCTCAAAATTTGGGTCCATGACCCTAAAGAGATTAAGCATGCGAATTACCCAAACATCAAAATTTGTGCCATCGAAACTAAGAGTGTCAGAGAAACCTAATCCCCTAGTCGACATCTTTACTCTCTAGGAGGTTAAGCACAACAAAGAGAGACGAAGCTCTGGTACCAATTGAAAGATCGTGGATGTCGCCTAGAGGGGGGGGGGTGAATAGGTGTTTTAAAATAATTACGGTAGAGGCTTGAACAAATGCGAAATAAACCTAGCGGTTAATTTGTCAAGCACAAAACCTACAACAACTAGGCTCACCTATGTGCACCAACAACTTATGCTAAGGAAGATAAACAACTATGTGATAGCAAGATATATGACAAAGAACAATATGGCTATCACAAAATAAAGTGCATAAGTAAAGGGCTCGGGTAAGAGATAACCGAGGCACGCGGAGACAATGATGTATCCCGAAGTTCACACCCTTGCGGATGCTAATATCCGTTTGGAGTGGTGTGGAGGCACAATGCTTCCCAAGAAGCCACTAGGGCCACCGTAATCTCCTCACGCCCTCACACAATGCAAGATGTCGTGATTCCACTAAGGGACCCTTGAGGGAGGTCACCGAACCCATACAAATGGTGACCCTTGGGGGCGGTCACCGAACCCGTACACTTTGGCAACCCTTGGGGGCGGTCACCGGTACCCGTCAAATTGCTTGGGGTGATCTCCACAACCTAATTGGAGACCCCGACGCTTGCCCGGAGCTTTACACCACAATGATTGAGCTCTGAACAACAACAACCGTCTAGGGAGCCAAGGCACCCAAGAGGAACAAGATCTAGGGTGTCCAAAACACCCAAGAGTAACAAGCTCAAGGGTACCAAGCACCCAAGAGTAATAAGCTTCTCAACTTGTAACTTCCACGAATCACGTGGAGAACTCAAACCGATGCACCAAATGGAATGGCAAGGGTACACGGAGTACCCAAGTCCTTCTCTCTCAAATCCCACCAAAGCAACTAATGCTAGGGAGGAAAGTGAGAGGAAGAACAAGAAGGAGAACACAAAGAACTCCAAGATCTAGATCCAAGGGGTTCCCCTCACATATAGGAGAAAGTGATTGGTGAAAGTGTGGATCTAGATCTCCTCTCTCTTGTCCCTCAAAAACTAGCAATAATCCATGGAGGAAGTGAGAGTTAGCAAGCTCGAAGAAGGTCAACAATGGGGGCAAAAACAAGCTCAAGAGATGGGAAACCATTGGGGAAGAAGACCCCCTTAAATAGGCCCCCACGTATCTGCCCGTTATGTGCAGAATAACATAGGAGGGGTACAACCGCTATGAGCACCGGTACAACTGGTAACAGGCAATAGGCGGTACAACCGGCCCACAACCGCCCAACAACCGCACCACAATAGAAACTAGTCCGGTGGTAGAGCGGTACATGACCGGTACAACCTCCGGACCAATTCTGGAGCGGTACAACCGCTCCAAACACCGGTTGTACCGGTCAACCGGTATAACCTCTCCATGGGGTGGTACAACCTCTCTATGTAAAACACGCAATATCAAAATAGCCACAACTTTCGCATACGAGCTCCAAATTCAATGAAATCAAGTTTGTTGGAAAGCTAGCAACAAGGGCTAACACAATCTTGAAAGAAATAACAATAAGAAGCAAATTAGAAAAGGCCCATAAGAAAAAGGTGAGAACCCTTCCTCGGATAAGACCGGTAAAACCTCCAACACCGGAAACATCATAGAAGACGCATCCGAACTCCGTTTTTGATGAACTCAAGCTTGTCATCAAGATGACCATAAGCTCTAAGACTCACAAAGAGAACCAAACAAGAACCAAGAAACGTGATGCAAGGATGCAATGGTTTGAGATCTCTACTAACGACACGATCAAGCTACCAACTTGAGAGCCCCCCTTGATAGTACGGCAAACGATCCTATAACCCGGTCTCCCAACTACCACCACGAGACCGGTAAAAGAGAAAACCTATCAAGGGCAAACCTTTGCCTTGCACATGGTATACTTGAGCTAGATGATGACGATCTTGACCCCCTCAAGTTGGACCACCTTTCTTGATTGCGTTGGCTCGATGAAGACTAGATGATTGCTCCCCCATAGTCCACTATGGGTGAGCCTCTCTTCGGCACATCTTCACAAGACCATTGACACCACAAAGGATGGCAAGATTCAAGCACTTGATCTCTTCGTGATGCTCCACTTGAACTTGCACACAGCAATCATGATGACGATCACCACTTGATGTCATCCTTTCCATGGGTTGTATGATATCTTCCTCTTGACGCAAGCCCATGGACACGTACCTAATCCCACATAGAACTCTCACATAGACCATGGGTAAGTACACAAAGTGCAATGGACAACGCTTACCATACCATGGGATCACTTGATCCCTCTCGGTACATCTTATACGCTTTGTGAGTTGATCAACTTGATTCACTCTTGACTTAGTCTTGATCAACCTTGAACCTTTCCAACTCTCTTCATTTGGATGATGTCTTGAAGGTAAACATGAATGATCACACAATCTTCTTCTTCAAGACATGCTTGCAATAACCTCAACACTCACATGACCAATCTTATAGTAATTCCTTAATAGCACCTCGGACAACTCATAAACTCCTTGAAACCAACACATGGACTTCAAGAAAAGCCTATGGACAAAACTTTCAAATATAACTCAAGGCAACCATTAGTCCATAGAGATTGTCATCAATTACCAAAACCAAACATGGGGGCATCGCATGTTCTTTCAACCACCCTCGGACTTGTGCCTTCGAAGTTGTTGATTTTTATGGCACCGGAATGATAGACCTCCTCGATAACGTAAGGACCTTCCCATTTAGAGAGAAGTTTTCCTGCCAAAAATCTTAAACGAGAGTTGAATAATAACACATAATCACGTACGTTAAACTCACGCTTTTGTATCCTTTTGTCATGCCAACGTTTGACTTTTTCTTTGAATAGCTTGGCATTCTCATAGGCTTGAGTTCTCCATTCATCAAGTGAGCTAATATCAAATAACCTCTTCTCACCGGCAATTTTAAAGTCATAGTTGAGCTCTTTAATAGCCCAATATGCTTTATGTTCAAGTTCAAGAGGTAAGTGACATGCTTTTCCATAAACCATCTTATACGGAGACATACCCGTAGGATTTTTATATGCAGTTCTATAGGCCCATAATGCATCATCAAGTTTCTTGGACCAATTCTTTCTAGATCTATTCACAGTCTTTTGCAAAATTAATGTGAGCTCTCTATTGCTCAACTCCACTTGACCACTAGACTGTGGGTGATAAGGAGATGTGATTCTATGATTAACATCATACTTAGCAAGCATCTTACGGGAAGCACCATGAATAAAATGTGAACCACCATCAGTCATGAGATATCTAGGGACTCCAAACCTCGAAAAAATAACTTCTTTAAGCATTTTAATAGAAGTGTTATGATCAGCACTACTAGTTGGAATAGCTTCTACCCACTTAGTAACGTAATCAACAACAACTAAAATATGTTTGTAACCATTAGAGGCAGGAAAAGGTCCCATATAATCAAAGCCCCAAACATCAAATGGTTCAATAACAAGAGAATAATTCATAGGCATTTCTTGACGTCTACTAATATTACCAATTCTTTGACATTCATCACAATATAAGACAAACTTACGAGCATCTTTGAAGAGAGTAGGCCAATAAAAACCGGATTGCAATACCTTATGTGCAGTCCTATCTCCAGCGTGGTGTCCTCCATATGATTCAGAGTGACACTTGCGTAGGATTTGTTCCTATTCATGCTCAGGTACACAACGTCTAATAACACCATCTACTCCTTCTTTATAAAGGTGTGGGTCATCCCAAAAGTAATGTCTTAAATCATAAAAGAACTTTTTCTTTTGCTGGTATGTGAAACTAGGTGGTATAAATTTAGCAACAATGTAATTAGCATAATCAGCATACCAAGGAGCAGTACGAGAAGCATTAATGACTGCTAATTGTTTATCAGAAAAGCTATCATCAATAGGTAGTGGGTCATCAAGAACATTCTCTAACCTAGACAAGTTGTCTGTAATGGGGTTCTCAACCCCCTTTCTATCAATAATATGCAAATCAAATTCTTGGAGCAAGAGAACCCATCTAATGAGTCTAGGCTTAGCATCTTTCTTTTCCATAAGATATTTAATAGCAGCATGATCAGTGTGAATAGTGACTTTGGAATCAACAATATAAGGTCTAAACTTATCACGTGCAAACACAACTGTTAAGAACTCTTTTTCAGTAGTAGCATAATTTCTCTGGGCAGTATCAAGAGTTTTACTAGCATACTGGATAACATTCAATTTCTTATCAACTCTTTGCCCTAGAACAACACCTATAGCATAATCACTAGCATCACACATAAGGATAAATTCCAATCAGGTGGCTGAACAATAGGTGCAGTGATCAAATATTTCTTAAGTATTTCAAATGCTTCTACACAATCATCATCAAAGACAAAAGGAATATCTTTTTGTAATAAATTAGTTAGAGGCCTAGAGATTTTAGAAAAGTCCTTAATGAACCTCCTATAAAAACCGGCATGACCAAGGAAACTTCTTATACCTTTTATGTCCTTGGGACATGGCATCTCTTCAATAGCATCGACTTTAGCTTTATCAACGTCAATACCTCTCTGAGAAATCTTATGCCCCAAGACAATGCCTTCATTAACCATAAAGTGGCACTTTTCCCAATTCAACACGAGACTAGTGTCTTCACATCTCTGCAAAACTCGATCAAGGTTGCTCAAGCAATCATCAAAAGAGGATCCATAAATGGAGAAATCATCCATGAATACCTCAGAAATCTTTTCAAAAGTCAGAGAATATAGCCATCATGCATCTTTGAAAGGCAGCATGTGCATTACATAAACCAAAAGGCATACGTCTATAAGCAAAAGTACCGAAAGGGCAAGTAAAAGTAGTTTTTGATTGACCCTTCACTGACACAGGTATTTGAGAGAAACCAGAATAACCATCTAGAAAGTAGAAATGTGTGTGTTTGGATAGTCTTTCTAGCATTTGATCAATAAAAGGTAAAGGGTAATGATCTTTCTTAGTAGCCTTATTTAATTTACGGAAATCAATTACCATCCTATAACCTTTGATAATTCTTTGCGGGATCAATTCATCTTTATCATTAGGAACAACAGTAATACCTCCCTTCTTAGGAACACAATGGACATGACTTACCCATTCACTATTAGCAACGAGATAAATTATACCTGCCTCAAGGAGCTTTAGTATCTCCTTTCTTACCACTTCCTTCATCTTAGGATTTAATCGTTGTTGAGGATCTCTAACTGGTTTGGCATCTTCCTCCACTTTAATATTGTGTTGGCATAGAGTGGGACTAATGCCCTTAAGATCATCCAGAGTATATCCAATAGCAGCGCGGTGCTTCTTTAGAGTTTTCAATAATCTTTCTTCTTCTTGCTCTAAAAGGTTAGCACTAATAATAACAGGATAATTTTTCTTTTCATCAAGATAAGCATACTTAAGGTTATTAGGTAATGGTTTGAGCTCAAACACGAGGTCACCCTTGAGTGTAGGGGGATCCCCTAGGATTTCAACAGGTAAGTTGTGTTTCAGAGTAGGACCCTGTTGAAGGAACACTTCATTTGTTTCCCTTCTTTCATTCATAAACATATCATTTTCATGGTCTAGCAAATATTGTTCTAACGGATCAGTAGGAGGCATGGCAATAGAAGCAAGACCAATAATCTCATCCTTACTAGGTGATTCTTTATCACGGGGTTGTCTACGAAACTTAGCAAAATTAAACTCATGAGACATATCCCCTAAGCCAATTGTAATAGTATCCTTTTCACAATCAATCCTAGCATTAACAGTATTCAAGAAGGGTCTACCAAATATAATGGGACAAAAGCCGTCTTGTGGGGAACAAGAACAAGAAAATTAGCAGGATATTTAACTTTCCCACACAAGACTTCAACATCTCTAACAATCCCAACTGGTGAAATAGTTTCTCTATTGGCAATTTTAATTGTAACATCAATACCTTCTAACTCAGTGGGTGCGATATCATGCATAATTTCTTTATATAAGGAATGAGGTATTGCACTAGCACTAGCACCCATATCACATAAGCCATGATAATAGTGATCTCTTATTTTAACAGAAATAACATGCATGCCTATAACAGGTCTATGTATCTTAGCATCTGGTCTAGCAATAATAGCAGCCTGTTCACAGAAGTAAATAACATGCCCATCTAAATTATCATCCAAGAGATCTTTAACCATAGCAATACTAGGTTCAACTTTGATTTGCTCAGGAGGTGTATAAGTCCTAGTATTACTCTTACGAACAACAGTCAAAGTTTTAGCATGATCCTTTATCCTAACAGGAAAAGGAGGTTTCTCAACATAAGTAGTAGGAACAATAGGATCATTATAAGTGACAGTCTTTTCTTCAACTGTAATAGGTGCAACTACTTTTAATTCAATGGGAGGATTATATTTAAACCTCTTCTCCTTAGGGAGATCAACATGAGTAGCAAAAGATTCACAAAAAGTAGCTACTATCTCAGAGTCAAGTCCATATTTAGCGCTAAATCCACGAAAACATCGGTATCCATAAAATATTTAACACAATCAAACTTAGGTGTTATACCTGACTCCTTACCATCGTCAGAACCCCAATCTTCAGAGTTGCATTTAATTCTCTCCAATAAGTCCCACTTGAATTTAGTAGTCTTCAGCATATAAGAACCATCACATGAAGTATCAAGCATGGTGCGATCATTGAGAGAAAGCCGAGCATAATTTTTTTGAATAATCATATCTCTTGAGAGCTCGTGATTGGGGCATGAATATAACATTGACTTAAGCCTCCCCCAAGCTTGAGAGATGCTTTCTCCTTCGTGAGGCCAGAAATTATATATGTAATTACGATCACGATGAACAAGATGCATAGGATATAACTTCTGGTGAAATTCCAACTTCAATCGTTTATAATTCCAAGATCCCATATCATCACATAGCCTATACCATGTCAATGCATCTCCCTTCAAAGATAAAGGGAAGACCTTCCTTTTGAAAACATCATTGGGAATACATGAAAGCTTAAATAATCCACAAACTTCATCCACAAAAATAAGGTGTAAATCGGGATGCAATGTTCCATCTCCTGCAAAGGGATTAGCTAGCAGTTTCTCTATCATACCCGAAGGAATCTCAAAGTAAATATTTTCAGTAGGTTCAGTAGGCTGAGGAGCAACTCTTTGTTCTACTGGTCGGGGTGAAGATACCCCGAACAAGCCCCTCAAAGGATTAGTTTCCATAGTAACAAGTGACAGAAAATTTCAGCACACTATATAAATGTTTCCTTACCAAGTTCCACTCACCAAAGGCGCTTCACTCCCCAGCAACGGCGCCAGAAAAGAGTCTTGATGACCCACATGTATAGGGGATCTATCGTAGTCCTTTCGATAAGTAAGAGTGTCGAACCAAATGAGGAGCAGAAGGAAATGACAAGCGGTTTTCAGTAAGGTATTCTCTGCAAGCACTAAAATTGTAGGTAACAGATAGTTTTGTGATAAGATAATTTGTAATGGGTAACAAGCAATGAAAGTAAATAAAGTGCAGCAAGATGGCCCAATCCTTTTTGTAGCAAAGGACAAGCCTGGAAAATTTCTTATAATGAGAAAAGAGCTCCCGAGGACACATGGGAATTATCGTCAAGCTAGTTCTCATCACGCTCATATGATTCGCGTTCGGTACTTTGATAATTTGATATGTGGGTGGACCGGTGCTTGGGTACTGCCCTTACTTGGACAAGCATCCCACTTATGATTAACCCCTATTGCAAGCATCCGCAACTACAAAAGAAGTATTAAGGTAAACCTAACCACAACATTAGACATATGGATCCAAATCAGCCCCTTACGAATCAACGCATAAACTAGGGTTTAAGCTTCTGTCACTCTAGCAACCCATCATCTACTTATTACTTCCCAATGCCTTCCTCTAGGCCCAAATAATGGTGAAGTGTCATGTAGTCGACGTTCACATAACACCACTAGAGGAGAGACAACATACATCTCATCAAAATATCGAACGAATACCAAATTCACATGACTACTAATAGCAAGACTTCTCCCATGTCCTCAGGAACAAACGTAACTACTCACAAAGCATATTCATGTTCTTAATCAGAGGAGTATTAATATGCATTAAGGATCTGAACATATGATCTTCCACCAAGTAAACCAATTAGCATCAACTACAAGGAGTAATCAACACTACTAGCAACCCACATGTACCAATTTGTGGTTTTGATACAAGATTGGATACAAGAGATGAACTAGGGTTTTGAGAGGAGATGGTGCTGGTGAAGATGTTGATGGAGATTGACCCCCTCCCGCTGAGAGGATCGTTGGTGATGACGATGGTGATGATTTTCCCCTCCCGGAGGGAAGTTTCCCCGGCGGAACAGCTCCACCGGAGCCCTAGATTGGTTCCGCCAAGGTGCCGCCTCGTGGCGGTAGAGTTTCATCCCGTAAACTTGCTTATGATTTTTTTTCAGGGTAAAAGCCTTCATATAGAAGAAGATGAGCACCGGAGGTCCACCAGGGGGGCTAGGAGACAGGGGCGCGCCCAGTAGGGGTGGGCGCGCCCCCCACCCTCCTGGCCAGGGTGTGGGCCCCCTTTGGTGTTTTCTTCGCTCAATAATTCTTATTAATTCCAAAAATGACTTCCGTAGAGTTTTAGGATTTTTGGAGCTGTGCAGAATAGGTTTCCAATATTTGTTTCCAGCCAGAATTCCAGCTGCCGGCATTCCCCCTCTTCATGGTAAACCTTGTAAAATAAGATAGAATAGCCATAAGTATTGAGACATGACGTGTAATAACAGCCCATAATGCAATAAATATTGATATAAAAGCATGATGCAAAATGGACGTATCAATAACTTTGATGTGGTTTCGTACCCTACAATAATCTCTTCATTTGTTCTCCGCTATTAGTGATTTTGGAGTGCCACTTTGTTGCATGTTGAGGGATAGTTATATTATCCAGTTATGTTATTATTGTTGAGAGAACTTGCACTAGTGAAAGTATGAACCCTAGTGCTTGTTTCCTAGCATTGAAATACTGTTTGTGCTCACTTTTATCATTAGTTACCTTGCTGTTTTTATAATTTCAGATTACAAATACCTATATCTACCATCCATATTGCACTTATATCACCATCTCTTCACCGAACTAGTGCACCTATACAATTTACCATTGTATTGTGTGTGTTGGGGACACAAGAGACTCTTTGTTATTTGGTTGCAGGGTTGTTTGAGAGACCATCTTCATCCTATGCCTCCCACAGATTGATAAACCTAAGGTCATCCACTTGAGGGAAGTTTGCTACTGTCCTACAAACCTCTGCACTTGGAGGCCCAACAACGTCTACAAGAAGAAGTTTGTGTAGTAGACATCAGATCCATATCTGCCGCAATAGATAAACGGATCTTGTCTACATCATGTCATCGTTCTTATTGCATTACTCCATTTTCCATGAACTTAATACACTAGATGCATGCTGGATAGCGGTCGATCTGTGGTGTAATAGTAGTAGATGCAAGCAGGAGTCGGTCTACTAATCTTGGACGTGATGCCTATGTAATGATCATTGCCTGGATATCGTCATAATTATTTGAAGTTCTATCAATTGCCCAACAGTAATTTGTTCACCCACCGTTTGCTATTTTTCTCGAGAGAAGCCACTAGTGAAACCTACGGCCCCCGGGTCTTCTTTCTCATATATTTGCCTTGCGATCTACTTTTTCCTTGCATTTATTTTCAGATCTATTAAACCAAAAAAATACAAAAATACCTTGATGCAATTTATTTGTTCCGCGATCTATTTATCCCATCTACAAATTTACCTCACGTCCTTTGCCTATCTTGAGGCGTACCCCGAAAGGGATTGAAAACCCCCTTAACACGTCGGGTTGCGAGGAGTTGTTCTTTGTGTGCAGGGGCTGTTTACGTTGTGTTTCTTGGTTCTCCTACTGGTTCGATAACCTTGGTTTCATATCTGAGGGAAATATCTACCGCCGCTGTGCTGCATCATCCCTTCCTCTTTGGGGAAATACCGATGTAGCTTCAAGCGACATCAACTATCATTATCAAGTTTGCATCTTTTGGCTTCAATGTTATGAACATGTGCATCACTACGATCGAGATTCAACAAAAATAGACCACTCATCAAGGGTTCATGAGCATAAAAGATATTACTCATATAAATAGAACAACCATTATTCACTGTTTTAAATGAATAACCGTCTCGCATCAAACAAGATCCAGATATAATGTTCATGCTCAACGATGGCACCAAATAACAATTATTCAGGTCTAAAACTAATCCCGAACGTAGATGTAGAGGTAGCGTGCCGACGGCAATCACATTGACCTTGGAACCATTTCCGACGCGCATCGTCACCTCATCCTTAGCCAATCTTTGTTTAATCTGTAGCCCCTGTTTCGAGTTGCAAATATGTGCAACAGAACCAGTATAAAATACCTAGGCGCTACTACGAGCATTAGTAAGGTACACATCAATAACATGTATATCAAATATACCTTTCACTTTGCCATCCTTCTTATCCGCCAAATACTTGGGGCAGTTCGCTTCCAGTGACCAGTCCCTTTGCAGTAGAAGCACTCAGTTTCAGGCTTAGGTCCAGACTTGGGCTTCTTCCCGGGAGTAGCAACTTGCTTGCTATTCTCCTTGAAGTTCCCCTTCTTCCCTTTCCCTTTTTCTTAAAACTAGTGCTCTTGTTAACCATCAAAACTTGATGCTCCTTCTTGATTTCTACCTCCGCAGCCTTTAGCATTGCGAAGAGCTCGGGAATAGTCTTTTGCATCCCTTACATATTATAGTTCATCACAAAGCCTTTATAGCTTGGTGGCAGTGATTGAAGAACTCTATCAATGACACTATCATCAGGAAGATTAACTCCCAACTGAGTCAAGTGGTTATGGTACCCAGACATTCTGAGTATGTGTTCACTGACAGAACTATTCTCCTCCATTTTGCAGCTATAGAACTTGTTGGAGACTTCATATCTCTCAACTCAGGCATTTGCTTGAAATAATAACTCCAACCCTTTGGAACATCTCATATGCTCCATGACGTTCAAAACATCTTTGAAGTCCTGATTCTAAGTCATAAAGCATGGCACACTAAACTATCAATGTAGCGACCACAATCCCAGTGGACCGAAGTCTCTGTGCTTAAGTGTCATCCATGGATCAGTATGCTGACACACACAGTACTCGAGGAATTATAACATAGTTCAATCACACACTTATTACATCGAGGTCCTCATAAAGAGTATCTGTTACACAAATAATATGGCGGAAGACCATCTAAACTAAATAACTATGGAAGCTTCAAAGACAAATGAGTCCATCAACTCCAACGGCATAGCTGAGTGCATGACAACACGACCTATCGCAACTTATTCTTCGTCGGTAAAGTCTGCAACATGAGACGTTGCAGCCGTGTAGGTCAGCACATGGAATATGCTGGCAGAGTTACACTAGAGAAAAATGAATGCAAGAAACTATATCTACATGCATATCTGGCTGGTGGAGGCTCTAGGTTTAACATTTTTGCATAAAGCTATTTTTTCCTACAACAAAGGAATAAATTTTATTTACTACAAAGTTAAAACAATATTTGAGAAGGTTCCTCCAACTCAAATCCCAACATTAACCAAGTATCATCATTTAAACCCAATTCATTAATTAAAGAGTGATGAGATCAACAATAATATCCACTTCTAGATACTCAAGATGTCCATACTAGGGACACGACTAACCATGATTAGTTTATACACTCTGTAGAGGTTGCGCACTTTTCCCCACAAGACTCCACCGCATCCATGATCGGAAGATCGAGACATAGTCTTTCTGAAGCATTAACTCTCTACTCTGGGTAGACCGGTACACCTACTTTCCCCTACATCTGCTAGTCCACCTCTTCAAGAGCTCACACAACTTACTCAACTATGCCAGAGCCCATAATGGCTTGTGGCTGCACACGGAAGTTTCTAGGCCTGAAATATCATATGATCCCTTTTAGCCTGGGTGGCGAACCAAGGGAAAATCACACGGGTACTCCGGGATTCCCATGGGCAAGCACTGGTTTCTCCAGGTGGCCCAACCAATCCACCCAGATGTGTTTTAAAGTTGCCACCTTAATGTTATCCAAAATTATTATCTCTCTCAACTTCCATGTACATCATGATCCAATCCCCGTCTACGAGCATGGCTAAGCAATATATGAGCATAATGTATATTCCCGGGTTGATCAAAGGTAACAGGTTCCTACCCCAAGTACTACAACCAAACCACATGTTCCCAATCCTACTCATGCAAATATTTGAGGGGCAAAACTAATGCATAGTAAAAAGTGGGTATGGAAAAGTATGATCAAAGCATAACTTGCCTTGCTGATGATCGGAAAACTCTAGAGATTCGTAGTAACAAGCTTCAAACTCCGGAAAATCTAGTGTAGACAAACAATAGCATACATAAGCAATCAAGCAAACGATGCAAAGAGAAAACAAGAAAAGATCCAAATAAAACTCGAAACAAGCAAATAACTAATCTAAACAGAAAACAAATTCTAACAGCATTATATTTATGTGGATTAGATCTTAACAGTGGGTATATGTGATTAGCTACGATTTGCAAAAAGAATCAACTCAAACGGAGCTATGAAACTCAAGATACGAACAAAACAAGATCAAACTCTAATATGAACTAAACTCAAATTTTAAATTGTCGACGGCGGCGGCTGCGGGGCAGCGGCAGATGGCACAGGCGGCGGCGCGACTAAAAGCAACGGCGGCGGCGGCTCGGGATGAGAGGAACGGGGTTGGGGGTCCCTTATATGTCTCCAACGTATCTATAATTTTTTATTGTTCCACACTATTATATTACCTGTTTTGGATGTTTATGGGCTCTACTTTACACTTTTATATCATTTTTGGGACTAACCATGAAGAAATTAGCCTCATTTCTCTCGTCCTCATACTGTTTTATATGTTCTATTGCTTGATGAGATTGATCTGATGATATTGATGTCATATTCTTCACTGATGAAGTATATGAGTTCGTAAGTTGCACTAATTCATCTACAGGATGATCAACCCAAAGCAAATGAGTGGGTCCTCGATAGTGGATGTACAAATCACATGACTGGTGACAAGAATCTATTGATGGATGCTCCGTTATCACCGTCACATCTGAAGCATATCATCTTTGCTGACAAAGGCAAAAGTCAGGTATTGGGTCTAGGTAAGGTTGCGATCTCAAAGGATCGACACATGGACAAAGTCATGCTTGTCGAGTCCTTAGGATACAACCTCATGTCTGTCTCAATGCTTTGTGATCTTGATATAGTTGTTGTCTTTGGCAAATATCGTTGTGTCATGATCATGGGAGCTGACAATTCCAAAGTCTTCGAAGGCTTTAGGAGAGGAGACTTGTACATTGTTGATTTCTCTACAGGACCACAACCGTCTGTATGCCTCCTTGCAAAAGCTTCAGAAGGCTGGCTATGGCATCGACGACTTGGTCATGCTGGCATGAGGAATTTACACATGCTTGCGAAGAAGAAGCATGTCATTGGCATTGAGAATGCCAAATTCCTCAAGGATCACTTATGCGGAGCCTGTGAAGCTGGAAAGATGACAAAGGCCAAGCATCTAGCGAAGACTATCATGACTACCACTCGACCATTTGAATTGCTTCACATGGATCTCTTTGGTCCTAATCATTATTCTGCTGTTACAAATGATGCATCTCTATATGGTTTTGTTATTGTTGATGATTATTCTCGTTACACATGGGTGCACATTATCACTTACAAACATGAGGTGCAGGAAGTCTTCAAACGATTTTCCTCGAGGGCTTCAACCAACTTTGGTGTGAAGATCAAGCACATCAGAAGTGATAATGGGACCGAGTTCAAGAATTCTGGTCTTGATGACTATCTTGATGAACTTGGTATTACTCATGAGTTATCTGCTCCTTATACTCCTCAGCAGAATGGTATCATGGAGCGCAAGAACAGAACTCTTGTTGAGATGGCTTGCACTATGCTTGATGAATACAAGACACCTCGTCGTTTCTGGATTGAGGCTATTGATACTGCGTGCCACATCATCAACAGAGTATATCTTCAAAAATTCTTCAAGAAGACTGCTTATGAACTCCTCACTGACAAGAAACCCAATGTGAGTTGCTTCAAAGTCTTCGGTGCTAAATGTTGGATTAGAGATCCTCATCACAATTCTAAATTTGCACCGAAAGCACATGAGGGTTTTATGCTTGGTTACGGAAAGGACTCGCACACCTACAAAGTCTTCAACAACGTTCTCCACAAGGTTGTTGAAACTGTAGACATGTGGTTCGATGAAACTAATGGCTCGCGAAGAGAGCACCTGCCTTCTGTGTTAGATGAACCAGCACCTGAGGAATCTATCAAGTTCAAGGCTACTGAGGATGTCATTCCTACCGAAGAATCTGCTGAAGAGTTCATTCCAGAACGTGATGAACATCGAGCTGGCGCACCTGAAGAAAATGGTGCCGAGGAAAATGCTCCTGAAGAAAATGCGAATCAAATTCCTCGAAGACAACCCGCTCATCCTCGCATTGCAAACAAAGTGCAAATCGAGAAGATCATCGATGACATTGAAGCACCAGGTCCTCTCACACGCTCAAAAGCTTCACATTTGTCTAACTTTTGTGGGCACTTTGCTTTTGTCTCTATCACAGAGCCCACTAAGGTAGATGAAGCATTTCTGGAGCCCGAGTGGATTCAAGCTATGCAAGAAGAATTACATTAGTTCGAGCTCAACAACGTCTGGGAACTGGTCAAACGTCCAGATCCTCACAAGCACAACATTATTGGCACAAAGTGGATCTACCACAACAAGCAAGATGAAAATGGCCTTGTGGTGAGGAATAAGGCACGGCTTGTAGCTCAAGGCTACACACAAGTTGAAGGAATTGATTTCGATGAAACTTTTGCACCTGTTGCTAGACTTGAGGCTATTCGCATATTACTTGCTTATGCTAACCATCATGATATTATCTTACAACAAATGGATGTGAAAAGTGCATTCCTCAATGGTAAGCTTGAGGAAGAAGTATATGTTTCTCAACCCCCAGGTTTTGAAGATCCAAAGCATCCTGACAAAGTCTTCAGACTCAATAAGGCCCTGTATGGCCTCAAGCAGGCCCCTCGGGCGTGGTATGATACTTTGAAGGAATTCCTCATGAAGAAAGGCTTCAAACCCGGTTCACTCGACCCAACTCTTTTCACTAAATCTTATGATGGTGAATTGTTTGTGTGCCAAATTTATGTTGATGATATCATTTTTGGCTGTACTGACCAACGTTACAGTGATGAATTTGCCTATATGATGAGTGAAGAATATCAAATGTCTATGATGGGAGAATTGAAATTCTTTTTAGGTCTTCAAATTCGTCAACAGCGCAATGGCATATTCATATCTCAGGAGAAATGCCTCAAGGACATATTGAGGAAATTCGGCATGCAAGATTGCAAAGGCGTCAAAATTCCAATGCCCACAAATGGCCATCTATGCACTGATGAAAATGGTAAAGACTTCGATCAAAAGGTATACCGCTCCATGATTGGCTCTTTATTGTACCTATGTGCATCTAGGCCGGATATTATGCTTAGTGTTTGCATTTGTGCCCGATTTCAAGCTACACCGAAGGAATCACACCATAAGGCTAAGAAGCATATTCTTCGATATCTAGCTCACACACCAACACTTGGATTATGGTATACCAAGGGCTCTTTGTTTAATCTCATTGGATATTCAGACTCTGACTATGCTGGCGATCGTGTGGACCACAAGTCAACGTTAGGCACATGCCATTTCCTCGGATGATCTTTGGTCTGTTGGTCCTCGAAGAAACAGAACTGCATATCACTCTCCACTGCAGAAGCTGAGTACATTGCTGCTGGATCGTGCTGTGCTCAATTACTATGGATGAAGCAAACACTCTAGGACTATGGCATCAATGTGAAGAATGTGCCTCTCTACTGCGACAATGAGAGTGCTATCAAGATTGCTCATAACCCAGTTCAGCACTCGAAGACAAAGCACATCCAAATTCGTTATCATTTTCTTCGTGATCATGTGTTGAAGGGAGACATCTCCATCGACCACGCAAGCATTGAAGACCAGCTGACCGATATCTTCACTAAGCCCTTGGATGGGAAGAGATTTAGCAAGTTGCGGTGTGAGCTAAATATCTTAGAATCTTCGAATGTTCTCTGAAATGGACACACATCCTAACACTTATGCTGACTTGATGACTTAGATGCGCAACACACGAAGTAACGTTTTTCTTCAATCAATGAAGACTAACCCTCTAAGTGTGAAGAAATTAATGAAGAAATTGATTCTCAGAGCCCTACGACAATTGTACGCGGTGTCTGAAATCAACTTTCTTATATCGTGGGTTGCGCCACCAACCAAAGTTGAAAATCTTCAATTTGAGTTTTTCTTCGTTTTTGAAATTCCTCAGTTTTTTCAAATTCTTCAATATTGCATTGTTTTCACTCTTTCCGTCGTTATTCTTCATTGGCTATATATATATATATATAGTCCTCTACAACATTCACTTATTCCTAATTCTTCAAGTTGATTTCTTCTACTAAGTGAATGTGATCGGACCCTTCCCCCTCTATGCTAAACTCAATCCAATCTGTTCACAAATTCTTCATGTGCGTTCTATTTGAAACTCGTTCAAAATCTTCACTGTGTCCTTGACAGCTGAAGAAACTGCGAACGGAACTTTTAACTTATCTTATCAAAATTTTCGGCTTTGCCGCTCAAACCGTTCCGCATCCCATGACAATACTTATCTATTCACCCACGATCCTACACGATCGCCATCTCTCAGTACGTGGGTGACACATGTCAAGCGAATGAGAAGGGCCAGGGGCAAGTTTGTCCGATTTCCTCGGGCGTACAGTTTTTAACTCCCACTATAAATACCCGCGCCTCTTCCTCACTTCGTTTTTACTTCGCTCGTTCTCACTCCCGCTCGAGCTTCCCATACCCTAGCGCTGCCGCTACTTCATCGCCGCCAGTGAGGAAGAGCTTCCCTGCCTCGACCTCGTTGCCGTCGTACTCGCGCCGGTTGCGGATTTCTTCACTCCGCCGCCGCTGTAGCCATCTTCCTCTACCGAGTTAGGGCATGGAAGATCTGAACTGATGAACTTCACATCTACTCTTCTCAGTTCGTCATGTTCTTCATCAACGGTAATTAAAAGTTACTTTTACTGCCCTCTTTGATTCACATGTTTTCTTGAAAATCTTCGAAGGTGTTTATTCTTCAAATCTTCACACACTGAACACTTCACATATCATCTGCTCTTGATTCGTTTCTCTAAGCAATGATTTTCTTCAAGATTCCTCAATTGTGTGGATTTTCAATCTGTACAACTCTGGAACCTAAGATAAAGAACGGTTAGTGAAATTCTTCAAGACTCATCTGGTCAAATTCCTCAAACCTATTCTTTTTGAAAAACCTTCTGAGAACGCATATGACCTCTCCAAATTCCTTGCAACTATACTCTGTTCACGCGTACAAATGTCCGCTGCTGAATCACTAGGTTCTCATCAACTTAACTCATTTGCAGCGTTCCTCGAAGAAAAGTTGCACACCTCTTCAGAAATATCAGTTGTTCATATTCTTCAGCTGAAGAAAATGGCTGACGGTAAGAAGCCACAGAAGGGTGGAAAGAGGCCTGAGGTCAATACTACTTTCGAAATCCCTGAGGACATATACAAGGATTACTGCACTCCTGATGAGGCCAAATTTGGCAAGGAGGACAAAAATCAGCGCAAGGTGCGCATACAAAGGATAGAGAGGAGATGGGCACGGGAATGGAGGGAGTACAGGTATGTTACTCCCAAGTATATGAAGAAATTCGCACTCAACCCTCCATGCCCAAGACCTCCATTGGCACCATGCCTATTGGCAGATCCCACCAGCCTCAAGCGTGGTAAGGATTATCCTGATGAATGGGCAAAGCGCCATGCCAAACTGGCCAAACAAGCAAAGGAAGCAGTGAGGAAATTTAATGAAGACTCTGCTACTGCTGCTACCGCCGCTGAGGCCTCTGCTAGTAAGCCGAAGAAGGCGATGCCTAAGAAGCCTGCTCACAAGCCAAGTGCTTCACCCTCAATGCCCTCACGGCCAAGTTCCTCAGCAATGCCCTCACGGCCAGATTCTTCAAAGCCCTCACGACTAATTCCTCAATTTGCTCCTCCTTCAAAGTCCTTAGCTCCTCTGACAAAGTCTTCAGCTGCTCCGACCAAATCCTCTGCACCTGTGCATCTCGCCACGTGTCAAAGGACTACATGCATCTCTATTGCCTCAGGAGCATCTGCAAGTTCCTCAGCTGCACCAAATTCCTCAGTTGGCCCCTCTTTGCTGAAGAAAAAGGCCACTGCTAGATGAGGCCTTCGACCAAGTCCTCACAAGAAGTAGGTCGCCTTCCAAGTGCCCTCTGATGACGATGAGGTTGATGATGAAGAACCTGCCGAAATCATCAGAGACAGGCAGGCTAGGGCCGCTAGAGCCAAAGGCAGCAATGTGCCAATGCTACTGGATCCAAAGTTGATCCTAGACTTCATCGATTTATGGCACAAGGACCCAAACACGCCTCTGCCGGAGATGAACCTCACTCCTGGTCAAAGTCATGTTCTGACTGCCTTCATTGAAGAAGAGAAGTGGAAATTTGAAGAAGGAAGAAGACTGAAGAAAGTACAGTACAAGAAGCAGCGCTACCTAAAGGACAATGTCCTCACTTTTACCCCTGATCAACTCATTGCCTTGCAAGCTGAGATCAAGCAACTGAGTGATGAATTCAATCGCTACTATGCCGATTGGAAGGGCGCCAAGGTCCGGTTCGTCAAGCTGACGAAGACATTCACTTCAAGTGCTGCTGCTCCTGTGCACACTGAAGTTACTCCGGCTGAAGCATCTGCTCAGCCTACTGAAGATCATGCTAGCACCGCTGATGACAATCAGGCTGCTGAAGAAAATAAAAGTACTAGGGCTGATGACTGCATTCCAGCCGCTGAAGAAATTGCCAGGGCATCCACTAGTGGTGCGCCTGAAGAATGTGGAGAAGTCAGAGCAACTGCATCAGTTGCGCCTGAAGAAACTGAACAAAATTCCTCTGCTCCTTCCGCGCCTACACCAACTCCAATTCTTCCATCTGCATCAGATGCGAAGAAGACCATGGCTGCAAAGCGTGCAACTGTGAATAAAAGGAAGGCATCAACTTCATCAGATTCTTCAGCTCCGAAGAAGATGAAGCCTCTGACAAGCTCAATTCACAACCCAATTGATGTCGTTCCTGTCTCATTCATGCCACCAAAGGACCTTGTTCCTTTTGGTGAAGATTATGTGATTCCAAGCGAATCAGATGAAAAGAATCCTTCTGCTGCTTCGTTAGAGCAGTTGGATGAAGAAATTGAAGTGGATGCAATCCCTTCAACCCCAGTTGTCTCCTCGCCTATGCCTCAGTTCACTGCTGAAGAGGCTGGTGTCGACGAAATGGAAGATGAGGATGTGGACAATGGCTGTACCACACCTGTGCTAAATGATGACTTTTGGGAAAGTCAGCACCCCAACTCTCCAATGTTCACTCCACTTCAAGCAATTCCCCAGTCCCCTGCTGCTACTGAAGTACAAATAGGATCTGAAGAACCTCATGCAACCCCGTCTGTCCATGAAGAAATTCCAGCCACTAGTGCTGAAGAAAATGTAAATGAAGAATTGAAGACCCAGCCTGCAGCTGAAGAAGAGCCTGAAATTCCTCAGTCTGTGGATCTTGAGATTGTGATTCCTGAGGTGGTGATGCAATTGACTGACACTCCTCAGCCTAAGCCAAAGGATCCCTTCTCAAAGAAGTAGAAATTCAAGGTTGATGACTTCTTCGGCAAGCATGTTTTCTTCACTGAATTCAACCCTTATGACAATGCTCGTCTTAGAAGGAGGCGTTTCTAGACTGCTAGCCAGGCCAATTTCTATTCTTCACTCCTTTTCAACAAGGACAAAGTCTTCGACCACGAGTATATTCCTCACGTAGACATGGAATCAATGCCTTGCTTCTCTCAAGTCCTCAGTATGCTTCATGATGCAGGCTTGCTCAACTTTTGCTCACACATAGTTTATTGGAATGAAGAGCTTATTCTTCAGTTTTACGCAACGCTGCATATCACACGTGATGCTGATGATATCAACTCTTGGGTGTTGGACTGGATGACCGAAAACACTCACTACAAGGCACCGGCCTCTGAATTGCTTCATGCCCTGCCAATCAGTCCTCCACCTGAAGGTGCTCGTTGTTTGTACGAAGAGCCTGAACTCACTGCTCATTACATGCAAGTGCTCATGAAGCCTCTGAAGCCTGGCCAAGCCCCAAGGACCAAATTCCTCGTGAAGGAATTGTTGTATGTGCCAAGAACCATCTATCACATTATGACGAAGACTATGAGTCCCATCAAAGGCCACGACTCATCTAATGAGGAAATTGTTGGCATCATGAAGAATATGCTATTCAACATCATGCATGGCATCCCTGTCAATTATCATGATTTCTTCATGTAGACTCTGGAAAATGTTGCACTTTCTCCATTTGAGCTGAAGCCTTATGCTCCTTGGATCATGAGATTCTTCAGAACAAGGTCTTCACTCAACTACAAAGCTGACTTTCAGAATCACCTCAGCTACTTGCCCCCGATTGAAGTCGTCAAGCGGACATATTCCTTAGCCGATGAGAAGGGCAAGGCACCAGCTGTTATTGATGAAGGTATTCGTCCATTGGATGGTTAGTTCGGCAAAGCTGCATCTTATTCTACCAATGGCGACTCTGCCACTCATGATTCTGCTTCCAATGCATCCAAGCCAAATCCTCAAGCCACTACTCCTCGTGTGATGACTGGTCGAGAGCTGCTTCTTAGTCTTCACCAGAAGGTGGATCGAAACCACAAATGGGTTAAGCGTCAGTTTGGCTCTATTCTTCACAACATGACTTCTACACATAATGCAGTGAAGAAAAACCATTACTACCTCCATGAAGTCTTTGATCGCACCTGGGCTATTCTGTCACATCTCTATGGTGAAGAAGATCTGAAGCAAATGGGCTTCAAGGAAGATTTTGACTGGCCTACTCCTCCGCCAAAGAAATTCAAGAAGGTCAAGGTTCCTTTCTTGGTTGCCAGTTCATATTCTTCATCACGCGACACGGATGAATTTGAAGACTTGGACGACACTACGTCAGGCCCTACAACGACTCAAGACCCAAACAACACAGGCGCTCCTCCATCATCATGATATTCTTTAGGGGCGTTAGTCCTCATTTTCAACCCTTTTGGTCATTCAATGACAAAGGGGGAGAAATTTGAGTTAGTCTTCAAGCGGGTCTATCTTATATGGGCGTTTTTTTCTAAGTTACAACTCTCGTTCTTTTGATGACTTTGCTGGATCGAGTTGTAATCTTAAACTCTATGGTGGCCTGATACTTTTGCTGAGTTCTTCTGCATGCTTATTCCTCATTAATGTTAATGCACGCATGCTGAATTACATCAGTCACCATATTTCATCATGCATTTCAAATTCTTCATATTATATGTCAAATGCGTGTATGAATTACAAGATATAGGGGGAGATCTCCATGATTATAATCTTCAAGTGTGGATTGCTTCAAAAGCAAATTCCTCACTATGCACAACTTCAGGGGGAGTTCTTCTATATCTTGCAATCAAATTCCTCAACATCAGTATTTACACTTCATATGTTTATCCCCGTTGAAAACTTAACCTATATTGTCATCAATCACCAAAAAGGGGGAGATTGTAAGTGCATCTAGTCCCCCTTAGTGATTTTGGTGTATTGAAGACTTCTAGGTTAAGGGACTGATGCGTTTGTGAGTGTACACAGGTCTATAAGTCTATGAGGAGTTTGATATTTACAGAGAAAGTCGACCCATAAAAATGAAATTCTTCAACTGGAGACTTTGGATTTCTGAAGACTTTCTGAAGACTTTGAAAGTGAAGAAATTGGTGTGACCTTGAAGACCTGGCAATCACTCGTGGAACATGAAGCGTGAAGACTTTTATTTTCGTAGTTTCATTTTCCCTTTCTTGAGTCATAGGAAACACCGTACTGTTAAAGGGGGTCGAGGAAATACTAAGGAAAATTTTCCATGTGATGCTCAACTCAAAATCCTACACCTACAAATCCCTTCAAGTGAAGCCATTGGAAATCTCCTACAGTTCAATCATATTCTTTAGTGACAGAGACGAATTTCTTCTGGTCTCCGAGGAATTTGTTCTGACTGAGGAGTTAGGAATTCACCAGTGCAGATTGCCTACACAGTGAGGAACATGATAGCCCTGAGGAATTTGAGAGTCAAAATTCCGACCGTTGCTGTGCTATGCGCCAGCTGTCCCAAAATATCTACCCACCTAATGGTCATATTATTGAAGAGCATTTATGTCTTATCATGTCGGGCTACTCCCTAGGCTATAAATAGCCGCCCCCTACAACCACTAGCTGGTTGGCTGCTCCGAGAGAAACTGACACTTGTCATTTGAGAGCATCCCATCCTCCGAGGACTTTGAGGGCTCGGAGGGAAAATCATCAAGTGAGGAAAACCCAAACCCAACACACCTACAACCCAAAGTGATTGAGCATCACTGAAGAGATTGATCCTGCGTGGATCCGATGCTTATTACCTTTGAAGATTGTGCTTCTTCCAGACTGTTAGGCGTCATGGTCTAGAGCATCCAAGAGGAATTGTGGATCGCTGAGTGACCTAGTCTGTGAAGGTTTGGAAGTCACCTGAAGACTTACCATGAGTGATTGGGCGAGGTCTGTGTGACCTTATCTCAAGGAGAATACGGTGTGGACTGTGTGTCCGGTACTGTGTGTCCTCGAGTTTAAATACTCAGCCGCTCCAACCAGACGTACAACTGACACATCAGTTGGAACTGGTCTACCAAATCATTGTCTTCACCAAGCTTACTGGTTCTATTTCCTCAACTCTTTCATTTCCTCATTTCTGTTGTTGTGTGCTTGTTCATATCTGTTTGAAGACTTTGATTGAAGACTTACTCCATTTCCTCAGTTCAATTTCTTCAGTCTGTCTGTCTTCATCCCGTGCTATCCTGTGTTTATGCTTTATGTACTCTATGCTTGTCTTCATTTCATCATGATGACTATGCTTGTGTTCTCTTATGTTTACTTTTGAGTACTTATTCCGCTGCAAGTAGTTCTTCACCTAGGAATTTCCTCTTCAGCAAATTCCTCAGTGAAGAATTCATAAAAATCGCCTATTCACCCCCCTCTAGTCGATATAACACACTTTCGTGTCCTTCCCCAGTGATAGAAGGGGCGGCAAGGCACGTATTGTATTGTTGCCATCGAGGATAAAAAGATGGGGTTTATATCATATTGCTTGAGTTTATCCCTCTACATCATGTCATCTTTCTTAATGTGTTACTCTGTTCTTATGAACTTAATACTCTAGATGCAGACAGGAGTCGGTCAATGTGTGGAGTAATAGTAGTAGATGCAGAATTGTTTCGATCTACTTGTTGCGGACGTGATGCCTATATACATGATCATGCCTAGATAATCTCATAACTATGCACTTTTCTATCAATTGCTCGACAGTAATTTGTTCACCCACCGTAATACTTATGCTATCTTGAGAGAAGCCACTAGTGAAACCTATGGCCCCCGGGTCTATCTTTTATCATATAAGTTTTCCATCTATCTTTATTTTGCAATCTTTACTTTCCAATCTATATCATAAAACACCAAAAATATTTATCTTATCTTATTATCTCTATCAGATCTCACTTTCGCAAGTTACCGTGAAGGGATTGACAACCCCTTTATCGTGTTGGTTGTGAGGTTCTTGTTTGTTTGTGTAGGTATGAGGGACTTTTGAGGAGCCTCCTAAGGGAAATACTTACGCTACTTTGTTGCATCACCCTTTCCTCTTCAAGGGAAAACCAACGCAGTGCTCAAGAGGTAGCAAGAAGGATTTCTGGCGTCGTTGCCGGGGAGGTCTTCGCTCAAGTCAAGACATACCAAGTACCCATCACAAACTCACCTCCCTTGCATTACATTATTTGCCATTTGCCTCTCGTTTTCCTCTCCCCCACTTCACCCTTGCCGTTTTATTCGCCCTCTCTTTCGCTCGCCTTTTGTGTGCTTGTGTGTTGGATTGCTTGTCACGATGGCTCAAGATAATACTAAATTGTGTGATTATTCCAATACCAACAATAATGATTTCCTTAGCACTCCGATTGCTCCTCTTAATGATGCTAAATCTTGTGAAATCAATGCTGCTTTGCTGAATCTTGTTATGAAAAATCAATTCTCCGGCCGTCCTAGTGAAGGTGCCGTTACTCATCTAAACAACTTTGTTGATTTGTGTGATATGCAAAATAAGAAAGATACGGATAATGATATTGTTAAATTGAAGTTATTTCCGTTTTCTCTTGGAGATCGTGCTAAAACTTGGTTTTCGTCTTTGCCTAAAAATAGTATTGATTCATGGAATAAGTGCAAAGATGCTTTTATCTCTAAGTATTTTCCTCCCGCTAAGATCATCGCTCTTAGAAACGATATTATGAATTTTAAACAACTTGATCATGAGCATGTTGCCCAATCCTGGGAAAGAATGAAATTAATGATTCGCAATTGCCCTACACATGGTTTGAATTTATGGATGATCATACAATTTTTTTATGCCGAATTGAATTTTGCTTCTAGAAATCTTTTAGATTCGGCCGCGGGAGGCACTTTTATGGAAATCACTTTAGGAGAAGCTACTAAACTCCTTGATAATATTATGGTTAGTTATCTCAATGGCACACCGAAATATCTATTAGTAAAAAAGTTCATGCGATAGAAGAAATTAATATTTTGAGTGGAAAGATGGATGAACTTATGAGATTGTTTGCTACTAAGAGTGCTCCTATTGATCCCAATGATATGCCTTTGTATACTTTGATTGAGAATAATAATGAATCTATGGATGTGAATTCTGTTGGTAGGAATAATTTTGGTAACAACGCGTATAGAGGAAACTTTAATCCTAGGCCTTTTCCTAGTAATTCCTCTAATAATTATGGTAATTCCTACAACAATTCTTATGGAAATTTTAATAAGATGCCCTCTGATTTTGAGAATAGTGTTAAAGAATTTATGATCTCTCAAAAGAATTTCAATGCTTTGCTTGAAGAAAAATTGCTTAAAGTTGATGAATTGGCTAGAAACGTTGATATACTTTCTCTTCATGTTGATTCTTTGAAACTTAGATCTATTGCACCTAAGCATGATATCAATGATTCTCTCAAAGCCATGAGAATTTCCATTGATGAGTGCAAAGAAAGAACCGCTAGGATGCATGCTAAGAAAGATTGCTTTGTAAGAGCGTGTTCTTCTAGTTTCCATGAAAATAATGATGAAGATCTAAAAGTTATTGGTGTATCCCCTATTAAATCCTTGTTTTGCAATATGAATCTTGATAATGATGGGACTGGAGATGCATCAACTTTAGTTAAAAGGCGTCCCAATGATTCGGAGTTTTTAGATCTTGATGCTAAATTTGGTAAAAGTGGGATTGGAGAGGTCAAAACTTTACATAGCATTGAACCCACTATTATGTATTTCAAGGAATTTAATTATGATAATTTTTCTTTAATAGATTGTATTTCCTTATTGCAATCCGTGTGAATTCTCCTCATGCTTATAGTCAAATAAAGCTTTTACCAAACATATTGTTGATGCCTTGATGCAATCTTATGAAGAAAAACTTGAATTGGAAGTTTCTATACCTAGAAAGCTTTATGATGAGTGGGAACCTACTATTAAAATTAAAATTAAAGATCATGAATGCTATGCTTTGTGTGATTTGGGTGCTAGTGTCTCCACAATTCCAAAAACTTTATGTGATGTGCTGGGTTTCCATGATTTTGATGACTGCTCTTTAAACTTGCACCTTGCGAATTCCACTATTAAGAAACCTATGGGAAGGATTAATGATGTTCTTATTGTTGCAAATAGTAATTATGTGCCCGTAGATTTTATCGTTCTTGATATAGATTGCAATCTTTCATGTCCTATTATTCTTGGTAGACCTTTCCTCAGAACGATTGGTGCAATTACTGATATGAAGGAAGGAAATATTAGATTCCAATTTCTATTAGGGAAAGGCATGGAACACTTTCCTAGAAAGAAAGTCAAATTACCTTATGAATCTCTTATGCGAGCCACGTATGAGTTGAATACGAAAGATGGCACTACTTAGATCTATTCTCGTTTTTATGCCTAGCTAGGGGCGTTAAACGATAGCGCTTGTTGGGAGGCAACCCAATTTTATTTTTGGTTCTTACTTTTTTGCTTCTGTTTAGTAATAAATAATTCATCTAGCTTCTGCTTAGATGTGGTTTAATGTTTTAATCAGTGTTTGTGCCAAGTAGAACCTATAGGATAACCTACGGTGATAGTTAATTTGATTCTGCTAAAAAACAGAAACTTTTGCATGCACGACAATAATTTTAATAAATCACAGAAACGTGATTTTTAGTTGATTCTTTTTGCAGTCGATCAATAGACAAATTTCCCAGGACTTACTATTTTTGTAGGAGTTTTAGAGTACCAGAAGTATTCGAAATTTACAGATTGCTACAGACTGTTCTGTTTTTGACAGATTCTGTTTTTCGTGTGTTGTTTGCTTATTTTGATGAATCTATGGCTAGTATCGGGGGTATGAACCATAGAGAAGTTGGAATACAGTAGGTTTAACACCAATATAAATAAATAATGAGTTCATCACAGTACCTTAAGTGGTGGTTTTTCTTTCTTGCACTAACGGAGCTTATGAGATTTCCTGTTGAGTTTTGTGTTGTGAAGTTTTCAAGTTTTGGGTAAAGATTTGATGGACTGTGGAATAAGGAGTGGCAAAAGCCTAATCTTGGGGATGCCCATGGCAACCCAAGATAATTCAAGGACAACCAAAAGCCTAAGCTTGGGGATGCCCGGGAAGGCATCCCCTCTTTCGTCTTCGTTTATCGGTAACTTTACTTGGAGCTATATTTTTATTCGCCACATGATATGTGTTTTGCTTGGAGCGTCTTGTATAATATGAGTCTTTGCTTTTTAGTTTACCACAATTATCCTAGCTGTACACAACTTTTGGGAGAGACTCACATGATTTGGAATTTATTAGAATACTCTATGTGCTTCACTTATATCTTTTGAGCAAGATAATTTTGCTCTAGTGCTTTATTTATATCTTTAAGAGCACGGCAGTGGCTTAATTTTGTATAAATTGTTGATCTCTCATGCTTCACTTATATTATTTTGGGAGTCTTTTAGAACAGCATGGTATTTGCTATGGTTATAAAATTGGTCCTAGAATGATGGGCATCCAAGTTGGGTATAATAAAAACTATCATAGGAAGTGAATTGGATGCTATGATCAATTTGATGCTTGATAATTGTTTTGAGATATAGAAGTGGTAATATTAAGAGTCATGCTAGTTGGGTAATTGTGAATTTAAAGAATACTTGTATTGAAGTTGGCAAGTCCCGTAGCATGCACGTATGGTAAAAGTTGTGTGACAAATTTGTTGCATGAGGTGCTCTTTTGATTGCCTTCCTTATGTGTGGAGGTTGGGATCGCGCGATGGTTAACTCCTACCAACCCTTCCCCTAGGATCATGCGTAGTAGTACTTTGCTTCAAGGGCTAATAAAACTTTTGCAATAAGTATATGAGTTCTTTATGACTAATGTGAGTCCATGGATTATACGCACTCTTACCCTTCCATCATTGCTAGCCTCTTTGGTACTGTGCATTGCCCTTTCTCACCTTGAGAGTTGGTGCAAACTTCGCCGGTGCATCTAAACCCCGTGATATGATACGCTCTATCACACATAAACCTCCTGATATCTTTCTCAAAACAGCCACCATACCTACCTATTATGGCATTTCCATAGCCATTTTGAGATATATTGCCATGCAACTTTCCACCGTTCCATTCATCATGACATGTTCCATCATTGTCATATTGATTTTGCATGATCATGTAGTTGACATCGTATTTGTGGCAAAGCCACCTTCATAATTTTTCAGACATATCGCTCTGGATTCATTGTATATCCCGGTACACCGTCGGAGGCATTCATATAGAGTCATATTTTGTTCTAGAATCAAGTTGTAATTCATGAGTTGTAAATAAATAGAAGTGTGATGATCATCATTATTAGAGCATTGTCCCTTATAAAAAAAGAAGAAAAGAAGAAGAAAGGCCAAATAAAAAAAGGAGAAAGGCCAAAAAAGGCCCAAAAAAGAAAATGAAAGGGGGACGATGTTACTATCTTTTTCCACACTTGTGCTTCAAAGTAGCATCATGTTTTTCATATAGAGAGTCTCTTATGTTGTCACTTTCATATACTAGTGGGAAATTTTCATTATAGAACTTGGCTTGTATATTCCAACGATGGGCTTGCTCAAAATGCCCTAGGTCTTCGTGAGCAAGCAAGTTGGATGCACACCCACTTAGTTTCTTTTGTTGAGCTTTCATACATTTATAGCTCTAGTACATCCGTTGCATGGCAATCCCTACTCCTCATGTTAGCATCAATTGATGGGCCTATCCATAGCCCATTGATTAGCCTCGTCAATGTGATACTTTCTCTTTTTTTTGTCTTCTCCACACAACCTCCATCATCATATTCTATTCCACCCATAGTGCTATATCCATGGCTCACGCTCATGTATTGCGTGAGAGTTGAAAAAAGCTGAAGCGCGTTAAAAAGTATGAACCAATTGCTTGGCTGAAACCGGTATTGTGCATGATGGGAGTATTTTTGTGTGATGAAAATGAAACATAGCCTAACTATATGATTTTGTAGGGATAAACTTTCTTTAGCCGTGTTATTTTGAGAAGACATGATTGCTTTATTAGTATGCTTGAAGTATTACTATTTATTATGTCAATATGAACTTTTGTATTGAATCATTTGGATCTGAACATTCATACCACAATAAAGAAAATTACATTGAGAATTATGCTAGGTAGCACTCCACATCAAAAATTCTGTTTTTATCATTTACCTACTCGAGGACGAGCAGGAATTAAGCTTGGGGATTCTTGATACGTCTCCAACGTATCTATACTTTTTGATTGTTCCATGCTATTATATTACCCGTTTTGGATGTTTATGAGCTCTACTTTACACTTTTATATCATTTTTGGGACTAACCTACTAACCGGAGGCCCAGCCCGAATTGTTGTTTTTTTGCCTATTTCAGTGTTTCGAAGAAAAGGAATATCAAACGGAGTCCAAACGGAATGAAACCTTTGGGAGCGATCTTTTTGGAACAAACGCAATCCAGGAGACTTGGAGTGGACGTCAAGAAGCAGCCGAGGCGCCCACGAGGCAGGAGAGCGCGCCCTAGGGGGGTGGGCGCGCCCCCACCCTCGTGGGCCCCTCGTGGCTCCCTTGACCTACCTCCTTCGCCTATATATACTCACGTACCCTGAAAACATCGAGGAGTACCACGAAAAACTATTTCCACCGCCGCAACCTTGTGTATCCGCGACATCCCATCTTGGAGCCTTTGCCGACGCTCCACCGGAGGGGGAATCGACCATGGAGGGCCTCTACATCATCACCAAGGCCTCTCCGATGAGTTGTGAGTAGTTTACCACATACCTTCGGGTCCATAGTTATTAGCTAGATGGCTTCTTCTCTCTCTTTGAATCTCAATACAAAGTTCTCCTCGATCTTCTTGGAGATCTATTCGATGTAACTCGTTTTGCGGTGTGTTTGTTGAGATCCGATGAATTGTGGGTTTATGATCAAGTTTATTTATGAGAAATATTTGAATCTCCTATGAATTCTTTTATGTGTGATTGGTTATCTTTGCAAGTCTCTTCGAATTATCAGTTTCGTTTGGCCTACTAGATTGATCTTTCTTGCAATGGGAGAAGTGCTTAGCTTTGGGTTCAATCTTGCGGTGTCCTTTCCCAGTGACAGCAGGGGCAGTAAGGCACGTATTGTATTTTTGCCATCAAGGATAAAAAGATGGGGTTTATATCATATTGCTTGAGTTTATCCCTCTACATCATGTCATGTTTCTTAATGCGTTACTCTGTCCTTATGAACTTAATACTCTAGATGCAGGCAGGAGTCGATCGATGTGTGGAGTAATAGTAGTAGATGCAGAATCGTTTCGATCTACTTGTTGCGGACGTGATGCCTATATACATGATCATGCCTAGATAATCTCATAACTATGCACTTTTCCATCAATTGCTCAATAGTAATTTGTTCACCCACCGTAATACTTATGTTATCTTGAGAGAAGCCACTAGTGAAACCTATGGCCCCCGGGTCTATCTTTTATCATATAAGTTTTCCATCTATCTTTATTTTGCAATCTTTACTTTCCAATCTATATCATAAAAATACCAAAAAAATTTATCTTATCTTATTATCTCTATCAGATCTCACTTTCGCAAGTTACCGTGAAGGGATTGACAACCCCTTTATCGCGTTGGTTGCGAGGTTCTTGTTTGTTTGTGTAGGTACGAGAGACTTTTGAGGAGCCTCCTACTGGATTGATACCTTGGTTCTCAAAAACTAAGAGAAATACTTACGCTACTTTGTTGCATCACCCTATCCTCTTCAAGGGAAAACCGACGCAGTGCTTAAGAGGTAGCAGTCCCGTATATAAAGGCTTGGGGGGGCGTCCGACTTGCAGAGGAGGCAAGCGACGATGGTGGCACGGACTCCTAGCCGGAGTCCGACTCGGAAACGCGGCGGCGCGCGGCGAAGGCGGTGGCGGGAGCTGGGCCACGACCTGGTTTGAGCTGGGCCGGCCCAGTTTGGCGGCGTGC
The DNA here is from genome assembly GCF_018294505.1 of Triticum aestivum. Taxonomy (NCBI): domain Eukaryota; kingdom Viridiplantae; phylum Streptophyta; class Magnoliopsida; order Poales; family Poaceae; genus Triticum; species Triticum aestivum. The sequence continues at coordinate 242,923,676 of NC_057813.1, forward strand.
GTTTTTTTTAAAAAAAATCCAGAGACAAAAACACTCAAAATAAATATAAATATAGTCCTAAAAATACCAGAAAAATTCATGTAGCTAAATGGCCTTATTAGTGACCTCGTGAACATCTTTCTGGACTAAAATGCCTAAACTAAAAAAAACATTACAATACTAATTACTCCGCTAACTAATAAATAAACCAGGGAATAAAATCAAATAAACTCTCAAAAATTCAAAATTCAACTTCCAATATTTTTCTACTGAATTGAATAAGTCATTTTATCTTCTATCATTATTTTTAAAATATTTGGAAAAAGGATTTTGAAAAACAAATTGATCCAATTACCAAATTTTGATAAACCAAAATTGGATTTTTGTGAAACCTCCGACTCTCTCAAATTGGTCCTTGAGTTGCTTAAGGCCTCTTGGATCAAAATGCAACAAAAAAGATAAGAAGATGCAAGAAATCATGTATGCATATGAATGATCTATGTATAACATCCAGATTGAAAATTGGGATGTTACAAACCTACCCCCTTAAGATGAATCTCGCCCTCGAGATTCGGGTTGGTGAGCCAAAAGGTGTGGGTGCTCCTTGCGGAGGTCTTCTTCTCGCTCCCAGGTAGCTTCCTCCTCGGTATGGTGGCCCAACTGAACTTTGCAAAACTTGATGACCTTGTTGCGAATAACTCGACTGGAAAACTCGAGAATCTTAACTGGCTTCTCTTCATAGGTCAGATCGCTATCCAAATGTACCGCTTCTAGTGGCACTGTATCTGTCAGGGGAATGTCAGCCATCTCTGCATGGCACTTCTTCAACTGGGAAACGTGAAACACATCATGAACTCTGATGACCTGCAAGTATACATGATAGTTGTAGCCTCTTTCTATAAGTAAGAGTGTCGAACCCAACAAGGATCTAAAGGTAGAAAAAAATACTCTCTCAAGTATTATCGGCCACTGTTACGACTCTACGCACGCTTGACGTTCGCTTTACCTAGAACAAGTATGAAACTAGAAGTACTTTGTAGGTGTTGTTGGATAGCTTTGCCAGAAAGTAAAGAGCACGTAAATAAAAAGTAGGGGCTGTTTAGATAAATATGCAATAAAGTAAATATAGCGAGTGTGGAAAACTGGTGGTAGGAGTTGTGGAATTGTCCCTAAGCAATTGACTACGTTACTAGACCGATAGCAAGTATTATGTGGGAGAGGCCACTGCTAGCATGGCATCCCTGACTTGGAATTCTATGCACTTATCATTGGAACTATTAGCAAGCAGTCTGCAACTACTAACGTTCATTAAGGTAAAACCCAACCATAGCATTAAGATATATTGGCCCCCCTTCAATCCCGTGTGCATCAATTTCTATGCTAGGTTGAAGCTTCTGTCACTCTAGCCCTCCAATACATAGTCCTATCAACATACAACTAACCCTATGGTGTGATCCACGTGCGCGCTCATATGATGGGCACCAAAGGACAGCAACATAACGCAAATTAAATCAATCATAGCAATTCATCAACCACCAATAGGACAACAAAAATCTACTCTGACATCATAGGATGGCAACACATCATTGGAAAATAATATGAAGCATAAAGCACCATGTTCAAGTAGTGGGTACAACGGGTTACGGGAGAGTGGACCACTGTAGATAGAGGGGGGAAGGTGATGGAGATGTTGGTGAAGATGGCGGAGGTGTTGGTGAAGATCGTGGTGGTGATGATGGCCCCCGGCGGCGTTCCGGCGCCACCGGAAGCAAGGGGGAGAGAGGCCCCCTTCTTCTTCTTATTCCTTGACCTTCTCCCTAGATGGGAGAAGGGTTTCCCCTCTGGTCCTTGGATCCCATGGCATGGGAGGGGCGAGAGGCCCTTCGAGATTGGATCTATCTCTCTGTTTCTCTCTGTTTCTACGTTCCTGATTCTGCCCCTTCACCGTTTTTTTACATCCGGAGATCCGTAACTCCGATTGGGGTGAATCTTTCGCCCAGATTTTTCTCGTAAAATTAGCTTTCTTGCGGCAAAAGAAGAGCGTCAACCGCCTTACGAGTGGCCCATGAGAGTGCCAGGCACGCCCAGGGGGGAGGGCGCGGCCCCCTGTCTCGTGGCCACCTCAGGCACCGTTTCGCGTTGATTCCTTCTCCGGAAAATCCCAAATATTCCAAAATAATTCTCCGTCCGTTTTTATCCCGTTTGGATTCCGTTTGATATTGGGTTTCTGCGAAACATAAAACATGCAACAAACAGGAACTGGCACTGGGCACTGGATCAATATGTTAGTCCCAAAAATAATATAAAAAAGTTGCCAAAAGTATATGAGAGTTGAATAATATTGGCATGGAACAATCAAAAATTATAGATACGACAGAGACGTATCAAACTCCTAACAATCCTTCTAGTAATTCCAACTTGTAGGGAACTTCTCCCATACGTTCCAAAACTCTATATGGTCCCACAAATCGTGGTGCTAGCTTTCCCTTGACTCCAAAACGCTTAACTCCTCGAAGTGGGGACACACAAAGATATGCTCTGTCTCCGACTTCATAGGCTACCTCCTTGCGTTTGGTATCTGCATAACTCTTCTGCCTAGACTAGGCTATCTTGAGTCTATCTCGAATCAACTTAACCTTCTCCTCAGAATCTCTGATTAAATCTGGTCCGAACAACTGTCGATCTCCAACTTCATTCCATGATAATGGTGTCCTGCACCTCCTTCCGTACAAGGCTTCGAAAGGGGTCATCTTCAAACTGGCTTGATAACTGTTGTTATAGGAGAACTCTGCATAGGGCAAATTGTCATCCCAACTAGATCCATAATCTAGCGCACAAGCTCTCAACATGTCCTCCAGAATATGATTGACTCTCTCGGTCTGTCCATCTATCTGTTGATGAAAGGCTGTACTGAACTCTAGCCTGGTACCCAAAGTTTCATGCAACTGATTCCAAAACTTTGAAGTAAACTATGTTCCTCTATCTGATACGATGGTCCTCAGAACTCCATGCAGACATACGATCCTGGTCATGTATATCTTCGCCAACTTAGCACTCGTATAAGTTGTTTTTACGGGGATGAAATGGGCTACCCTCGTCAAGCGATCAACTACAACCCAGATAGAGTCATAGCCTGAACGGGTCCTGGGTAATCCGGTGATGAAATCCATTCCAAGTTTATCCCACTTCCATTCGGGTATTGGCAAAGGCTGAAGTAACCCTGCTGGTTTCTGATGCTCTGCCTTAACTCTCTGACATACGTCGCATACTGCTACATACTCTGCAATATCCTTCTTCATTCCTGTCCATCAGAAACTCTCCTTCAAATCCAGATACATCTTGGTGTTGCTTGGATGAATCGAATAAGGCGAATCATGAGCCTGCTTAAGAATTAACTTCCTAATCTCAGGGTCATTAGGCACATAGATACGATCCTCAAACCATAAAGTATCGTGTTCATCCTCACAAAAACTTTTAGCCTTTCCTTTACTCATCCTTTCCTTTATCTCTGCAATCTCCTTGTCCGTCTTCTGGGCTTCTCGGATCTTTCCCAGTAAAGTGGGTTGAATTTCCAATGCTGCTACATAGCCCCTCGAAACTATCTCCAAGCGAAGTTCTCTGAGATCCTTTGCTAACTCCTGAGGTAATCCTCCAGTTATCAGCGTGTTGACATAACTCCCGCGGCTCTACGACATTGGCCTTCCCTGGATGATAATGTAATCTCATATCATAATCCTTTATGATCTCCAACCATCTCCTTTGCCTGAGGTTTAACTCCTTCTGCGTGAAGATGTATTTCAAACTCTTATGATCCGTGTAAACATCGCAATAGTTACAGATAAGAAAATGTCTCCATGTCTTGAGCGCATGCACTACGACTGCTAACTCCAAATCATGCATAGCATAATTCAACTCATGAGGTCGAAGTTGTCGTGAGACATATGAAACAACTCTTTTGTCCTGCATAAGCACACCTCCAAGTCCTTGACGTGAAGCATCGCAATATACTTGGAAATCATTGTGTATGTCTGGGAGAATCAACAATGGGGCTATAACCAAACTTTTCTTCAACTCGTGAAAACTGGCCTCACAATCCTCAGTCCATTTAAACTTGGTGTCCTTCTTCAATAACTCCGTCATGGGCTTTGCTATCTTGGAAAAATTCTCAATAAATCTCCGGTAATAACCTGTGAGTCCAAGAAAACTTCTGATCTCTCCAACCGTGGTGGGTGCCAATCACTTAGTGACAGATGCAACCTTGGTAGGGTCTACTGCTATTCCTTCTCCTGATATAACATGTCCGAGAAATCCAACTTCTTTCAACCAAAACTCACATTTGCTGAACTTGGCATACAACTGATGTTCCCTGAGCTTCTCGAGAACCAAGCGCAAATGTTTCTTATGCTCTTCTTCATTCTTCGAGTAGACCAATATGTCATCAATGAAAACCACGACGAACTTGTCCAAGAACTCTATGAACACTTTGTTCATCATACTCATAAAATTGGCAGGGGCATTAGTCAAACCAAATGACATAACTGTATGCTCATATAGCCCATACCTCCTGGTAAAAGTTGTCTTTGGTATATCATGCTCTCGGATCTTCAGCTGGTGATAACCTGATCGAAGATCGATCTTGGAGAAAACCTTAGCTCCTTGCAGCTGGTCAAACAAATCATTGATCATCGGCAGAGGGTATTTGTTCTTGATCGTCACCTCATTCAGCGCACGATAATCAACAACCATCCTCAAAGATCCATCCTTCTTCTCAACTAGAAGCACTGGGGCTCCCCAAGGTGATGAGCTCGGTCAAATATAACCTTTCTCCAGTAACTCCTTAATCTGCTTCTTAATTTCCTCCATATCATTTGCGGGCATCCGGTACAGTCTCTTTGATAATGGTCCTGTGCCTGGCAATAACTCGATTAGAAACTCAATATGTCGATCTGGTGGCATGCCTGGTAACTCCTTCAGAAATACATCGAGATAATCCTTCACCACTGGTACTTCCTCCTGAACAACTCCCGATAGGGAATTTACTTGAGTTCTCCTCGGTGCATGCCTAGACACATACTTGATCCTTTTTCCTTCTAGGGTGGTGAGAAGAATTGATTTACTGGCGCAATCTATGTTTCCCTCAAACTTGGATAGCCAATCCATGCCTAGGATCACGTCCAATCCTTGTGACTCCAGGACAATAAGGTCAGTGGGGAAAACATGTATACCTATGGTTATTGGCAACTGATAACATCCCCGACTAGCCATATACTCTACTCCTGGGGAACTTACTAACATAGGTGACTTAAGGGCTATGGTTGGCAACTTAAACTTCTCCACAAATCCCCTTGATATGAATGAATGAGACGCACCGGTGTCAAAAAGAACAAGTGCTATAGATGCATTAATCAAAAACTTACCGACAACTGCATCGGGCTGCTCCTCAATCTCCTCCACACTGACGTGGTTCACATGACCTCTGGTGAAGGGGTTGGGCTTCTTTACAGAACTTTCGTTGCCATTTCCATTCTTTGCTTCAGAACATTCAGTGGCGTAGTGTCCGGTCTTCCCGCACTTGAAACAAGTAATGTGACTCAGATCCTTCTTGGCGGGTGTCGCGGGGTTGGAACGGTTCCGACTATTGCTTACTCCATTCATATTGCCATTCTTAGGGCCACTATGGTTGTGTGAACTTCCTCCATTGTGCGAATGTCCTCCATGGTTATGCCCTCCATGGTTATGAGTGTGTCCTCCCGAGTACGGGGAATAGCGAGGCTTCTGCTGAGCTCCAGAATTGTACCTCCCCTGTCCGTACTTCCTCTTGCGATTGTCAATCTACTAATACTTGCCTTCTATCATGAGGTCCCTGTCTACCAGCTCCTGGTAGTTGTTGAAAGTTGCCACCATCAACTGCATGCTTAGCTCATCGTTGAGTCCCTCAAGAAACTTCTCCTGCTTCGCGACATCTGTGGCCACATCATCTGGGGCATAGCGTGCTAACTTGCTGAACTCATCCACATACTATCCCACTGTACAACTCCTTTGGCGCAAGTTGTGGAACTCACGCTTCTTCAAGCTCATAGCTCCAGCTGAAACATGTGCAGTGCGGAAGGCCGGTGAAACTGATCCCATGTAACAGTAGCTATGGGATAAGTGGTGGTGAAGTTCTCCCACCAAGATGCTGCGGGTCCATCAAGCTGATGTGCGGCAAAGCGCACTCTCTCCAGATCTGTGCATCCGGCAGTGGTCAGCTCTCTTCCAATCTTGCGGAGCCAATCATCTAATACAATTGGCTCGATGCTGCCAGAGAACACCAGCGGGTTCAACCTCAGAAAGTGGGATAGGTTGTCAACAGGGGTGGTGGTGGTGGTGGGTTGTTGTTGTTGTTGTTGTTGTTGTTGCCTTGGTTCTGGTTCTGGACTAACATCTGCATCAAGGCATTCTGCTGCTGGATCAGCTGAGTGAGCTTCGGTGGGGAAGCGAATCTGGTGTCATGTCTCGAAGGCATCTGATGGGTTAGAGGGAGGGGGGGGGGGGTGAGAAAACAGAATAGAATGAGGTCTATGAGAGATTTCACTACCCATATGCATATGAGGCAAATACAATCAATTCACATCACTCAATATCAAACAAGGTTCACACAAATGATCTAAGCTATGATTACAAATCAATCGATCTAACTACTTGGAAGAATACTACTAATAACATGGTGGTCGTCTAGAAATTTTGGTCGGTGGAAGATTCTATAATATTTGCTCCAGCTTCGTCTTCATAGTCATAATCACTGTCATCATTTGCATCAATGTTCGTGTCGGTGTCGTCCAATATGATGTAGTCCTCTGAACGGATCTCCACTTCAGGCTCTTGCTTTGGGTTCACCTCGTGCATTCCTAGCTTCTTCTTCAGGTCTTCATGCTTCTCCAATAGCACAACAATTTCTTCCTCATATCCATCATCTGTTGACTTAAGTTCCTCTTCTAGCTTGATATTCCTCTTCATCAGCTTCTTGGTCTTCTTCATGATAGCGCACATCTGGTTCTCATATCGATGAATGTGCTGATCCATCTCCTGAATGTATGCTGCAATTGATCCATCCTTCCTGGTACGAATCATCTCCCATTCCTCGTCTTGGCGTCCACATACCTGATAGACGGTGTCTTCAAGCTCCTTGTGGTACACCTCACAAATGCGTCCAAAAGTGATGTGTGCTGCCATGCTCTTTCCCGAGTTCCAACTTGGTGCATCCAAGGTAAAATCAATGGGCTCTGTTGTTGGCACAAACGTCCTCCCAGGTACACGAACTTTGATCCTCCAGCGCTCCTCTTCCGGTAATGTTGCAGTGAAGGCTCTAGTGAAGCTTGGTAGTCCGATGTTCAGATACTTCGTGACTTCCTTCAAGTGTCGTCCGAAAGGGGTGTCGTCATCCGGCTGAGTAAACTTGCTCCTGGGGTCTGCCATCTATTAGAGTAGAAATAGAGGAGAATTAGAAATGAGCATAGAATAGTATCTTGTGGCTTATCCTAGTGGTCACGTCCTACAGTCAGCGTGTGCTCTGATACCATCCTGTAGCAACCACGATCCCAATGGACCAAAGTCTCTGTGCTTAAGTGTCATCCCTGGATCGGTATGCTGACACACACAATACTCGAGGAATTATAACATAGTTTAATCACACACTTATTACATCGAGGTCCTCATAAAGAGTATCTGTTACACAAATAATATGGCAGAAGGCCATCTAAACTAAATAACTACGGAAGCCTCGAAGATAAATGAGTCCATCAACTCCAACGGCATAGCTGAGTGCATAACAACGACCTATCGCACCTTATTCTTCATCGGTAAAGTCTGCAACATGAGGCGTTGCAGCCGTGTCGGTCATCACATGGAATATGCTGGCAGAGTTACACTAGAGAAAAATGAATGCAAGAAACTATATCTACATGCATATTTGGCTGGTGGAGGCTCTAGGTTTAACATTTTTGCATAAAGCTAATTTTTTCCTACAACAAAGGAATACATTTTATTTACTACAAAGTTAAACCAATATTTGAGAAGGTTCCTCCAACTCAAATCCCAACATTAACCAAGTATCATCATTTAAACCCAATTCATTAATTAAAGAGTGATGATATCAACAATAATATCTACTTCTAGATACTCAAATGTCCATAACCGAGGACACGGCTAACCATGATTAGTTTATACACTCTGCAGAGGTTGCACACTTTTCCCTACAAGACTCCACCGCATCCATGATTAGAAGATCGAGACATAGTCTTTCTGAAGCATTAACTCTCTACTCTGGGTAGACCGGTACACCTACTTTCCCCTACATTTGCTAGTCCACCTCTTCAAGAGCTCACACAACTTACTCAACTATGCCAGAGCCCATAATGGCTTGTGGCTGCACATGGAAGTTTCTAGGCATGAAATATCATATGATCCCTTTGAGCCTGGGTGGCGAACTGAGGGAAAATCACACGGGTACTCTGGGATTCCCATGGGCAAGCATTGGTTTCTCCAGGTCCCCCAACCAATCCACCCAGATGTGTATTAAAGTTTCCACCTTAATGTTATCCAAAATTATTATCTCTCTCAACTTCCATGTACATCACGATCCAATCCCTGTCTACAAGCATGTCTAAGCAATATATGAGAATAACGTACATTCCCGGGGTGATCAAAGCTAATAGGTTCCTACCTCACGTACTACAACCAAACCACATGTTCCCAATCCTACTCATGCAAATATTTGAGGGGCAAAACTAATGCATAGTAAAAATGGGTATGAAAAAGTATGATCAAAGTGTAACTTGCCTTGCTGATGATCGGAAAACTATAGAGATTCGTAGTAAAAAGCTTCGCACTCCGGAAAATCTAGCGTAGACAAACAATAGCATACATAAGCAATCAAGCAAACGATGCAAAGAGAAAACAAGAAAAGATCCAAATAAACTCGAAACAAGCAAATAACTAATCTAAATAGAAAACAAATTCTATCAACATTATATTTATGTGGATTAGATCTTAACATTAGGTACATGTGATTAGCTACGATTTGCAAAAAGAATCAACTCAAACGGAGCTACGAAACTCAAGATACGAACAAAACAAGATCAAACTCACTAAACTCAAATTTTAAATTGTCAAAATCATGTTCAAGTTGGTTTACTGGATAGGTGAGATCACTCTAAAGATTTAGGCGTTGGTTTCATCGAATTTGGTCAAACGAGCTAAAAGTTACGCTAGTTTGAAGATCAGGGCTAAACTGCGATAAAACTATTCACGGATAGGTCCCTGGCCGAAAAATAACAGAAAAAGGAAACTCTATCGGACGAACGTCCGCTAACAGAGACTAACGAACGAACTCGTTCATTAACAAATCTAAACGGGTGAACGTTCGCTAACTAATGAACTAAAATAAATAAACTGATCTAATAGTAAACCAAAAAAACTGGAAAAGACCGGGCGAACCGGATCGGGTTTTTACCGGCTAAACGGCGGCGAGAAAAACCGACGGCGGTAGTGGCGGCTCCGGCTTCGGCGGGGCTCCAGCGAGGCGAGGTGAGGTCGACGGCGGCGGCTGCGGAGCTCGCGGGGCGGCGGCTGCGCAAGCGGCGGCGAAGGCTCGGGGTGAGAGGAACGAGGCTGGGGGTCCCGTATATAAAGGCTTGGGGGCATCCGACTTGCGGAGGAGGCAAGCGACGGCGGCGGCAGCACGGACTCCTAGCCGGAGTTCAGTTCGGAAACGCGGCGGCGTGTGGCGAAGGCGGTGGCAGGAGCTGGGCCGGCCTAGTTCGGCGACATGCGTTTTTTTAAAAAATTCCAGAGAATAAAAACACTCAAAATAAATATAAATATAGTTCTAAAAATACAAGAAAAATTCACGTAGCTAAATGGCCTTATTAGTGACCTCGTGAACATTTTTGTGGACTAAAACGCCTAAACTAAAAACAAACATTAGAGTAATAATTACTCCGCTAACTAATAAATAAATTAGCGAATAAAATCAAATAAACTCTCAAAAATTCAAAATTCAATTTCCAATATTTTTCTACTGAATTGAAGAAGTCATTTTATCTTCTTTCATTATTTTTAAAATATTAGGAAAAAGAATTTTGAAAAACAAATTGATCCAATTACCAAATTTTGATAAATCAAAATTGGATTTTTGTGAAACCTCCAACTCTCTCAAATTGGTCCTTGAGTTGCTTAAGGCCTCTTGGATCAGAATGCAACAAAAAAAAACAACAAAATGCAATAAATCATGTATCCATACGAATGATCTATGTATAACATCCAAATTGAAAATTGGGATGTTACAATCGAGTAGTCATCAACATGCGACTGCTAAGCATTCACAATGTCTGTAGTTGCTCGCGCTAGTGGTACACCTAGCGGCGCTTCAAGGATGTAATTCTTTTGTACAGCAATGAGGATAATCCTCAAGTTACGGACCCAGTCCGTGTAATTGCTACCATCATCTTTCAACTTAGCTTTCTCTAGGAGCGCATTAAAATTCAAGGGAATGGTAGCACGGGCCATTGATCTACAACAACATAGATATGCAAAAAACTATCAGGACTAAATTCGTGATAAATTGAAGTTCAATTAATCATATTACTAAAGAACCCCCACTTAGATCGACATCCCTCTAGTCATCTAAATGATCACGTGATCCAAATCAACTAAACCATGTCCGATCATCACGTGAGATGGAGTAGTTTTCAATGGTGAACATCTCTATGTTGATCATATCTAATATATGATTCATGTTCGACCTTTCGGTCTCAGTGTTCCGAGGCCATATCTGCATATGCTAGGCTTGTAAATTTTAACCCGAGTATTCTGCACGTGCAAAACTGGCTTGCACCCGTTGTATGTGAACGTAGAGCTTATCACACCCGATCATCACGTGGTGTCTCGGCACGACGAACTGTAGCAACAGTGCATACTCAGAGAGAACACTTATACCTTGAAATTTAGTGAGGGATCATTTTATAATGCTACCGTCGTACTAAGCAAATAAGATGCATAAAAGATAAACATCACATGCAATCAAAATATGTGACATGATATGGCCATCATCATCTTGTGCCTTTGATCACCATCTCCAAAGCACCGTCATGATCTCCATCGTCACCGGCTTGACACCTTGATCTCCATTATAGCATCATTGTCGTCTCGACAACTATTGCTACTACGATTATCGCTACAACTTAGTGATAAAGTAAAGCAATTACATGGCGATTGCATTTCATACAATAAAGCTACAACCATATGGCTCCTGCCAGTTGCTGATAACTCTGTTACAAAACATGATCATCTCATACAACAATTTATATCACATCATGTCTTGACCATATCACATCACAACAAGCCCTGCAAAAACAAGTTAGACGTCCTTTACTTTGTTGTTGCAAGTTTTACGTGGCTACTACGGGCTTCTAGCAAGAACCGTTCTTACCTACGCATCAAAATCACAATGATTTTTCGTCAAGTGTGATGTTTTAACCTTCAACAAGGACCGGCCATAGTCAAACTCGATTAAACTAAAGTTGGAGAAATAGACACCCACCAACCACCTGTGTGCAAAGCACGTCGGTAGAACCAGTCTCATGGACGCGGCCATGTAATGTTGGTCCGGGCCGCTTCATCCAACAATACCACCGAATCAAAGTAAGACGTTGGTGGTAAGCAGTATGACTATCATCGCCCACAACTCTTTGTGTTCTACTCGTGCGTATCATCTATGCATAGACCTGGCTTGGATGCCACTGTAGGGGAACGTAGCATGCAATTTCAAAATTTTCCTACGATCACGAAGATCCATATAGGAGATGCATAGCAACGAGAGTGGGAGAGTGGGTCCATGTACCCTCGTAGACCGAAAACAGAAGCGTTAGTTAGTGCGGTTGATGTATTCAAATGTCTTCACGATCCAACAGATCCAAGTACCAAACGTACGGCACCTCCGTGTTCAGCACACGTTCAGCTCAATGACGTCCCTCAAACTCTTGATCCAGTAGAGGGTCGAGGGAGAGTTTCGTCAACACGACGGCGTGGTGACGGTGTTGATGATGTGATCCGTGCAGAGCTTCACCTAAGCACTACGATGCTATGACCGGAGGAGTAAACTGTGGAAGGGGCACCGCACACGGCTAAGAGAATTCTTGGTGTCCCTTTGGGGCGCCCCCCGCCATCGTATATAAAGGAGGGGGAGGAGGAGGCCGGCGGCCAAGGAGGGCACACCAAAGGGGGGAGTCCTAGTCCAAGTAGGATTCGGCCCCCTCCTTCCAATCAACGGAGAGGGGAAAGTGGAAGGGAGAGAGGGAGAAGGAAAGAAGGGGGCCGCGTCCCCTCCCCTTGTCCAATTCGGATTTTGGCAAGGGGGGCGCGTGCCACCTCCCGTGGCCAGCCTCCTATCCTCCACTATGGCCCAATAGGCCCAATAACTTTCCCGGGGGTTCCAAAAATCCCCGATCTTCTTCGGAACCATTCCAGTGTTCGTATATAACCTTCCAATATATCAATCTTTACCTTCCGACCATTTAGAGACTCCTTGTCATGTCTGTGGTCTCATCCGAAAATCCAAACAAACTTCGGTCATCAAAAACACATAACTCATTGTACAAATCATCATCGAACATTAAGCGTGCGGACCCTACGGGTTTGAGAACTATGTAGACATGATCGAGACACATCTCCGATCAATAACCAATAGCGGAACCTGGATGGTCATATTGGCTCCTACATATTCTATGAAGATCTTTATCGGTCAAACGGCACAAGAACATACGTTGTTCCCTTTGTCATCGGTTTGTTACTTGCCCGAGATTCGATCGTCGGTATCATCATACCTAATTCAATCTCGTTACTGGCAGGTCTATTTACTCGTTCTGTAATGCTTCATCACGTAACTAACTCATTAGTCACATTGCTTGCAAGGCTTATAGTGATGAGCATTACCGAGAGGGCCCAGAATACCTCTCCGATACACGGAGTGACAAATCCGAATCTCGATCTATGCCAACCCAACAAACACCTTCAGTGACACATGTAGAGCATCTTTATAATCACCTAGTTACGTTCTGACGTTTGATAGCACACAAGGTGTTCCTCTGGTATTCGGGAGTTGCATAATCTCATAGTCAGAGGAACATGTATAAGTCATGAAGAAAGCAGTAGCAATAAAACTGTAACGATCATAATGCTAAGCTAACGGATGGATCTTGTCCATCACATTATTCTCTGATGATGTGATCCCGTTCATCAAATGTCAACACATATCTATGGTCGGGAAACATAACCATCTTTGATTAACGAGCTTGTCAAGTAGAGGCATACTAGGGACACTATGTTTTGTCTATGTATTCACACATGTACTAAGTTTCCGGTTAATATAATTGTAGCATGAATAATAAACATTTAACATGATATAAGGAATATAAATAATAACTTTATTATTGCCTCTAGGGCATATTTCCTTCACGGCCACCTCCTAAAAATAAACTCACCAAGCTCGCCTCGCGAGGAGAGATGGCATCGAGGAATTCGAGCTGTCATTATCTTCTTTCCATGCCTCTCCCCTCCCCAATGTTCTCGGATGCTCGCGAAGGTCATTGGCATGTCGTGTCATCGTGCGTCGACACATGCTCGTTGTAACGCCCCAACCAAACCAGTCAGTTGATCCATCGATTTCTGGCCGTTGCGCATGGCTACCACCTAGGATCTAGACTGGCCTCACAGATTAAGACTAGTCTTTCCCATGTACTTTATCCTCATTTGCGCCCGCCGAAAATTTGTAGTGCTTTCTACCCCCTAGGAGCAGTGAACACATTCTAGCCTGTGTAGTGCTTTCTACCCCCTATGAGCAGCGAACACATTCTAACTTGTGCAATGCTTTCTACCCCAGTACGTTGCAGCCTATGACCTCGACACTCTAGCGGTCACATGAGTACCATCTATTGCCCCAATGCTATACTGTGATGGCATGAAAACATAATGTTATGGTTGTATTCAGAACAATAAAAGCATGTCAAGGCATGAATTATGAGTGGTCCTCACCTTGAAATACGGATACCATCTTGGGTTGTTTTTGAATCTTGCTAGGAGTTTACCAAGTTGATGCCTTGATCATCTCTCATTTGATCTCCCCAATAGCATGCAAGACTTGCTTGAAATATCTAGAAATGGTCTCAATTTTATCTCTGGGGTGTGTTGTGATTTGTGAATAACCCTAAAACTCTTATTATGACCTACAACATGCAGAGCCTCTACGTTGTTGCAGTTGTAAATGTAGTTCAAATTCACCAGCACCTCCCTATCTCGAATTAATATTGGACCATAACAGATGATAGACGTATCACTCCGAGGTACACCTCTTTTGTGGACCAACCGGACCCAGACCTGAATCACAGCTATGAGTGATGATGCCTGAATAACCAGCTTCATTTGTTCGTCCATAACCTAATGGTGACATCGATGGTGCGATGAGAAATAGAGAAACAGACCCTGCACCATACCTAACGACCTAGGGGGGGGGGTTGTACGTTGCTTAGACCCATTGGAGCCGCCCACCCACCCATGGCGCAGACAAGGAGGATGAGACAGGGTCGGAGACGAAGGGGAGAAGCATCTTGCCGCCGGAGATTGAAGTCGCCACCTTCGCTGCCGCCGCTTCCGCAGATCTGAGTCACCGGGGTCGATCGTGGCAAGAACTGAGGTTGGGTTTGTCGTAGCGCTAAAGGTGAGCTAGTAAATAGGGGGTGGACAACACAAGGACCCGCTTGGAATCGGTGTTTCTTTTTACACCCGTATTTATTCTACAGTTGTATTTTACAACCAATATGTGATTATCAACCGAGAAAGAAAACGACGGATGGAGGTACTACCTCCGTCCGGAAATACTTGTGATGGTTGTATCTAGACTTATTTGAGTTATAGATACATTCCATTTGTCCATTTCTAGGACAAGTATTTTCGGAGAAGGGAGTATGTATTTTCTTATAGGTGTAAAGCACTGGAAAACAGTAGACTGCGAGGTGCCTAAGGTGACTTTGTAAAATCTCAAAATGATATGCCATTTCAGTCTTTCGGAGGTGTTCATAGGGGTAGGGTGTGCATGTGCAGAAATAATAATAATAAGCGTCCCGTACAAGAACAAAAAAAAATCTAGCGGCGTTGATTTAACACAAAGCTGCACACAACGGCCGTTGATTGCCGTCGCCGTGCGCCGTGCGTCACGTACTCACGCGCGAAGCGAGTGGTGGAGGCTGGACGGACACCGGCGCACCGCGGATTTAATTTGCTCTATCCACTCTCTCTCGTGGACTCGTCCGTGGTCCTCTTCCCCGCCGTCTTCCTCCTCCTCCCCCTCCCCCTCCCTAATCCAATGGCTGCTGCGGCCTCTTCCTCGGCCTCGCCGGTTCTCCTCCCGTCAGGGCCGCGTGGCGCGAGCTCGAGGGCCTGTCTTCCCAGCGGCGGCGGCGGCGGCAGGGCGTTCATCAGAGGTGGCAACAGCAGGGCGCCATGCTGCTGCAGGGCTGCCGCTGGCGTAAGCGCGGCTCAACGCGGAGGAGCTGACGACAACGGCGGCGTGGTCACCCGGAGGGGCGTGGTCGGGGCGGTGGCTCTCGGGGTGTCCTCCTCCGCGTTTTGCCTGCAGGCCGCGCTCGACGCCGTCGCCGGCGGGCTGCCGCCGGAGGAGAAGCCCAAGCTCTGCGACGCCGCCTGCGAGGCAGAGCTCGAAAATGTACGTTCGCCATGCCCCACTTCGTTGGAATGCAGCATTTCGTTTGCTTGATTCATGCAGTATTTCCTGCAAAATCCATGGAATCAGGCCACAATTTTTTTTCCTGCCTTTTCAGCTGCCTATGGTGACTACGGAGTCCGGTTTGCAGTACAAGGACATCAAAGTCGGGCAAGGGCCGAGTCCGCCCATTGGCTTCCAGGTGCTCACCCTTACCTCTTTCTTTTTGCTCTCTCTTTCGCTTCGACGATTGTCTGCAAACACGTAAGCTTCTTGATCACTTACTAGTTACTAACCACCGTGTGTGTAGGTTGCTGCAAACTGCATCGCCATGGTGCCAAACGGACAGATATTCGACAGGTGAGAGATCACTGAGCTGAGCGCATTTGATGGGTGACAGACTGACCGTGCATTCAGCGTGCACATAATTGGTCAGTAACACTCTTACCATGTCCTGATGTTGTTGTGCAGCTCGCTGGAGAAAGGCCAGCCCTACATATTCCGTGTTGGCGCTGGACAGGTATTTACTGCAGGCTCTGATGCATTGCATGCCCCTCTTTGTTTAGCCCGGCCTCTACATCAAGCGATTTGCATGCCCCTCTGGAAGTGACGACTAAAATTAACCCGTACAGCTGTGAATTGATCTTCATTGTTTATTGACAGCGCTCCGCATTCATCTTCATTGTTTTTGATATAGCTCACCATTCATGCCAAATGGTCTCGCATTCATCTTCAAAGGATATAACCCTTTGTTTTAATTGTAGCACAACTAAATTAATTTCATGCTCATCTTTATCATCTGCAATTGTGGACTAACAAGCAGTTTTGCCTCGTTGTCTACCCTAGGAAATCTAAATTTGTCATATACTTACATATATGCAGTTCATAGCTTCAAAGTATCAGATTTGGCATGGTGTTCTATCTTCTCATTCATATGTTTGGCAATATCAGGTGATAAAGGGACTTGATGAAGGAATCTTGTCGATGAAAGTTGGAGGATTACGTCGATTGTACATACCTGGTCAAGTAAGTAGTCTTGCCTTGTCGAGTTTAGCAAAGCAATGCCAAGAACGAAACAAAACAAAACTAGCTGTTGTGCAAGAAAACTTTACCTTTTCCTCCAATGACCATGCGCTGTGTTTCTTCAGTCTGGGATATCTGGACAGGATAGTGATGATTTCCCATCTTCTTGATCTGAGCAGTTAGCATTCCCTAAGGGCCTTACATCAGCTCCCGGGAGGCCAAGAGTGGCTCCGAGCAGCCCCGTCGTATTTGACGTCAACCTATTGTTCGTACCTGGTCTTGATGACGATGAGTAAAAGCATCATCTTGCAACTTTACATGAGGCAGCTGAAGAGAATGATTTTCTGTTTATGAATTACCATATATGTAGAGTGACATTGTTTTCGGCAGCAAATTATACGAAAGTGTGATTATTTGTATTAAGTGCATAGCAACCTTGGTTGTGAATGGAATAATGTAGCCTTAGTGATATAAAGATATGTGCTAATCCTTCTATTCACTTGCCCAGTGTTTTACGTGGAGATTTGGTGTGTGTTTCAGTTAAGTGTCAGATTTGCTCGCCCAAAAAGGAACATGGAGCACTCAATAGAGTGGTTTCTTAATCCATATTCTAGTCTTTCAATAAATACACGGTTCTGTGCTTTTCCTTTTTGAGGGATCTGCGATTCCCTTTTTCTTGCAAGACATGTGGTTACGTGAAACCGTAGTCCCAAAACATGTGGTTTGTGCAATTAAGCCAACTACTAACGTACTAAATTGGTGAGTCTTTTAAAAAACACTAGTATAAATCACACTTGTCAGATTGTCTTTGTTTCTTCGATGAATATGCTGCTAAATACGCATCATTTTGTATTTGAAGAACGCAGAGAGGACATTAAAACTTGCCAGTCACCAAAAGTGACCATGAATCCACGATGAAAAGGCCCCAGACCAAAACAAATAAAACAATCTGTACATACAAAGGCCAGCGCATGAGATTAAGAAATGGAGCAGCATCTTCCTTTGTAAACCAGCTTCTTAATCAGATTGACAGCTTATCAACAAACCCGAAGAATCTGCATGAGTTGGTAACATTTTCCTTCAACAGACATCCGCACCTGTAGACCCCAGAAATTTTCAAATCCGAAGAATCTGCATGAGTTGGTAACATTTTCCTTCAACAAACATCCGCACCTGTAGAACCCACAAGAACAAAACTTTTCTTCAGAAGGAAGACTAGACAACTGACTGTAACTTGAGTAGCCTCGAACCCTGTATATATAGGCTATATACTTGCTGATGATCCATCTACACTTGGGTGATACCCCAACAACCCCCTGAATCGGCTCGGCTCTGACAGATACCATGGATTTTGCCCGGTAGGGATTTTCGTTTCACAGTATCCCTGTGAAATTCCTGTAATCCAGACAGGAGCTCGATCAGTTGCCACTGCTCTCGGACCACCCACCAATCCACTGGTTGGGAGCGGAGATGGCCCGTTTCATCTTCGGGTTGGGTGGTGGTGCAGCAGAAGCCTGCTGCTGCAACAGCAGCTGCTGTGCTTGCAGTTGCAGCGGATGCAACAACGGCTGCTGGTGCTGAGGGTGAATCTGCTGCATCTGCTGCAGTGGCTGCATTGCAGCCTGGCCCTGAATGTGGAACATTGGCTGGTTTCCTCCTCCGAACGAGTGCGGCGGGGGTGGGCCGATCAAGTTCATCATTCCCCCGACAGCATTGCCCATCTGGCTCGTCGCCATCTTCAGCCTTTGCAGCTCAGATTTCAGTGCATCATTCAGAGCTGCGACAACAGCAGCAGATGGTAAGTTTTCGACGAAAAACCACAAAATGGTCATGACAAATTATCTTTCCTTCTTGTACGTGCTAGAGCGCCCCTCAAGCTGATCAAGAAGTTCACAGCACCTTTTAATCACCTTCTCCCGCATGGTGAACATGCAAGATTGTCTTACATTCATGGCAGAACGAAGAAGGTGAAAGACAACGAGTAACTGGAATTACTGACTTTACCATCTTGTAAGTGGATTTGTTGCTCCACGTTCTGCAGGCGCATCTTCAGTTCGCTGTTCTCGGTAGAGAGCCCAGCAGTGTCTCTCTGTGTCATTTACCAACGTGGCAAAGGGAACAAGGTTAGCTATCGACCCATAATTAACACACCCTCAGTCATATCAAGCAAATTATTTCTTCTCTCTGTTGTTAGCCATAACAGTGGGAACTGAGATGCAGACCACTACCTAGCAGCTAACAAGGTGGATAAAGCTACCTGACACAAACATGGGGATGATGGCATTGTCTACCTGTTGAAGGTAGCTATGACATGCTTGGACAATTTTCACCATGATAGTGAAAACTACATGAAATCTATGGGAGAGGATACGCATGATCCGATGCTTCAGACAGTGTGTAAAACAGCTCGATTTCACTTGTCTGAAACGACTTATAAAAGTGAACGGAGAGAGTAGTATTCTTCTGTTAGATTTTCTAGTTAGTTCTATTTCTTGCCGTGTAAACCAGCATTACAGGTGCCGATCAAAACAGATAGGTCAAGATTTTCTTCCACATTTTTAAACATAATATTGGGAGAAGAGGAATAACAGAAGTTGAAGAGGGGCAGTTCTTACATGTAGGAGTGCCAGCTGTGTTGACAATGTTGTTGCTTCTGCATGCAGGGTTTGCACCTTCCGTTCAAGTTCAGAAATATACCGCATCTTCCTTTCTTTCGATCTGGCCGCCGATTGTCTATTAGCCCAAATCCTATCACATGAATTATGGAGACTAAGTAAACATAGATAATTATGAACTTTTCGAACAGAAGGACTAACTAGGGTTAGTTGCCATTTTCTAGGTAAAGGTTTGCATGTTCTTCGGATCACATCGTGTGTTTAGCTTATACTTATGGCTAAGAAGCATTTTCATCCGAGAGATTTTGACCTTAGAAACACCAGTTTAGCTACATGTCAGTCAGCTGAATTTTGAATTCGGGTCAGTCGATTTTGAATGAAGAAAGGAGAAGGAAGGGCCTCATCGGAGAGAAGGAAGGGGCTCGCCGTCATCATCCCGTTATCTATCTTAAGGTTCAGGGTCCGGGCGGTGGTGGGGCTTCGCCAGAGAAAAAAAAAGTACTCAGGCGGGGCTAGAGGGATGGCCCGGGGCGGTGACAAGACCGGCGGTGGGGGGAGGTTGAAGGGAGGGCGGTCGCGGGCGGCGGCAGCAGGCGGCCCGGCCGGTGGCTGCAGTCGGTGGGAGGAGGAAGATGCAATCTGGAAAACACACGGAGGAAGAAGACATAATCCGGGCCGTTCATTTTCCATCTAACGCTTCAAACTGATCCAGGCCAAATTGACTGACCCAAATCAAAATTTCAGTCGATTGACTCCTAGCCATTCCCCAAAAAACAACACATTGGACAAAAAAATTGAGGAATAAATTGTAATTGTCAGTGCTCGTTAGTAGGGTCACATCACACACGTTTCGTGTTCATGATAAATGTTAACTCTAGGTCACGTTCAATCAGTTTTAATTTATAAACTTTAATCTCCTTCACGATAAATCTTCTAATGTTCTATGTATTTTGTTTCTTTTGACAACATTTCAGACCCCTTTCATTCTTTCTTCATCCATATAACAGCTGTAAGTATTCGATAAGAAATAGCCTGGGATGAAAAAAAAATGTAAGTACTTATCAAATTGTGATGAACAGTGGATAATCTTACGGATGGAATTTCGCAAGAAGAGAAGAGAAGAGACCAAACCTTTTTGCCTTCTTAGGGTCGACAAGCGACAGTTCTGCGAGCTTTGCGTTGGACATTGCCTTCTTGGCCTCCACCGTCGACATCCCCTCCACCGCCGGCGTCCCAAGCAGCTGCTCCACGTCGAAAGAGCTCGACGCGTCCATGGAATGGCTGTGGTGATGCCGCGGCCTCGGCCCCGCACCGGCGCCAGCCGAGGCGCACGACGACTCCGTCTCCGACGCCTCGCGCAGCTGCGCGTTGAGCTTCTCGGCGTCGAGGAACATGGAGAAGAGCTCCTCCTCGTTCTCGTCCGACAGCGACGGCCCGTCGCCGCCGCCGCAGCCTGGGACGCCGAGGTCGAGGTCGTCGGGGAGGCCGATGATCTCGGAGTGCGCGCGGCGGTGGCCGAGGCTGCGCGCAGGGGAGTCCGGCATGTGGCAGATGTCGCTCTCCGGAGGGCCCGTCGGCGACGAGGGTGACAGCGACACCGACGGTTTCACTGGCGGCAAGCGATTGCCGCCGCCGCCGCCGCCATCCGGGACCGGAGACCTGCTCATGTTCTTGGCTCCAAGAATCTCCCTTTAGAATATCCCTCCACGCAAATTTTTTGGTCCAACGTTCTTGTTGGATTACGGAATTGAGAGAATGTGGTCAGGAATCGTGACGGAAAACGTTGAGGTTTGGACGGTACTGCAAAAAGGAGAAGATCTAAACAAACCAACATTTTTCTGGTATATCGATCGCGCGAGGAAGAACAGCAACCACCTTGGATTCAAACGACAAGAGAAAGAAGAGAATTCCTGGCCTATTCGTTCTGTTCATCGGCTTGCAGATTGGATTTGCGTGCGCCTATTTTCCGGACGACAAACAGTGAAGGAGAGCCTGGAAAATCGCAGGGACACTCGTCAGGGATTTCTATTTACAACAACAACGAAGCATTTATCTCGTGGAGATTGGGCATTTGGTGGTTGAGAGTGAAACAGTGCAAAATATATATAGGAAAACATGACGCAAACACGTTTTACTTGCAATATAAGCTTATCCTCATACACGTTTTGGGGCGAGTAACGGACGGTACAAGGGCAACTCATAAACGTTTAGCATTGGTATCACATGCACATGTGGAAAGGATTAAGATTGCATATTAACAAGTGTAAATACATGGTGATAAAAATGGAAAACGTACCAATTCCACACAAAAATACAAATTCCAGTTTGTTATTTACTAAATATGGAGAGTGCATTCAGTTTTTAATGGACACGGCATTGATTGATTTCCATCAAGTTTATGCTACGCTACTTCTCGTGGGGGGACATGACCTATAATTTAAGCCATTAATTAACTTGCTGTAAAGAACTTATGTTGCGATTCTCGGGTATTTTGCAAATTATCAATGGACATGCTTGAATTTTATTGTTTATATTATAATATATGCATGTGTTTTTTCTTGAAATTTGAAACAAGATATAATTTTGGTCAAATTTGATAACTGGATCATATTAACCTTGTAGGATTAGTACGGTCCGTGTACATCCTTTCAATGACTCCACGTGGAAGGTCGAAAGTCACATGTAAAATGTACCTGCAGAATATCTGTGTGTTGCAACGGAAACATAAATATTCTAGTGGTTCAGCATTAGTCATGTCAAGTATATCTTCCCCAATGTGAGGCGGACGTCAGATTTCGGGGTGGGATGGAGCAAATGAAAGTTCGTTACAACCGATCGCCCAACAAATGATTTCATCCAATACGGTAAACCCCCAGTGTGAATAGTACGCAAGGCGGGCCCTTTAACTAGGCCTCCCGGCACAACACAATTACCTTTGCACAAAAAATAAAATAAAAAGTGTCAAAAAATACATATAAAAAATAGAAACTTTAGTACATGACATATGCAGTATGTATTACCATGTAGTGTACAAAAGAATGGACATTTATATTAGAAAGAAAGTGTTGACGTCTATTACAATAACAAAAAAATGTGCATAGTAAAGTTTGCATGGAAATGTAGAGATACAAAACTTGTAGAAAAATTGCCATGATGCCGATCAAAACCAAGAAAAGCATAACCGGTGTAAGTTTGCCATGATAGTGGGGTGGAAGGGGGATGTTTGAACATAAGTTTGCCTTATGTCAGTCACATGCATGGAATTTAGTTAAGTGCCATGCATGAGCAACTAAAATACGTCATATCTTACAAACATGAAAAGAAAAACTAAACAAATAGTATGAAAGTTGCCATTATGTTTGAACCTAAAGTGGCAAAAAAGTTAAAATATATATGAAAATTGTCCAATGAAAACATTTTTTTTCCATTTGACTAGAACAAACTATTTAACAATTTGCCATGATGTTCTTTTTAAAATGGCAAGTTTTATATTATTCCAAAAAAGAAGGGCAAGAATATTCCAACATATCTGATAATGCTCACAAGACAATTTTCTAGAATTGCCATGGCAAAAAAGTATGTTCGGAAACGCCAGGCCAAAAAAATATCATGTAAAAACCAAAATGAATAGTAAAAAAACAAATTATGACCAAAATTACCATGACCGATGTATATTAAAAAAATACATGGTATTATAATTAAAATTGTCATTCTTTGTATAAGAAATTTTCCACGAATGAAAATAACAAAAAAATTGACCAAAATTTCCATGGCATATGTATATTAAAATTTGTCATGGTATTTTAATTAAAAATGCCATGCTTTGTATAAGAATTCTGCCATGTATGTAAATAACACAATTATGACCATAACTACTGAAGGAAATATGCCCTAGAGGCAATAATAAAGTTGTTATTTATATTTTCTTATATCATGATAAATGTTTATTATTCATGCTAGAATTGTATTAGCCGGAAACTTAATACATGTATGATTACATAGACAAACAAAGTGTCCCTAGTATGCCTCTACTTGACTAGCTCGTTAACCAAAGATGGTTGTGTTTTCTGACCATAGACATGTGTTGTCATTTGATCAATGGGTTCACATCATTAGAGAATGATGTGATGGACAAGACCCATCTGTTAGCTTAGCATTATGATCGTTTAGTTTTATTGCTATTGCTTTCTTCATGACTTATACATATTCCTCTGACTATGAGATTATGCAACTCCCAAATACCAGAGGAACACTTTGTGCGCTATCAAACGTCACAACGTAATTGGGTGATTATAAAGATGCTCTACAGGTGTCTCCGATGGTGTTCGTTGAGTTGGCATAGATCAAGATTAGGATTTGTCACTCCGAGTATCGAAGAGGTATCTCTGGGCCCTCTCGGTAATGCACATCACTATAAGCCTTGCAAGCAATGTGACTACGTGTTAGTTGTAGGATGATGCATTACGGAACGAGAAAAGAGACTTACCAGTAATGAGATTGAACTAGGTATGATGATACCGACGATCGAATCTCGGGTAAGTAACATACCGATGACAAAGGGAATGACGTATGTTGTTATGTGGTTTGACCGATAAAGGTCTTCATATAATATATAGGAGCCAATATGAGCATCCAGGTTCCACTATTGGTTATTGACCGGAGATGTGTCTCGGTCATGTCTGCATAGTTCTCAAACCCGTAGGGTCCACATGCTTAACTTTCGATGACGATTTGTATTATGAGTTATGTGTTTTGGTGACCGAAGTTTGTTCGGAGTCTCGAATAAGATCACAGACATGACGAGGAGTCTAGAAATGGCCAAGAGCTAAATATTGATATATTGGAAGGTTGTATACGGACACCAGAATGGTTCCGAAGAAGATCAGGGATTTTTCGGAGTACCGGGAGGTTACCGGAACCCATGGGAAAGTTATTGGGCCTAATGGGCCATAGTAGAGGAGAGGAGGCACGCCACAGGAGGTGGGGCGTGCCCCCCTTGCCCCAATCCGAATTGGACAAGGGGAGGGGGCGCGGCACCCCTCTTTCCTTCTCCCTCTCCCTCCTTTCCCCTTTCCCCCTCTTTGTTGGAGGGAAAGGGGAGGCGAATCCTACTAGGTTTGGAGTCCTAGTAGGACTCCCCCCCTTGGCGCGCCTCCCGCTTGGCCGGCCTCCTCCTCCCCCCTCCTTTATATACGTGGGCAGGGGGCACCCCAAAGGCACAACAGTTGTTTCTTAGTCGTGTGCGGTGCCCCCCTCCACAGTTCACCACCCCGGTCATATTCTCGTAGTGCTTAGGTGAAGCCCTGCGCGGATCACATCACCAACACCGTCGCCACGCCATCGTGCTGACGAAACTCTCCCTCGACTCTCTACGGGATCAAGAGCTCAAGGGACGTCATCATGCTGAACGTGTGATGAACACGGAGGTGTCGTATGTTCGGTACTTGGATCGGTTGGATCGTGAAGACGTTCGACTATATCAACCGTGTTACTAAACGCTTTTGCTTTCGGTCTACGAGGGTACGTGGACACACTCTCCTGTCTCGTTGCTATGAATCTCCTAGATAGATCTTGCGTGATCATAGGATTTTTTTTGAAATATTGCGTTCCCCAGCAGTGGCATCCGAGCCAGGTATATGCGTAGATGTTATATGCACGAGTAGAACACAAAGAGTTGTGGGCGATAATAGTCATACTGCTTACCACCAACGTCTTACTTTGATTCGGTGGTATTGTTGGATGAAGCGGCCCAGACCGATATTACATGACCGCATTCATGAGAATGGTTCTACCGACGTGCTTCACACACATGTGGCTGGCGGGTGTCTGTTTCTCCAACTTTAGTTGAATCGAGTTTGACTACGACCGGTCCTTGTTGAAGTTTAAAACAACACACTTGACGCAAAATCGTTGTGGTATTGATGCGTAGGTAAGAACGGTTGTTGCTAGAAGCCCGTAGCAGCCACGTAAAACTTGCAAGAACAAAGTAGAGGACGTCTAACTTGTTTTTACAGGGCATGTTGTGATGTGATATGGTCAAGACATGATGAGATATAAATTGTTGTATGAGATGATCATGTTTTGTAAAAGTTATCGGCAACTGGCAGGAGCCTTATGGTTGTCGCTTTTATTGTATGAAATGCAACCGCCATGTAATTTCTTTACTTTATCACTAAGCGGTAGCGATAGTCCTAGAAGCAATAGTTGGCGAGATGACGACGATGCTATGATGGAGATCAAGGTTTCAAGCTGGTGACAATGGAGATCATGACGGTGCTTTGGAGATGGAGATTAACGGCACAAGATGATGATGGTCATATCATGTCACATATTTTGATTGCATGTGATGTTTATCTTTTATGCATCTTATTTTACTTAGTATGGCGGTAGCATTATAAGATGATCCCTCATTAAATTTCAAGGTATAAGTGTTCTCCTGAGTATGCACCATTGCTACAGTTTGTCGTGCCGAGACACCATGTGATGATCGGGTGTAATAAGCTCTATGTTCACATACAATGGGTGCAAGCCAGTTTTGCACGTGCAGAATACTCAGGTTAAACTAGACGAGCCCAGAATATGTAGATATGGCCTCGGAACACTGAGACCGAAAGGTCGAACGTGAATCATATAGTAGATATGATCAACATAGTGATGTTCACCATTAGAAACTACTCCATCTCACGTTATCATCGGACATGGTTCAGTTACTATGGATCACGTGATCATTTAGATGACTAGAGGGATGTCTATCTAAGTGGGATTTCTTAAGTAATATGATTAATTGAACTCTAATTTATCATGAACTTAGTATGTGATAGTTTTTTACATGTCTATGTTGTTGTGTATCAATGGCTCGTGCTACCGTTCCTTTGAATTTTAATGCGTTCCTAGAGAAAGCTAAGTCGAAAGATGATGGTAGCAACTACACGGACTGGGTCCGTAACTTGAGGATCATCCTCATTGCTGCACAGAAGAATTACGTCCTGGAAGCACCGCTAGGAGCAAAGCCCGCTGCAGGAACAACTGCGGACGTTATGAACGTCTGGTAGAGCAAAGCTGATGACTACTCGGCAGTTTAGTGTGCCATGCTTTACGACTTAGAATCAGGACTTCAAAGATGTTTTGAATGTCATGGAGCATATGAGTTCCAGGAGTTGAAGTTATATTTCAAGCAAATGCCCGAGTTGAGAGATATGAAGTCTCCAACAAGTTCTATAACTGCAAGATGGAGGAGAATAGTTCTGTCAGTGAACATATACTCAAAATGTCTGGGTATCATAACCACTTGACTCAGTTGAGAGTTAATCTTTTTGATGATGGTGTCATTGACAGAGTTCTTCAATCACTGCCACCAAGCTATAAAGGCTTCGTGATGAACTATAATATGCAAGGGATGGAAAAGATAATTCCCGAGCTCTTCGCAATGCTGAAGGCTGCGGAGGTAGAAATCAAGAAGGAGCATCAAGTGTTGATGGTTAACAAGACCACTAGTTTCAAGAAAAAGGGCAAAGGAAAGAAGGGGAACTTCAAGAAGAACGACAAGCAAGTTGCTGCTCAAGGAAAGAAGCCCAAGTCTGGCCCTAAGCCTGAAATTGAGTGCTTCTACTCCAGAGGGACTGGTCACTGGAAGCGAAACTGCCCCAAGTATTTGGCGGATAAGAAGGATGGCAAAGTGAAAGGTATATTTGATATACACGTTATTGATGTGTACCTTACCAATGCTCATAGTAGCGCCTGGGTATTTGATAATGGTTCTGTTGCTCATATTTGCAACTCGAAACAAGGACTACGGATTAAACGAATATTGGCTAAGGACGAGGTGATGATGCGCGTGGGAAATGGTTCCAAATTCAATGTGATCGCCGTCGGCACGCTACCTCTACATCTACCGCCGGGATTAGTTTTAGACCTGAATAATTGTTATTTGGTGCCAGCGTTGAGCATGAACATTATATTTGGATCTTGTTTGATGTGAAATGGTTATTCATTTAAATCAGAGAATAATGGTTGTTCTGTTTGTATGAGTAATATCTTTTATGGTCATGCGCCCTTGATGAGTGGTCTATTTTTGTTGAATCTTGATTGTAGTATGATACGTCTCCAACATATCTATAATTTTTGATTGTTCCATGCTATTATATTACCCGTTTTGGATGTTTATGGGCTTAACTTTACACTTTTATATCATTTTTGGGACTAACCTACTAACCAGGGGCCCAGCCCGAATTGCTATTTTTTTTTGCCTATTTCAGTGTTTCGAAGAAAAGTAATATCAAATGAAGTCCAAACGGAATGAAACCTTCGGGAGCGATCTTTTTGGAACAAACGCAATCCAGGAGACTTGGAGTGGACGTCAAGCAGTGAACGAGGCGGCCACGAGTGTGCCCGATGCGCCCTAAGGGGGTGGGCGCGCCCCCACCCTCGTGGGCCCCTCGAGCGTCAATCGACATACTTCTTCCTCCTATATATATCCACGTACCCCGAAAACATCCGGGAGCACCACGAAAAACTATTTCCACCACCGCAACCTTCTGTAACCGTGAGTTCCCATCTTGGAGCCTTTGTCGGTGCTCTGTAGGAGGGGAAATCAACCACAGAGGGCCTCTACATCATCTCCAAGGCCTCTCTGATGAGTTGTGAGTAGTTTACCACAAACCTTCGGGTCCATAGTTATTAGCTAGATGGCTTCTTCTCTCTCTTTGAATCTCAATACAAAGTTCACCTCGATCTTCTTGGAGATCTATTCGATGTAACTCTTTTTGCGGTGTGTTTGTCGAGATCCGGTGAATTGTGGGTTTATGATCAAGTTTATCTATGAGAAATAATTGAATCTTTCTCTGAATTCTTTTATGTGTGGTTGGTTATATTTGCAAGTCTCTTCGAATTATCAGTTTGGTTTGGCCTACTAGATTGATCTTTCTTGCAATAGGAGAAGTGCTTAGCTTTGGGTTCAATCTTGCGTTGTCCTTTCCCAGTGACAGCAGGGGCAGCAAGGCATGTATTGTATTGTTGCCATCGAGGATAAAAAGATGGGGTTTATATCATATTTCTTGAGTTTATCCCTCTATATCATGTCATCTTTCTTAATGTGTTACTCTGTTCTTATGAACTTAATACTCTATATGCAGGCAGGAGTCGGTCGATGTGTGGAGTAATAGTAGTAGATGCAGGCAGGAGTCGGTCTACTTGTCACGGACGTGATGCCTATATACATGATCATGCCTAGATAATCTCGTAACTATGCACTTTTCTGTCAATTGCTCGACAGTAATTTGTTCACCCACCGTAACACTTATGCTATCTTGAGAGAAGCCACTAGTGAAACCTATGCCCCCCGGGTCTATCATTTATCATATAAGTTTCCCATCTACTTTTATTTGCATCTTTTATTTTCCAATCTATATCATAGAAATACCAAAAATATTTATCTTATTTTATTATCTCTATGAGATCTCACTTTTGCAAGTTACCGTGAAGGGATTGACAACCCCTTTATCGCGTTGGTTACGAGGTTCTTGTTTGTTTGTGTAGGTGCGTGGGACTTTTTAGGAGCCTCCTACTGGATTGATACCTTGGTTCTCAAAAACTGAGGGAAATACTTACGCTACTTTGCTGCATCACCCTTTCCTCTTCAAGGAAAAACCAACGCATGCTCAAGAGGTACGAAGAAGGATTTCTGGCGCCGTTGTCGGGGAGGTCTTCGCTCAAGTCAAGACATACCAAGTACCCATCATAAACTCATCTCCCTCGCATTACATTATTTGCCATTTGCCTCTTGTTTTCCTCTCCCCTACTTCACCCTTGCCGTTTTATTCGCCCTCTCTTTTCCGTTCGCCTCTTTTTCGC
The DNA here is from genome assembly GCF_018294505.1 of Triticum aestivum. Lineage (NCBI taxonomy): Eukaryota > Viridiplantae > Streptophyta > Magnoliopsida > Poales > Poaceae > Triticum > Triticum aestivum. The sequence continues at coordinate 242,952,893 of NC_057813.1, forward strand.
TTGCCTCTTGTGTCCTCGTGTGTTAGATCGTTTATCTTGTCGTCATGGCTAGTCCCTTATACGCTCCTATGTCTCCCGAGTTTGAAGTTCTTCACTTCAAGCAAAGGCAAGGAGAAAACTTAAAAGATGCTTGGTATAGGATGATGGAATCTTATCGTGATTGCACCCTAGAGGTGAATTTAGAATTTTACTTCGCAATTTTTATGTTGGGCTAAATATGTCCCATAGACAACTCTTGGATTGCATTGCCAAAGGAAATTTTATTGAAATTGATCCCAATATTGCACATGAAATTATAGAGGGAATAGTGGGAACACTACCTCAAAAGGGAGGGCCACATCCTACCCAAGAAGAGACACAAGTTTTTGAAAAGATTTGCGAAGTAACAAAAATCTTACAAAAGTCTCTTGAACCTCTTAAAAGTGTTAGCGGAAATCTTCACCGCATGAATATGTTGATTACTCTTTGCAATAAGCGGTTGGATTCCTTAGATCTAAAAATTTCTGAGTATGAAGGGAAACTTAAAGAACCTCCCGGATTCGAGCATGACTCCGCTAGAAAACTGAAAACTAAAGATGGCATCACTTAGATCTATTCTCGCTTTTATGCCTAGCTAGGGGCGTTAAACGATAGCGCTTGTTGGGAGGCAACCCAATTTTATTTTTTCTTACTTTTTTCTTCTGTTTAGTAATAAATATTTCATCTACCTTCTGTTCAGATGTGGTTTTATGTTTTAATTAGTGTTTGTGCCAAGTAGAACTTATAGGATAACCTACGGTGATAGTTAATTTGATTCTGCTGAAAAACAGAAACTTTTGCACGCACGAAAATAATTTTAGTAAATCACAGAGACGTGCTTTTGCGTTGATTCTTTTTGATGTAGATAAATAGACAAATTTCCCAGGACTTCCTATTTTGGTAGGAGTTTTAGAGTTCCATAAGTATTCAAAAGTTACAGATTGCTACAGACTGTTTTGTTTTTGACAGATTCTGTTTTTTGTGTGTTGTTTGCTTATTTTGATGCATCTATGGCTAGTATCGGGGGATATGAACCATAGAGAAGTTGGAATACAGTAGGTTTAACACCAATATAAATAAATAATGAGTTCATTACAGTACCTTATGTGGTGGTTTTTCTTTCTTGCACTAACAGAGCTTATGAGATTTCCTGTTGAGTTTTGTGTTGTGAAGTTTTCAAGTTTTGGGTAAAGATTTGATGGACTATGGAATAAGGAGTGGCAAGATACTAAGCTTGGGGATGCCCATGGCACCCCAAGATATCCAAGGACAACCAAAAGCCTAAGCTTGGGGATGCCCCGGAAGGCATCCCCTATTTCATCTTCGTTTATCGGTAACTTTACTTGGAGCTATATTTTTATTCACCACATGATATGTGTTTTGCTTGGAGTGTCTTGTATGATATGAGTCTTTGCTTTTTAGTTTACCACAATCATCCTTTCTGTACACACCTTTGGGAGAAACCCACATGATTTGGAATTTATTAGAATACTCTATGTGCTTCATTTTTATCTTTTGAGCTAGATAGTTTTTGCTCTAGTGCTTCACTTATACTTTTTAGAGCACGGCGGTGGCTTGATTTTGTAGAAATTGTTGATATCTCATGCTTCACTTATATTATGTTGAGAGTATTTTAGAACAATATGGTATTTTCTATGGTTATAAAATTGGTCCTAGAATGATGGGCATCCAAGTTGGGTATAATAAAAACTATCATAGGAAGTGAATTGGATGCTATGATCAATTTGATGCTTGATAATTGTTTTGAGATATAGAGGTGGTGATATTAGAGTCATGCTAGTTGGGTAATTGTGAATTTAAAGAATACTTGTGTTGAAGTTGGCAAGTCCCGTAGTATGCACGTATGGTAAAAGTTGTGTAACAAATTTATTGCATGGGGTGCTCTTTTGATTGCCTTCCCTTGTGTGGAGGTCGGGGGCGCGCGATGGTTAACTCCTACCAACCTCCCCCTAGGAGCATGCGTAGTATTACTTTGCTTCGAGGGCTAATAAAACTTTTGCAATAAGTATATGAGTTCTTTATGACTAATGTGAGTCCATGGATTATACACACTTTTACCTTTCCATCATTGCTAGCCTCTTCGGTACCGTGCATTGCCCTTTCGCACCTTGAGAGTTGGTGCAAACTTCGCCAGTGCATCCAAACCCCGTGATACGATACGCTCTATCACACATAAACCTCCTTATATCTTCCTCAAAACAACCACCATACCTACCTATTATGGCATTTCCATAGCCATTCGGAGATATATTGCCATGCAACTTTCCACCGTTACGTTTATCATGACACGCATCATCATTGTCATGTTGCCTTGCATGTTCATGTAGTCGACATCGTATTTGTGGCAAAGCCACCATGCATAAATTTTCATAGATGTCACTCTTGATTCATTGCCCATCCCGGTACACCGCCGGAGGCATTCATATAGAGTCATATCTTGTTCTAGTTTTGAGTTGTAACTCATGAGTTGTAAATAAATGGAAGTGTGATGATCATCATTATTAGAGCATTGTCCCCAAATAAAAAAAGGCCAAAAAGAAAAAAAGGAAAGGCCAAAGAAAAAAAGGCCAAAAAGGTCCCAAAAAAAGAAAGAAAAAGAAAATAAAAAAGGGGGCAATGTTACTATCCTTTTCCACACTTGTGCTTCAAAGTAGCACAATGTTCTTCATATAGAGAGTCTCTTATGTTGTCACTTTCATATACTAGTGGGAATTTTTCATTATAGAACTTGGCTTGTATATTCCTACGATGGGCTTCCTCAAAATGCCCTAGGTCTTCGTGAGCAAGCAAGTTGGATGCACACCCACTTAGTTTCTTTTGTTGAGCTTTCATACATTTATAGCTCTAGTGCATCCGTTGCATGGCAATCTCTACTCCTCATGTTGACATCGATTGATGGGCATCTCCATAGCCCGTTGATTAGCCTCGTCAATATGAGACTTTCTTTTTTTGTCTTCTCCACACAACCTTGCTACGTCTTGAGCTTGCATTGGTTTTCCTTGAAGAGGAAAGGGTGATGCAACAAAGTAGCGTAAGTATTTCCCTCAGTTTTTGAGAACCAAGGTATCAATCCAGTAGGAGGCTCCTCAAAAGTCCCACGCACCTACACAAACAAATAAGAACCTCGCAACCAACGCAATAAAGGGGTTGTCAATCCCTTCACGGCCACTTGTGAAAGTGAGATCTGATAGAGATAATATGACAAGATAAATATTTTTGGTATTTTTATGATATAGATTGGAAAGGTAAAGATGCAAATAAAAGTAGATGGTAAACTTATATGATAAAAGATAGACCCGGGGGCCATAGGTTTCACTAGTGGCTTCTCTCAAGATAGCATAAGTATTACGGTGGGTGAACAAATTACTGTCGAGCAATTGATAGAAAAGCACATAGTTATGAGATTATCTAGGCATGATCATGTATACATGCATCACGTCCGTGACAAGTAGACCGACTCCTGCCTACATCTACTACTATTACTCCACACATCGACCGGCTCCTGCCTGCATCTAGAGTATTAAGTTCATGAAGAATAGAGTAACGCATTAAGAAAGATGGCATGATGTAGAGGGATAAACTCATGCAATATGATATAAACCCCATCTTTTTATCCTCGATGGCAACAATATAATACGTGCCTTGCTGCCCCTGCTGTCACTGGGAAAGGACACCGCAAGATTGAACCCAAAGCTAAGCACTTCTCCCCTTGCAAGAAAGATCAATCTAGTAGGCCAAACCAAACTGATAATTCGAAGAGACTTGCAAAGATAACTTAATCACACATAAAAGAATTCAGAGGAGATTCAAATATTTCCCATAGATAAACTTTATCATAAACCCACAATTCATCGGATCTCAACAAACACACCGCAAAAAGAGTTACATCGGATAGATCTCCAAGAAGATCGAGGAGAACTTTGTATTGAGATTCAAAGAGACAGAAGAAGCCATCTAGCTAATAACGATGGACCCGAAGGTCTGTGGTAAACTAATCACAACTCATAGGAGAGGCCTTGGAGATGATGTAGAGGCCCTCCATGGTCGATTCCCCCTCCGGCGGAGTGCCGACGAAGGCTCCAAGATGGGATCTCGCGGATACAGAAGGTTGCGGTGGTGGAAATAGTTTTTCGTGGTGCTCCTGGATGTTTTCAGGGTACATGGGTATATATAGGAGGAAGAAGTAGGTCGGTGGACGCTCGAGGGGCCGACGAGGGTGGGGGGCATGCCGGGCACCCTCGTGGCCGCCTCGGTTGTTGCTTGACGTCCACTCCAAGTCCCCTAGATCACGTTTGTTCCAAAAAGATCACCCCCGAAGGTTTCATTCCGTTTGGACTCCGTTTGATATTCCTCTCCTTCAAAACACTGAAATAGACAAAAAACAGCAATTCGGGCTGGGCCTCCGGTTAGTAGGTTAGTCCCAAAAATGATATAAAAGTGTAAAGTAAAGCCCATAAACAAACAAAACGGGTAATATAATAGCATGTAACAATCAAAAATTATAGATACGTTGGAGACGTATCAAGCATCCCCAAGCTTAATTCCTGCTCGTCCTCGAGTAGGTAAATGATAAAAACAGAATTTTTGATGTGGAATGCTACCTAGCATAACTATCAATGTAATTTTCTTTATTGTGGCATGAATGTTCAGATCCAAATGATTCAAAATAAAAGTTCATATTGACATAAGAAATAGTAATACTTCAAGCATACTAATAAAAGCAATCATGTCTTCTCAAAATAACATGGCTAAAGAAGTTATCCCTACAAAATCATATAGTTTGGCTGTTGCTCTATCTTCATCACACAAAGTATTTAATCATGCACAACCCTGATGACAAGCCAAGAAATTGTTTCATACTTTAGTAATTTCAAACCTTTTCAACTTTCACGCAATACATGAGCGTGAGCCATGGACATAGCACTATATGTGGAATAGAATGGTGGTTGTGGAGAAGACAAAAAGGAGGAAGATAGTCTCACATCAACTAGGCGTATCAACAGGATATGGAGATGCCCATTAATAGATATTGATGTCTACTACACAACCTTCTTCTTGTAGACGTTGTTGGGCCTGCAAGTGCACATGTTTGTAGGACAGTAGCAAATTTCCCTCAAGTGGATGACCTAAGGTTTATCAATCCGTGGGAGGCGTAGGATGAAGATGGTCTCTCTCACACAACCCTGCAACCAAATAACAAAGAGTCTCTTGTGTCCCCAACACAACCAATACAATGGTAAATTGTATAGGTGCACTAGTTCGGCGAAGAGATGGTGATACAAGTGAAAAATAGATAGTAGATAAAGGTATTTGTAATCTGAAATTATAAAAACAGCAAGGTAACTAATGGTAAAAGTGAGCGTAAACAGTATTACAATGGTAGGAAACAAGGCCTAGGGTTCATACTTTCACTAGTGCAAGTTCTCTCAACAATAATAACATAGATAGATCATATAACAATCCCTCAACATGCAACAAAGAGTCACTCCAAAGCCACTAATAGCGGAGAACAAACGTAGAGATTATGGTAGAGTACGAAACCACCTCAAAGTTATTCTTTCGGAACGATCTATTCAAGAGTTCATACTAGAATAACACCTTAAGACACAAATCAACCAAAAACCCTAATGTCACCTAGATACTCCATTGTCACCTCAAGTATCCGTGGGCATGATTATACGACATGCATCACACAATCTCAGATTCATCCAACCAACACAAAGCACTTCAAAGAGTGCCCCAAAGTTTCTACCGGAGAGTCAAGAAAACGTGTGCCAACCCCTATGCATAGGTTCATGGGCGGAACTCGCAAGTTGGTCACCAAAACATACATCAAGTGGCACGTGATATCCCATTGTCACCAAAGATAAACACGACAAGACATACATCAAGTGTTCTCAAATAAAGACTCAATCCGACAAGATAACTTCAAAGGGGAAACTCAATTCATTACAAGAGAGTAGAGGGGGAGAAACATCATAAGATCCAACTATAATAGCAAAGCTCGCGATACATCAAGATCGTGCCATAGAGAGAACACGAGAGAGAGAGAGAGAGAGAGAGATCAAACATATAGCTACTGGTACATACCCTCAGCCTCGAGGGTGAACTACTCCCTCCTCGTCATGGAGAGCGCTGGGATGATGAAGATGGCCACCGGTGATGGGTTCCCCCTCTGGCAGGGTGCCGGAATGGGCTCCCGAGAGGTTTTTGGTGGCTATAGAGGCTTGCGGCGGCGGAACTCCCGATCTATCTTGATATTCGATGGTTTTAGGGTACGTAGGCTTATATAGGCGAAAGAAGTCGGTCGGAGGGTGCTCTAGGGGTCCACTAGACAGAGGCACGCCCAGTAGGGGGGGGGGCACCCTCCTATCTCATGGCCTCCTCGAGGCTCTTCTGACGTGAACTCCAAGTCTCCTGGGTGATATTCTTCCCAAAAATCACGTTGTCGAAGGTTTCATTCCGTTTGGACTCCGTTTGATATTCCTTTTCTTCGAAATACTGAAACAGACAATAAAAGAGCAATATGGGCTGGGCCTCCGGTTAATAGGTTAGTCCCAAAAGTAATATAAAAGTGTATAATAAAGCTCGTAATCATTCAAAACAGATAATAAAATAGCATGAATGCTTCATAAATTATAGATACGTTGGAGACGTATCAGATATCAATGTGAGTGAGTAGGGATTGCCATGCAACAGATGCACTAGAGCTATAAATGTATGAAAGCTCAACAAAAGAAACTAAGTGGGTGTGCATCCAACTTGCTTGCTCATGAGGACCTAGGGCATTTTAAGGAAGCCCATCATTGGAATATACAAGCCAAGTTCTATAATGAAAAATTCCCACTAGTATATGAAAGTAACAATATAGGAGACTCTCTATTATGAAGATCATGGTGCTACTTTGAAGCACATGTGTGGTAAAAAGGATAGTAGCATTGTCCCTTCTGTATTTTTCTCTCATTTTTTATTTGGCCTTTCTTTTTTTTGGTGGGCTCTTTGGCCTCTTTTTTTTATATAAAATCTGAAGTCTCATCCCGACTTGTGGGGGAATCATAGTCTCCATCATCCTTTCCTCACTGGGACAATGCTCTAATAATGAAGATCATCACACTTTTATTTACTTACAACGCAAGATTACAACTCCATACTTAGAACAAGATATGACTCTATATGAATGCCTCCGGCGGTCTACCGGGATATGCAATGAATCAAGAGTGACGTGTATGAAAAATTATGAAGGTGTCTTTTCCACAAATACGATGTCAACTACATGATCATGCAAAGAGCAATATGACAATGATGATGCGTGTCAGAATAAACGGAAAGGTGGAAAGTTGCATGGCAATATATCTCAGAATGGCTATGGAAATGCCATAATAGGTAGGTACGGTGGCTGTTTTGAGGAAGGTATATGGTGGGTGTATGGTACCGGCGAAAGTTGCGCGGCACAAGAGAGGCTAGCAATGGTGGAAGGGTGAGAGTGCGTATATTCTATGGACTCAACATTAGTCATAAAGAACTCATATACTTATTGCAAAAATCTACAAGCCTTTGAAAACAAAGTACTACGCGCATGCTCCTAGGGGGATAGATTGGTAGGAAAATACCATCGCTCGTCCCCTACCGCCACTCATAAGGAAGACAATCAATAAATAAAATTGTGCTCCAACTTCATCACAAAGCGGTTCACCATACGTGCATGCTACGGGAATCACAAACTTCAACACAAGTATTATTTAAATTCACAATCACCCAACTAGCATGACTCTAATATCACCACCTCTATATCTCAAAACAATTATCAAGCATCGAATTGATCATAGCATCAAATTCACTTTCTATGATAGTTTTTATTATACCCAACTTGGATGCCCATCATTCTAGGACCAATTTTATAACCATAGCAAATACCATGCTGTTCTAAGAGACTCTCAAAATAATATAAGTGAAGCATGAGAGATCAACAATTTGTACAAAATTAAGTCACCGCCGTGCTCTAAAAGATATAAGTGAAGCACTAGAGCAAAAATATCTAGCTCAAAAGATATAAGTGAAGCACATAGCGTATTCTAATAAATTCTAATCAAGTGGGCTTCTCCAAAAAGGTGTGTACAGCAAGGATGATTGTGGTGATCTAAAAAGCAAAGACTAATATCATACAAGACGCTCCAAGCAAAACACATATCGTGTGGCGAATAAAAATATAGCTCCAAGTAAAGTTACCGATAGACGAAGACGAAAGAGGGGATGCCTTCCGGGGCATCCCCAAGCTTAGGATTTTGGTTATCCTTGAATTTCTTGGGGTACCATGGGCATACCCAAGCTTAGGATCTTGCCACTCCTTATTCCATAGTCCATCAAATCTTTACCCAAAACTTGAAAACTTCACAACACAAAACTCAACAGGAAATCTCATAAGCTCCGTTAGTGCAAGAAAGAAAAACCATCACATAAGGTACTGTAATGAACTCATTCTTTATTTATATTGGTGTTAAACCTACTGTATTCCAACTTCTCTATGGTTCATACCCACGGATACTAGCCATAGATGCATCAAAATAAGCAATCAACACACGAAAAACAGAATCTGTCAAAAACGAAATAGTCTGCCGCAATCTGTAACTCTCGAATACTTATGGAACTCTAAACATCCTACAGAAATAGGAAGTCCTGGGAAATTTGTCTATTTATGTATATCAAAAAGAATCAACGCAAAAGCACGTTTCTGTGAATTACTAAAATTATTCTCATGCGCGCAAAAGTTTCTGTTTTTCAGCAAAATCAAATTAACTATCACCATAGGTTATCCTATAGGTTCTACTTGGCACAAACACTAATTAAAACATGAAAACACATCTAAACAGAAACTAGATGAAATATTTATTACTAAACATAAGCAAAAAAAAAAAAATTGGGTTGCCTCCCAACCAGCGCTATTATTTAATGCCCCAAGCTAGGCATAAAAGCGAGGATAGATCTAAGTAGTGCCATCTTTGGCACTCAACTCTTCAATAGAGCACTTATAATCCTTAGGAGTTTTATTATTTTTAGCAATGATTAAACTCCTAGGCAAGAAATCAAGAAGTTCGTTTGTAGCAAAAGGTTTCTTAATGATAGTGAGAAAATTGGGATGAACACTTATTGATTTGAGATCGGCACTTCCTTTACTAGAAGACTCACCCTTATTTTTAGGAACATGCATGACCTTGGCAATTTTGGTAGGGGGAGTTGGGGTATTTTTCACAGATGAAAAAGCAGACCCTAAGTTGGTGATAATGTCCTCCAGTTTACCAATTCTTGTAGAATCTAAATCTATTATTTCATTAACTATAGGTTCTTTTTCTTTAAAAAATTTCAAGGTAACTCCAACCCTAGATCCATATTGGGTAATCTGAGTGTGGATCTTTTTATCCAAATTTTCAATTAACTCAACAGTGGCAACTTTATTTTCAATAATTTCAAGCCTTTGCATCACATGTTCCAAAGTTAAAACAGTCCCATTAATCAAAAGAGGGGGTGGACCAAACAAATCTAAGATGGCATTATAAGCATCAAAAGTATGGCTACCCAAGAAATTTCCTCCGGTAATGGTATCAAGAATATATCTATTCCAAGGAGTAATGACTACATAAAAATTGCGAAGACGAACGGAAGTAGATTGCTTCCTAGTAGATCTATTTTGAGCATTGAAAATTCTATGCCAAGCATCTCTTAATTTTTCTCCCTCCCTTTATTTAAAATTGGGAACTTCATGATAGGGAGTATTAACGATAATAGGAGGACTAGCCATAGCGACAAGCACACAAAAGACAAGCGAAAAAGAGAGGATATTGGGAAAGAGAGGGCGAATAAAGCGGCAAGGGTGAAGTGGGGGAGAGGAAAACGAGAGGCAAATGGCAAATAATGTAATGCGAGGGAGATGAGTTTGTGATGAGTACTTGGTATGTCTTGACTTGAGCGAAGACCTCCTCGGCAACGGCGCCAGAAATCCTTCTTGCTACGTCTTGAGCTTGCGTTGGTTTTCCTTGAAGAGTAAAGGGTGATGCAGCAAAGTAGCGTAAGTATTTCCCTTAGTTTTGGGGAACCAAGGTATCAATCCAGTTGGAGGCTCCTCAAAAGTCCCATGCACCTACACAAACAAACAAGAACCTCGCAACCAACGCAATAAAGGGGTTGTCAATCCCTTCACGGCCACTTGCGAAAGTGAGATCTGATAGAGATAATATGATAAGATAAATATTTTTGGTATTTTTATGATATAGATTGGAAAGGTAAAGATGCAAATAAAAGTAGATGGTAAACTTATATGATAAAAGATAGACCCGGGGGCCATAGGTTTCACTAGTGGCTTCTCTCAAGATAGCATAAGTATTATGGTGGGTGAACAAATTACTGTCGAGCAACTGATAGAAAAGCGCATAGTTATGAGATTATCTAGGCATGATCATGTATATAGGCATCACGTCCATGACAAGTAGACCGACTCCTGCCTACATCTACTACTATTACTCCACACATCGACCGACTCCTGCCTGCATCTACTACTATTACTCCACACATCGACCGACTCCTGCCTGCATCTAGAGTATTAAGTTCATGAAGAACAGAGTAACGCATTAAGAAAGATGACATGATGTAGAGGGATAAACACATGCAATATGATATAAACCCCATCCTTTTATCCTCGATGGCAACGATACAATACGTGCCTTGCTGCCCCTGCTGTCACTGGGAAAGGACACCGCAAGATTGAACCCAAAGCTAAGCACTTCTCCCATTGCAAGAAAGATCAATCTAGTAGGCCAAACCAAACTGATAATTCGAAGAGACTTGCAAAGATAACTTAATCACACATAAAAGAATTCAGAGGAGATTCAAATATTTCTCATAGATAAACTTGATCATAAACCCACAATTCATCGGATCTAGACAAACACACAGCAAAAAGAGTTACATGAATAGATCTCCAAGAATATCGACGAGAACTTTGTATTGAGATTCAAAGAGAGAGAAGAAGTCATCTAGCTAATAACTATGGACCTGAAGGTCTATGGTAAACTAATCACAACTCATAGGAGAGGCCTTGGAGATGATGTAGAGGCCCTCCATGGTCGATTCCCCCTCCGGCGGAGCACCGGCGAAGGCTCCAAGATGGGATCTCGCGGATACAGAAGGTTGCGGTGGTGGAAATAGTTTTTCGTGGTGCTCCTGGATGTTTTCGGGGTACATGGGTATATATAGGAGGAATAAGTAGGTCGGTGGATGCTCGAGGGGCCCACGAGGGTGGGGGCGTGCCCACCCCTAGAGGGCGCGCCGGGCACCCTCGTGGCCGCCTTGGTTGTTGCTTGATGTCCACTCCAAGTCCCTTGGATCACGTTTGTTCCAAAAAGATCGGTCCTGAAGGTTTCATTCCGTTTGGACTCCGTTTGATATTCCTTTCCTTCCAAACACTGAAATAGGCAAAAAACAACAATTCAGGCTGGGCCTCTGGTTAGTAGGTTAGTCCCAAAAATGATATAAAAGTGTAAAGTAAAGCCCATAAACATCCAAAACGGGTAATATAATAGCATGGAACAAACAAAAATTATAGATATGTTGGAGACGTATCAAACCTCCATCATCATATTCTATTCCACCCATAGTGCTATATCCATGGCTCACGCTCATGTATTGCGTGAGAGTTGAAAAAAGCTGAAGCGCGTTAAAAAGTATGAACCAATTGCTTGGCTGAAACCGGGGTTGTTCTTGATGGGAGTATTTTGTGTGATGAAAATGAAGCATAGCCTAACTATATGATTTTGTAGGGATGAACCTTCTAATGCCATGTTATTTTGAGAAGTCATGATTGCTTAGTTAGTATGCTTGAAGTATTACTATTTCTTATGTAAATATGAACTTTTATTTTGAATCATTTGGATCTGAACATTCATTCCACAATAAAGAAAATTACATTAAGAAATATGCTAGGTAGCATTCCACATCAAAAATTCTATTTTTATCATTTACCTACTCGAGGACGAGTAGGAATTAAGCTTGGGGATGCTTCATACGTCTCCAACGTATCTATAATTTTTGATTGTTCCATGTTATTATATTACCCGTTTTGGATGTTTATGGGCTTTACTTTACACTTTTATATCATTTTTGGAACTAACCAACTAACAGGAGGCCCAACCCGAATTGCTATTTTTTTGCCAATTTCAGTGTTTCGAAGAAAAGGAATATCAAACGGAGTCCAAACGGAATGAAACCCTCGGGAGCGATCTTTTTGGAACAAACGCAATCCAGGAGACTTGGAGTGGACGTCCAGCAGCGAATGAGGCGGCCACGAGGGTGCCCGATGCGCCCTAAGGGGGTGGGCGCGCCCCCACCCTCGTGGCCCCCTCTAGCGTCAACCGACATACTTCTTCCTCCTATATATATCCACATACCCCGAAAACATCCGGGAGCACCACAAAAAACTATTTCCACCACAGCAACCTTCTGTATCCGCGAGATCCCATCTTGGAGCCTTTGCCGGCGCTCCGCCGGAGGGGGAATCGACCATGGAGGGCCTCTACATCATCTCCAAGGCCTCTCCGATGAGTTGTGAGTAGTTTACCATAGACCTTCGGGTCCATAGTTATTAGCTAGATGGCTTCTTCTCTCTCTTTGAATCTCAATACAAAGTTCTCCTCGATCTTCTTGGAGATCTATTCGATGTAACTCTTTTTGCGGTGTGTTTGTCGAGATCCGATGAATTGTGGGTTTATGATCAAGTTTATCTATGAGAAATAATTGAATCTTCTCTGAATTCTTTTATGTGTGATTGGTTATCTTTGCAACTCTCTTCGAATTATCAGTTTGGTTTGGCCTACTAGATTGATCTTTCTTGCAATAGGAGAAGGGCTTAGCTTTGGGTTCAATCTTGCGGTGTCCTTTCCCAGTGACAGCAGGGGCAGCAAGGCACGTATTGTATTGTTGCCATCGAGGATAAAAAGATGGGGTTTATATCATATTGCTTCAGTTTATCCCTCTACATCATGTCATCTTTCTTAATGCGTTACTTTGTTCTTATGAACTTAATACTCTAGATGCAGGCAGGAGTCGGTCAATGTGTGGAGTAATAGTAGTAGATGCAGACAGGAGTCGGTCTACTTGTCACAGACGTGATGCCTATATACATGATCATGCCTAGATAATCTCATAACTATGCACTTTTCTATCAATTGCTCGACAGTAATTTGTTCACCCACCGTAACACTTATGCTATCTTGAGAGAAGCTACTAGTGAAACCTATGGCCCTGGGTCTATCTTTTATCATATAAGTTTCCCATCTACTTTTATTTGCATCTTTTATTTTCCAATCTATATCATAAAAATACCAAAAATATTTATCTTATTTTATTATCTCTATCAGATCTCACTTTCGCAAGTTACCGTGAAGGGATTGACAACCCCTTTATCGCGTTGGTTGCGAGGTTCTTGTTTGTTTGTGTAGGTGCGTGGGACTTTTGAGGAGCCTCCTACTGGATTGATACCGTGGTTCTCAAAAACCGAGGAAATACTTATGCTACTTTGCTGCATCACCCTTTCCTCTTCAAGGAAAAACCAACACATGCTCAAGAGATAGCATAGTAATACACATATTCATAATATTGAAGCCAAAAGGTGCAAGGTTAATAAGGATAGTGCAACTTATTTATCACACTATCGTTGGGGTCATATTGTTGTAAAGCGCATGAAGAAACTCCATGCTGATGGACTTTTGGAATCACTTGATTATGAATCACTTGATGCTTGTGAACCATACCTTATGGGCAAGATGACTAAGACTCCATTCTCCGGAACAACGGACCGAGCAACAAACTTATTGGAAATAATACATACTGATGTATGCGGACCAATGAGTGTTGAGGCTCACGACGGGTATCGTTATTTTCTGACCTTCACAGATGATTTGAGCATTTATGGGTATATCTACTTAATGAAACATAAGTCTGAAACATTTGAATAGTTCAAAGAATTTCATAGTGAAGTGGAAAATCATCGTAACAAGAAAATAAAGTTTCTACAATCCGGTCATGGAGGTGAATATTTGAGTTATGAGTTTGGTATTCATTTGAAACAATGTGGAATAGTTTCACAACTCATGCCACTTGGAACACCACAACGTAATGGTGTGTCCGAATGTCGTAACCGTACTTTATTAGATATGGTGCTATCTATGATGTCTCTAACCGATTTACCACTATCGTTTTGGGGTTATGCTTTAGAGACGGCTGCATTCACGTTAAATAGGGCACCATCTAAATCCGTTGAGACGACACCATATGAACTGTGGTTTAGCAAGAAACCTAAGCTGTTGTTTCTTAAAGTTTGGGGTTGCGATGCTTATGTGAAAAAGCTTCAACCTAATAAGCTCGAACCCAATCGGAGAAATGTGTCTTCATAGGATACCCAAAGGAGACTGTTGGGTACACCTTCTATCACAGATCCGAAGGCAAGATATTCGTTGCTAAGAATGGATCCTTTCTAGAGAAGGAGTTTCTCTCGAAAGAAGTGAGTGGGAGGAAAGTAGAACTTGATGAGGTAATTGTACCTTCTCCCGAATTGGAAAGTAGTTCATCACAAAAATCAGTTCCAGTGATTCCTACACCAATTACTGAGGAAGTTAATGATGATGATCATGAAACTTCAAACCAAGTTACTACTGAACCTCGTAGGTCAACCAGAGTAGGGACCGCATGAGAGTGGTACAGTAATCCTGTTCTGGAGGTCATGTTACTTGACCATGACGAACCTACGAACTATGAGGAAGCGATGATGAGCCTAGATTCCGCGAAAAGGCTTGAGGCCATGAAATCTGAGATGGGAACTGTCGGTGTCAAAACCGGCGGATCTCGGGTAGGGGTTCCCGAACTGTGCGTCTAGGCGGATGGTAACATGAGACAGGGGACACGATGTTTTTACCCAGGTTCGAGCCCTCTCGATGGAGGTAAAACCCTACTCCTGCTTGATTAATATTGATGATATGGGTAGTACAAGAGTAGATCTACCACGAGATCAAAGAGGCTAAACCCTAGAAGCTAGCCTATGGTATGATTTGTTGTTCGTCCTACGGACTAAAACCCTCCGGTTTATATAGACACCGGAGAGGGTTAGGGTTACACAGAGTCGGTTACAATGGTAGGAGATCTACATATCCGTATCGCCAAGCTTGCCTTCCACGCCAAGGAAAGTCCCATCCGGACACGAGACGAAGTCTTCAATCTTGTATCTTCATAGTCCAGGAGTCCGGCCAACGGTGATAGTTCGGCTATCCGGACACCCCCTAATCCAGGACTCCCTTAGTAGCGCCCGAACAAGGCTTCAATGACGACGAGTCCGGCGCGTAGATTGTCTTCGGCATTGCGAGGCGGGTTCTTCTCCAAATTCCATATACTTGTCGAATAGTGTCCGGCTTCTGATAAATGCTGCGCTCCTTGGCTTCCATGCCCAATAATGGCCATCTTCCATGTGTTGAACGAATGCGAAAAGCCAGGGTATTTATACACTTTCCCCCCTAGCTACGCAAATGAGCTGCCTATAAAAAGAGACGAGGATCTAGATCCGAATCACACCATCCCCCCTTCGCAAGCTTTCATTGGAGCGCCTCTGACAAAAAATCCATTCCATCATGGACAGTCAACGCGGCTCCTCCTCTCGCGCTCCCAGCCCCCGGCCTGGGGATTGGGAGAGGTGCTCAGTCCTGCATAGCAAGCTAGTGACGCTCCAAACCAAGGGATTTCTTCCCCCAGCCTTCATGGTTCCGGTTCGAGCCGGACTCGCCACCTATAAGGGCAGAAAGCAAGCGGAGAGCGTCCCCGATCCTTCCAAAGGAGAGCCGGTATGCTTTTTCTCTTATCTGATAAGAGGACTCGGATTTCCAATACATCCGTTTCTCCGGGGGCTCCTGGAGTTCTATGGCCTCCAGCTGCACCACCTTACGTCCGCCTCTATTCTGCACATCGCGGGCTTCGTAGCCCTTTGCGAACTGTTTTTGGGCGTCGAGGCTCATTTTGTGCTATGGAAGATATTATTCTGCCTCGTACCCCGTTCTCATGAGGGGTCAATATATCAAGTGTGCGGAGCCGAGCTATGGCGCATCGCCGGGACCGGATATCTATCCGGAACCCCGAAGAAGGCGTCCGAAGACTGGCCTTCGGAATGGTTTTATATAGAAGACGCCCCGCTACCGGATCCCGTTCGGACTGGCCTCCCAGAGTTCAGTAATGCTCCCTTGAAGAAACGCCTAAGTTGGCGTCCACGGAGCCCCAAGAGGAACAGCGACAGGGACATCCTTTACCTGATGAGCCGAATAAGGTTGCTAGCTCATTTCGGACTAACCATGATCGGTGTCATGGCCACATGCATTATGCGGGGGGTGCAGCCACTCCAGTATAGGGGCCACCCCATGTGGGATTTCAACGGGGTGGACTATGCCACCCGTCACGGCCGTAAGGGGCCAGGATCGGTCGTCGATCTGGTGCAGATCTTGTCCGCGCTATACAAGGGGGAAGAGGAGGATTTTCTCCGTGTCAGTCCATTGAATGGATTTTCTATGAACAATCCCCGAAGCTGGGTAAGTGAACATCTCCTTTTTCGCACATCCGATCCGTACTCCCATGGTTATATATCTCATTTTGTGAGTTCGACGCAGGAACTGCGTCGGGCCGTAAAAGATATAAACAGCCCACCTCCGAAACCCGAGGATCCGGAACGGTTCCTTGATCCGACCTCCAAGAGGATCCGGACATATTGGTGGAGCTGATTGATGGGGTATTTCACCAACTAAGCATCGATAATGCCTTGGTCGCCATTACGGCCGACTACCCTGGAATACCTCCAGCCTCACAAGTAACTGAGACCGAAGCCCCAGTACTTTGATAATGACCCATCGGTGCTTATTTTTGATCATCGTATATCAATGGTGTTTCGCAGGGGGTGCCTTCGAGGCGGGAGGCCGAGCCCGCGGCGACTAGCCAACAAGGGGCAGCACGGCCACGCAGGCTAAAAAGAAGTGCGGTTCGGATTGAAGCGCAGCCGCAACGGTAAGGCGTGTCACCATATTCCTGGGATTGATTCCGGGAAGGTATATTAACGCTGGTGCTCTTTTCAGGAAAAAGAGCGTTGGCCGGACTGTGTCCGGAGAGATGGCCAACCGAGCCTCCACCAGCCAGGCTCCAACGCCGGGTCCGGAAGCGGAGGTGAACACGAGGCGTGCATCGAATGCTCCTCTGACAGAGGATGCCGACAGATTGTCCGCCACCAACTCCGAGGTGGAGAGTGCCATGAATGACAGGCGCCGCCAGACAGTTCTTTGTGACGCATGTTTCTCCCAAGAGGCATTGAACGCCTTCAATTCGGGAGACGCGCACCTCCGTGCCGCTCAAGATGGTCTAGCCAGAGCCACAGAGCAGTATGTAAAGGACATACAGGTGAGGAGATTTGACAGTTATATATGCCAGTAGCCCCCAAGACTTAAAATAGTTAGGAGAACTGATTTACGGATCATTTGTTATGCAGGATCTTACGGAAAAGAATACCCGACTGTCTCAGGAGCTTGAAGAGTGCAAGGCCCAGCTTGAGGCCGCGCTAGCCGGCACAGGGGGAGCCACAGAGACCCCCTCTGGTAATATATACTTCAAAAGATAAGTAGTTTGTGAAGTGCGACGTGTGTATAAGTCTGACAATAATATTGCAGATGGCGCCGGACTAGATCCGCACAAGCAACATCTCCTGCGCCATTTAAAGGCCGGCGAGAATGTGCTTACAAGGGTGAGGCAAGAGAAAAACAATCTCCAAGATGCTAACACCCATCTGGGTGAGGAACTAAAGGATGTTCGAGCCCAGCTGTCTGACTCCGTTAGGGAGAATCGGCGGCTTCGTCGCGACATTTATAGTAAGTGCTTGAGCGAGCTTTTTTGAAATGAAGAGTTCGGCGAGGAAGTCGACTAACAGAAATATGTCTGTAGGTATGCTCATAGATCGTCCTGCAGAGGAAATGCCCGGTTCAACGGGTGACCTACTTCCCGAGCTGCTGCAACTGCACAAATGAGTTCGGCAGGTGATAAGAGACGTCGGCCAGGCCTTGTGGCCATCCATCTCCCCACCCTAAGGCCTTGGAGAGATTGCAGAGAGGCTTCAGGGAGCACGGCGGCGCTTCTGGCTATGGAAGATATTAGCCTGCCGTCAAGGCGCCAGGGAGGCCTGGGCCATGGTGAAGATGCGGTACACGAAGGCTGACCCAAACCACATGGCCGAGGTCAGACCTGTGGGGCCCGATGGGAAGGAGATCCCTGCGAGCTTAGTGTACGGCCAAGTAGAGTTGGCCGCAAAGTATTCCCAGCGGGACTGTAAACTAGACAGCCTATTAGATGGTATTGAAGAGGAATACAATCAGTCAATTTGACTATGTAATTAAAAATGACATGTAGAATACCTTCTAGCCGGATTGTAGATCGTTTGTCGTAGCGGACCCTTTCGCTTCAACCTCGGGACCCGATAGTCTGGAGTGTGTCCGAATACCCTCGCGGTTATGTAAGAACCGGGGCATGCGTGGAGACCAGGCGTAGGGGTCATTAGTGCTCTATCAGACAAGTGCCCAACTAGTTATGTTATATTACATAGTTAGTAAGAAACATCTTCCAGGGAGAATAGTTTCGTTAGGGGTTCCTTTCCCTGGGATGCATGCCCTAAAGTGCATGTCCGGACTGCGAAAAAAAGCAGAAAAACATCTGGGGGCAGATAAATGACTAAGTACGAAATCTTCTTTTAGTTCACCGACCGAATATTCCCTTAAGAACGCTAGCTTTCGGCTTCACCCAGTCTGAGGTACACGTCCGGCTGACCCGGCGGTAACAATCGCAGAGGTGCTCCCTTTACCACCTAGCCGAACAATTGGGAACATAGGGGTAAGCACAGGAGCTAGGCAACCCAGCTTGGCCAAAACTTAAGTCATATCGATGCATATAATGGTGAATAAAAGGTACATGCGGAAGTGTGACACATGTGTTGGGCATAAAGCCCGTATAAATAAGCTTCTGTTAATGAAGCCCCCAGGTATACTAAGCGCGGATAACGCGTCAAGTGTGTGCGAATAGTGCGCAGATGAGCCTCCAACGGCTTCAGAAAAAAAGAGGGAGAAGGAGAAAAATAAAGGACAGTTAAAGTATAAAATATAGACGGAGGAAGGAGACGAACCCAGAGTCCGGCACTAGGCATAAAATCTTCGGAGACGGGCTGCATTCCATGGGTTCGGCTCTAGTTGGTTATCCAATGTGTTCCGCAGACGGTACGCTCCGCCGGTCAGGACTTTGTCGATGATGAAGGGACCCTCCCATTTGGGCTTGAGTTTGTCCTTTTTCTTGTCCGGCAGGCGTAGAACTAATTCACCAACATTGTAAGCTTTGGCCCGTACTTCTCTGCTTTGGTATCTTCGAGCCTGCTGTTGATAGAATGCAGAACGGGCTTTTGCCACGTCGCGCTCCTCCTCCAAGGCGTCCAAACTGTCCTGCCGATCGAGCTCGGCTTCTCTTTCTTCGTACATGCGCACGCGAGGTGAGTTATGAATTATGTCGCAGGGCAAAACTGCCTCTGTGCCGTACACCATAAAAAATGGTGTGAATCCAGTAGTGCGATTCGGCGTGGTCCGCAGCCCCCAGAGTACGGAGTCGAGCTCCTCTACCCAGTGCGTATTAGATTCCTTGAGGTACCGCACTAGTCTGGGTTTAATGCCGCTCATTATTAGACCATTTGCTCACTTGACTTGACCGTTAGTTTGAGGGTGATAGACTAAAGCGTAGTCGGGCTTGATGCCCATGTTTTTGCACCAGAGTTTGACCTCATCGGCCGTGAAGTTCGTGCCATTATCAGTGATGATGCTGTGGGGGACGCCGTAACGGTGTACTACCCCTGATATGAAGTCTATCACCGGTCTGGATTTGGCCGTCTTAACATGCTTTGCCTCTATCCATTTGGTGAATTTATCCACCATGACCAATAGGTATTTTTGCTTGTGGGTTCCTCCTTTAAGGGGTCCAACCATATCAAGCCCCTAGACCGCGAACGGCCAGGTGATGGGTATAGTTTTGAGGGCGGTAGGTGGCATGTGGCTTTTAACAAAGAGCTGGCATCCAACGCATCGTTGGACCAAGTCCTGAGCATCTGCCTGGGCCGTCGGCCAATAAAATCATGTACAGAAGTCCTTGCCTACAAGGGCCCGGGCTGCGGCATGGTGCCCGCCGAGTCCGACATGAATTTCAGCCAGAAGATTCTGCCCTTCCTCTTCGGAGATACACCTTTGAAGGACTCCGGTTGTGCTTTTCTTATAAAGCTCTCCCTCATGGACCTTATAGGCTTTAGATCGCCGCACTATGCAGCGGGCCTCGTTTTGGTCCTCGAGAAGTTCCTGCCTAGTTAGGTAGGCTAGGAATGGTTCTATCCGCGGGGCAATGACTGCCATTATTGTGTGGGCTGACGGTGTTATTTCGTTGGCAGAGCCACCAACTATGTGAGAATGTTTGGTGAGGGGTAGTGTGGTTGGGTCCGGGATGTTATTTCCCGACTCTCCCTCCCGTAATACGGATGGCTTGAAAAGCCTCTCTAGGAAGATGTTGGGAGGGACGGCATCGCGCTTTGCGCCATTGCGTGCCAACATGTCTGCTGACTAGTTGTTCTCCCGGGCTATATGGTGAAATTTGAGCCCCTCAAACCGAGCTGACATTTTTAGGATGGCGTTGCGATAAGCTGCCATTTTCGGATCCTTGGCATCAAAGTCTCCGTTTATTTGGGATATCGCGAGGTTTGAATCCCACGGACCTCTAGGCGCTGAATGCCCATGGAGACTGCCATCCAGAGACCATGTAGAAGGGCCTCATATTCAGCTGCGTTGTTCGAGTCCGTGTACATTATCTGAAGTACGTATTGGACTATATATCCAGTTGGGGATGTCAGAATGACGCCAGCCCCTAGGCCAGCCAACATTTTGGAGCCGTCGAAGTGCATGATCCAGTTGGAATATGCGTCGTACTCTTTAGGGAGTTCGGCTTCAGTCCATTCGGTGATGAAGTCGGCCAAAACCTGCGACTTAATAGCTCGCCGTGGCTTGTAAGTTATGTCGAACGGGAGGAGCTCGATGGCCCATTTGGCAATCCGGCCCGTTGCGTCGCGGTTGTATATAATTTCATTAAGAGGTACTTCGGAGGCTACTGTTATCAAACACTCTTGGAAGTAGTGTCGCAACTTCTGGGATGCCATGAACACCGTGTATGCTATCTTTTGATAATGCGGGTACCGTGACTTGCATGGAGTTAGGACAGTGGACACGTAGTAAACTGGTTTTTGGAGAGGGAACTTGTGTCCGTCCGTTTCTCGTTCGACAATGAGCACCACGCTTACAACTTGATGGGTTGCCGCGATGTATAATAGCATTGTTCGCCCGTGTTGGGCGCAGCCAGGACCGGATTTGTTGCCAATATGGCTTTGATTTCTTCGAGTCCGGCTGTGGCGGCATCCGTCCACTCGAAGTGTTCGGTGCGCCGCAGGAGGGGATAAAGGGGTAATGCCTTTTCTCCTAAGCGGGAGATAAAGCGGCTTAGAGCCGCCATGCATCCAGTCAATTTTTGTATTTGTTTGAGGTCTTTTGGGATATCCAATTGTGACAGAGCTCGGATCTTAGCTGGGTTTGCTTCAATTCCTCTACCAGATACGATGAAGCCCAAGAGCTTTCCGGCTGGTACGCCGAAAACGCATTTTTCCGGCTTGAGCTTAATGTCATATGCTTGGAGATTGTCGAATGTGAGCCTCAAGTCATCTACTAGAGTTTCAACCTGCTTAGATTTGAGGACCAGATCATCTACGTATGCCTCCACTGTTTTGCCGATCTGGTTTGCCAGACATGTCTGAATCATGCGCTGATATGTTGCGCCGGCGTTTTTGAGCCCGAAGGGCATTGTGTTGAAGCAGAATGGGCCGTATGGAGTGATGAATGCCGTTGCGGCTTTGTCTGGCTCTGCCATCTTAATCTGGTGGTAGCCGGAGTATGCATCGAGGAAGCACAATGAATCGTGTCCTGCGGTAGTGTCGATAATTTGATCGATGCGGGGGAGGGGGAAGGGATCATTTGGGCAAGCCTTGTTAAGGTCCTTGAAATCAACACACAGGCGCCATGATTTGTCCTTCTTTGGTACCATTACTAGGTTTGCTAGCCAGTCCGTATGTTTTATATCTCTAATGAATCCGGCCTCCAATAGTTTGGCTAGCTCCTCTCCCATGGCCTGTCTCTTAGGTTCGGAGAAGCGCCGAAGAGCTTGTTTGACTGGCTTGAATCCTTTTAGGATATTTAGGCTGTGCTCGGGCAGCCGACGTGGGATTCCTGGCATGTCTGAAGGGTGCCAGGCAAAGATGTCCCAATTTTCGCGTAGGAATTCACGTAGTGCGGCGTCTACATCAGGGTTTAATTGTGCCCCGATGGAGGCCGTTTTTGTAGGGTCTGTTGGATGGACTTGGAATTTGACTATTTCGTCCACCGGTTTAAAAGAGGTGGACTTGGATCTCTTATCGAGTATCACATCGTCCCTGTTCATCGTGGAGCTCAGCGCAGTGAGTTCCTCAGCCACTAGGGCTTCGGATAGTGCCTCAAGGGCAAGTGCGGCTGTTTTATTTTTGGCGCGGAGTGCTATGTCCGGGTCACTAGAAAGAGTGATGATTCCATTGGGTCCGGGCATTTTGAGCTTCATGTACCCGTAGTGGGGTATAGCTTGAAAAATTGTGAATGCCTCTCACCCTAATAGAGCGTGGTATCCGCTGCTGAATGGGGCCACTTGGAATGTGACCTCCTCGGCGTGCCGAACACCACATCCAGTGTGATTTTTCCTGTACAGCATGCTTCCCGACTGGGGATTATTCCTCTAAAGGTTACGCTGCTTCTCTCAATGCGGCTCCAGTCTATTTCCATTTTTCGAAGGGTTTCCTCATAAATGAGGTTTAATCCACTGCCGCCATCCATGAGTACCTTGGTAAGGCGAAAGCCGTCCACTATTGGACTGAGGACCAATGCGGCTGGTGCTCGGGCTGTTCGGAATTTAGGTTCGTCACTGGCGTTGAAGGTAATAGCCGTGTCACTCCATGGATTTATTGTTGCTACCTGGTGGACTTCGGCGAGGCTGCGGAGTGTTCGTTTCCGCATATTATTTGATGCGAAAGTTTCGAAGACTGTTAATACTGTACTGGTATTTTTGGGCTGGTGCTCTGGAGCTAGAAGCTCTTCGCCACTTTTGGCCACCTGCCGTAGTATCCAACATGCTCTAAGGCTATGGGTTGGCGTGGCGCCCTCTGTACTATGAATTTTGCAGGGTCCATTGAGCCATCCCTCCAGTACGGTTCCATGCCCTTTAGAGGGTTTTTGCTTTTTGGTATTTAACCCAGGTGCGTGGTAATGATGCACCCTTTTACTTTGGACTAGGGTTGTGTTCAAGGCCGAATTATCCCAAAATTTGATTTCGGTTTTCCAGGCGCTCTCCATCGCTCAGTACTTTCGTACTATGGATGCCAAGTCAGCAAAGCGTGTAATTTCGCGACGACTTATGGCGTTGAGGATTCCTTCATCCGTGCAATTAATGCGGAAGAATGAAATTGCATCCTCTTCACGGTAGTCCTTTATCCTGTTCATGACCAGGAGGAATCTGGCCCAGTAATGATGTACTGTTTCAGCGGGCTCTTGCCGGATTTGGGATAGATCACTTATGTTTGGGTGTGCGGGTGGAGTTAAATTCCGAACTCCGTCCGATCTAAGACTCAGGGGCCAAGAAGCTTCCGAACTTGGAAGCTTGGGTTCTTGGATGTTGTCCGATAAATCTAGCCCGCTGCCTGACTTTACGTTCAGGGCTTGAGTGGCGTTCTCCCCTCCGCGGGAATCCGGCATGGAGGGGTTAGGAATCTTGACATAGCTAGTCCTTAGGATAGAAGAAGGGTCGCCATATTGTTCCTCTACCACGACAACATGGTGGGTAGCCTGGGGAGAGTTAATCTCTCTCAGATCAATTTTAGGCCCAATCTGGTCGTAGTCTGTAGCGACTCCCAGGGCGGCGATGCGATCCAAGAGCTCGTTTAAGGAGGAGAGCTCCATCGGATCTAACTGCTCAGCGAGTTCCGAGTTGACGTGAAGATTGCTTTTGATGACCCGAGAAGTCATCGCCGGCGCGGCGGCCGAACAGGCGGTCATAAGAAAACCACCTAGCCGGAGAGTTTGGCAGACGGCCAAAGCTCCTTTAGCAACGGTGTTGTGTTTAAAGACGGGATGAGGCATCCTTCCTGATGGCGACGGCACAGAGGAACTCTCAATGAAAGCACCAATGTCAGTGTCAAAACCGGCGGATCTCGGGTAGGGGTTCCCGAATTGTGCGTCTAGGCGGATGGTAACAGGAGACAGGGGACACGATGTTTTTACCCAGGTACGGGCCCTCTCGATGGAGGTAAAACCCTACTCCTGCTTGATTAATATTGATGATATGGGTAGTACAAGAGTAGATCTACCACGAGATCAAAGAGGCTAAACCCTAGAAGCTAGCCTATGGTATGATTTGTTTTTCGTCCTACTGTCAGGACCCCGACTCGATGCCACATCGATCTAGCATGTAACACCTCATATCACTTTGCGGCCTCACGCACGGTATTCCCACGGGTGTCGTCTTACCTTTGCCCGGGACCGTTTGCGCCTTTTGGCACACGTATATGATAGTGTCGCTAGCATCCATATGGTAAGGAGCCCGGGCTGACATGGCTAGTCGTAAACCGAAAGTGGCACAGACTTACAGGGACAGGCATCCATGACCCAGCATCGAATGTGTCGGTCATCAGCAAGTGAATCCGGGCTGTAGCACTGGGCTAGCAGGACTCCGGTAAACCGGGCTGTAGCGGGCTAACAGGACTCCAGTATCCATCGCGTGAAATTTCCCCGAAGGGACAGACAAAGGAACGAAGAAGGACACATGCCGGCCAGCCTAAGTGTTCCGGAGCAGTAGCAAGCTACCAAGGCTCAGTGGAAACACTAGGAGACATTTCCCGGTAAGAGAGGCTACTAAGAATAAACAACTAGATAGTCAGATCCCACACATACCAAGCATTTCAATCATACACACAATATGCTCGATATGTGCAAATACAACAAGGCATCACAACATGACTCTACAACACAAGTACTTTATTTAAGGGCTCAGAGAGCCATACATAGCATACACACAAGTACGGGTCACACGACCCACATTCAAGTCAGACAGACACACAAGCCAACAACGGAAGTAACTTGTCTGAGTACAGACAACTAGTAAAATAAAAGAGGCTTGGGAAGCCTGGCTATATTACGTGGTCCTTCACAAGCTCAGGATCACCACCTGGGCCTCGGTCTACTCATCGATGTCAACGTCAACGAAGAACCCATCAGAAGGGGTTGCAGCGTCTTCTGAAAAATGTAAATTTAAGCAACATGAGTACAAAGGTACTCAGCAAGACTTACATCAGATCCTACATACATGCACATTATCAAGAAGGGTTGGTGGGGTTATTGCAGCAAGCCAGCTTTGACTCTTGGCTAAGCTATCCTACGAGACACCAACTTGAAATGGTTTTGCGCACACGAGTCCACTACTCACCACTTCAATACACCACCGAGGATCCACCTCCGTCATCCTACGGAGGAACCATCCTCGGCACTCACGCTTATCTTGAGATTTTTAGTAGTATCCATTTACTTGTCTATGAACTGTATAGGCAACCAAGTAGTCCTTTACCGCGGACGCGGCTATTCGAATAGATAATGTTAACCCTGCAGGGGTGTACTTCTTCATACACACTCTCACCACTTACCGCCGTTTACACGACATGTACTCGGCAACCTTCAAGTGGAAGCCCAACGTGGGTGTCGGCCACGACCTACCTAAACACCTAAGTCTCTAGTCCAGGTTTATCGCCTATCCAGGTTCCATCCGCAGGGAGTCCGGCCGAGGTTTCCACATACGGCCCCGAACAATGTGTACAAGGTTCCCGAGATACCTAACGGGTATCCGGTACACCCGGCCACGTACCTACCGCATCACAGCGCACCCCTACGGTCAGCGCCGTCCACGGCCTCCAGTAGGCTACAAACACCAGAAACTACTTGCAACTCCTGGACAGAGGACTAGGGTGAATAAGAAGCCGAGAGGGTCCATTGGTTTTGGGCCCAATGCATGGTAGTAGCTGATTCTTAAATCACATATACAGATCTCAGTGCTTAAGGACGGCTTCAATGAAACAACCCACCATGTACTCCTACATGGCCTTTCATCGATACCTTTACCAAATCGTGTTCACCACATTACTCTCATTACCGGCATGATCATTTCACTCTATCCCATCACCCAGATGAACCAGACCTGACACGACTCTAAGCATAGCAGGCATAGCAAGGTAGGAACAACACATACATATGGCTCAAACAACTCCTACACATGCTAGTGGGTTTCATCTAGTTACTGTGGCAATGATAGGTCATGCAGAGGAAATGGGTTCAACTACCATAGCACACAGCAGTTTGAAACGCGTTGTCTTAATGCAGTAAAAGAGAGCAGGAGCGAGAACATGGGATTGTATCAATATGATCAAATGGTTGGTTGCTTCCCTGATGGGTCGATGCACTGATATTGTTCTTCGCTAGGGTAATCGTGGTACTCCTCGGAGGCAGAACCTGCCGCAAAGAGCACCGATACACAACATCACCAAACAATATGCAACAATATGATGTATGCATGAGACATGGCAAACATGAGTGTATTGGGCCAATGCCACTAAAACCAGATGGGTTTGAACCATTTTGAATCAAAGATTCAAGTTTCAAACTCATACATGGCCCTTATAAGTGCTTTATCTAGTTCTTCTCTAAACATCAGGTCAGCTCGCTTAAACATGCATGAAACCAGTACAGATGGATAGATTGGATTTTTCTGATCATTTTTCATATATAAAACTTTGCATTTGGAGTTACAGATGATTTACTATGAATTTTTGAAGTTAGATCATTTTCTGAAATTTATAAATCATTCTAGATTTATTTTAATTCCAGAAAAGGATTACTGCGTCAGCATGATGTCATGCTGACCTTAGCAGGTCAACAGCCCGGTCCAGGTCAAACTGACCAGTGGGTCCCGCATGTCAGTAGTTAATTAACTAACTAAATTTAGTTAAATCTAAACTGGTTAATTAGCAGAGGGGGGGGGGGCCCACTTGTCATAGACTCAGGGGAGTCAACTTGGACCCACCCTAGTCAAAGTCAAGGTCAAACACGCTGGCGTCTAGCCGCCGGCGAGGCCGAACGCGGCGGCGAGAGTGGTTTTGTGCATTCCGGCGACCAAATGAGCGGCGGAGGGCATCTACGTGTAGTTGGGAGCAAGCCGCAGCTCTTGGTGGCGGTGGTTGAGGTCGGGGCGGCCGGAAACATCGCCGGCGACGACTTTGGCGGTCGCCGGAGTCGGGTGAAGATGAATCCGAGGCTATGGGGCACGGCGAGGCACGTGGTGAGGTGCGTTGGGCCCCTGGGGACACGGTGAGTGCGTTAGACATGGTGGGGTGGCCGGTGGTTAGCCGGAGACACGTCGGCGACGAGCTCCGCGGCAGCGCATGTGGGTGAGCTACGTGTGCTCGTGGTGGTGCACGAGAGCGAGAAAGGGAAGGGGGAGGAGGTAGCCAGGCTCACAGCGGTCTTGAGGAAGCAGACGACGCGGTCGGGGACGAGCTGGTGCGGCGGCGACAGCGAAAGGGATCTCCGGCGGTGGCGAGGTCGAACGAGGTCGGGGCAGTGGCTTCAGGGCAAGCGAGCGCTCGGGGCTCGGCTTGCTCGAAGGAGCGGAGGGCGGCGAAGCTTCTGGACACGGTGGCGCAGCGCGGGGTTGACGGAGAGCGCGACTACGACGACGGTACGGCTGCGGTGGCGTCGGCCATGGTGCGGGAGAGCGAGGGAGAGGAGCTGGGGGAGGAGCGGGTGTCTGCAGGGTCGGGGAGAGGGAGAGGGTTCGTTCCCCATCAACAGCTGGACGAGGGGAGCGGCGAGGCGGCGGGCAGCTACGTGGCACGCATGCTGTGCTCGCTGTCGGGCAGCTGCCTGCCTGCGTGGCCAAGCCAAGCAGCTTGCTGGAGCGGTGGCTGGGCTGGGCCGGCAGGTGGCCTGCTAGGTGGCGCTAGGTAAGACTTTCCTCTTTTTTTTATCTTTTTTAATTATTCTGTAACTTTGTCGACTTATTAAAAATACCTAAACAACTCCTAAATTTCCCAACCTGCTCATGGCCACTAGCTGGAATATATACAGCATGGAACATTTTAGTTTGGAAATATTTGAGCATTTAAAATAATTTATATAATTTAAATGCCAAACTCAAATACTTATGATTTAATTCAAAAACCTTAGGATGACCTAGAAAATTGAGCACCACTTTTGGCAGAGGTTCTGAACCAAGACAAAAATGATGGACATTTTAGAAGGGCATTTCAGGTTCATTGAAAATATTTTTAGTAAACCCTAGTTGGTTTCAGAGGGGGCTGGGGGTTCTGTCATCCCCATTTCATGTTTCTGTTGAGAAAAATAGACATGATGCAACACTCTAATGCATGAACTAGCTAGGGTGTGACAACTCACCCCCACTCAAAAGAATCTCGTCCCGAGATTTAGGTTCCTCCAGAAAGAAGGCGGGGTACTCAAGTCGAAGACGATCCTCCCTTTCCCAAGTTGCTTCCTTCTCAGAATGGTGCGACCATTGAACCTTG
The DNA here is from genome assembly GCF_018294505.1 of Triticum aestivum. Classification (NCBI taxonomy): domain Eukaryota; kingdom Viridiplantae; phylum Streptophyta; class Magnoliopsida; order Poales; family Poaceae; genus Triticum; species Triticum aestivum. The sequence goes on from NC_057813.1 coordinate 242,981,748, forward strand.
AGAAACTTGATATTACGACGTCGAGTGGTACGCTCGGCTTGATCGAGGATATGAACGGGGTACTCTCGATACGTGAGGTTATCTTGAAGATCAAGCGTTTTGTGGTCCACTCCACGGATAGGATCCGAGAAGCAACGCCTGAGTTGAGAAACGTGGAAGGCGTCGTGGACTCTGGAGAGATGCAGAGGTAGTTCCAATTGGTAGGCAACTTCTCCTCGTTTAGCGAGAATGCGAAAGGGTCCAATGTAGCGAGGAGCCAATTTGCCTTTGATACCGAAACGATGGGTTCCCTTCAGAGGAGTAACCCGAAGGTAAGCCTTCTCATCAACCTCAAAAGTCATAGCCTTATGTTTTCGGTCGTATTGACTCTTTTGACGAGATTGGGCTGTTTTCAACTTTTCATGAACAATGCGAACTTGCTCTTCTGCTTCCTGGATCATATCCGGGCCAAAGAATTGTCTTTCCTCGGTTTCTGACCAGTTAAGAGGCGTTCGACACCTTCGTCCATAGAGAACTTCAAAAGGGGCTTTACCCAAGCTAGATTGATAGCTATTGTTATAAGCAAATTTAGCAAATGGAAGGCATTTCTCCCAATCCATTCCGAATGAGATAACAGAAGCTCTAAGCATGTCTTCTAGAATCTGGTTAACATGTTCTACTTGACCACTTGATTGAGGGTGAAAGGCAGTGCTAAAGGAAAGGCGGGTTCCCATAGCATTTTGGAAACTTTCCCAAAATCGAGAGGTGAAGAGACTTCCTCGATCCGAGTTAATTTCCAGTGGAACACCATGGAGAGACACTATTTGGGAGATGTACAAGTCTGCTAATTGACTAGCGGTTATACTCTCGCGAACAGGTAAGAAATGGGCTACTTTGGAAAGACGATCGACAACGACGAAGATAGCGTTATTCCCTCTCTTGGTCCTGGGAAAACCGGTAATGAAATCCATACCAATTTTGTCCCATTTCCATTCAGGAATAGCTAAGGGTTGAAGGGTGCCAGCAGGCCGTTGATGCTCTGCTTTTACACGACGACAGACGTCGCAACTAGCAATATACTGAGCAATTTCTCTCTTCATCCTAGTCCACCAGAACCTCTGGCGTAGGTCCTGATACATCTTGGTACTACCGGGATGAATGGTGAGAGGAGATTCATGAGCTTCCTTTAGGATCAATCGCCTCAGGTTTCGCACTTTGGGAACCACTAGACGGTTCCCGAAGTATACGACTCCTTGATCATCAATGGAGAAACAATTCGCAACTCCTTTCTTGATGTTTCTTTTGATGCGGGAAATCCCCGGATCTACCTTCTGTGCTTTGATGATCTGATCCGTAAGGGTAGGTTTCGCCACCAAGGTGGAAAGGAATCCTTGAGGAACAATGTGAAGGTTAAGTTTCCGAAATTCCTCATGGAGAAGTGGTTGACTTTGTTGCAACATTAGATTGTTGCAATAAGATTTACGACTTAGCGCATCAGCCATGACGTTGGCTTTTCCTGGGGTGTAAGTTATCCCTAAGTCAAAATCTATGATCAACTCAACCCAACGTCTTTGCCTGAGATTCAAATCCGGTTGGGTGAAGATGTACTTCAGACTTTGGTGATCGGTGAAGATTTCGCAATGATTACCAAGGAGGTAATGTCGCCAGGTTTTAAGTGCATAGACTACAGCTGCAAGCTCTAGATCATGAGTAGGATAATTCTCCTCATGTGGGTGCAATTGCCGTGAAGCGTAAGCAATTACGTGACGATCTTGCATGAGAATGCAACCTAGTCCTTGTCGCGAGGCGTCGCAATAGATAACAAAGTCCTTAGAGAAATCTGGTGGTACCAATACGGGAGCAGATGTCAGGCGTCTTTTCAGTTCCTGAAAGCTATGCTCACATTGTGGAGTCCACTCGAACTTTTTATCTTTCTTAAGGAGTTCAGTTAGAGGTTTAGCAACCTTGGAGAAGTTCTCGACAAAGCGGCGGCAATAGCTCGCTAAGCCAAGGAAACTCCGAACTTGCTTGACCGATTCAGGTGGAGTCCAATTAAGGACGGCTTGAACTCGCTCGGGGTTAACAGCAATACCTTTACCGGAAATTACATGCCTTAGATAGGTCACTTCTAGCAACCAAAATTCGCATTTGGAGAACTTGGCATAAAGGCGATGCTCTCGAAGTTTCATCAACACTAGCCTTAGATGTTCGGCATGTTCTTCCTCGTTCTTGGAGTAGATGAGTATATCATCGAGGTAAACCACGACGAATTTATCCAAATACTCCATGAAGATTGAGTTCATTAAGCGAGAGAAAGTGGCTGGAGCGTTGGTTAAACCGAAGGACATGACGGTGTACTCGTATTGCCCATAACGAGTAACAAAGGCCATTTTAGGAATGTCCCGTTCCCGATTTTGATTTGATGGTAGCCCAACCTCAAATCCATTTTAGAGAAGATTGAGGATCCAGCGAGCTGATCATACAGGTCGTTGATCCTGGGGAGCGGATATTTGTTCTTGATTGTGACCAGGTTGACTGGTCGATAATCTACAACCATCCGGTCCGTACCATCCTTCTTCTTGACAAAGAGGACGGGGCAAGCCCATGGAGACGAACTAGGACGGATGAAGCCCTTTTTCAAGGACTCATCGAGTTGTTTCTTAAGCTCGGCTAGTTCAAAAGGTGCCATCTTATAGGGTCTTCTAGAAATTGGGACAGTTCCTGGAATGAGATCTATTACGAACTCGACATCTCTGTCAGGTGGAACACCTGGCAATTCTTCTGGAAAGACATCCAGGAAGTCACGAACTACCGGAACGTCTTCGAGGTCTGGCAATGGACTGGCGTTAAGAGAATATAGCTGTCGCTTAGCTACTCGGGTCAAGACATTGACTATCTTTCCCGAAGGATGTGTGAGTTGAACAGTCCTAGAGAAACAATCAATTTTGGCATGATGGGCTGACATGCAGTCCATACCCAAGATGATATTAATATCCGAAGATTTGAGAGCTATCAAGGATGCGAGGAAAACAAGTCGGTCGACTTGAATTTCATTTTCATGGCTTACTCTAGAGGTTTGCCATCTAGAACCAGGAGTAGAAATTTCCATAGTGGACGGCATGTCACAGAATGCGGTGTTATGCAAACGAGCATAATTTTCGGATATGAAAGAATGAGATGCTCCAGTATCGGAAAGAACAGATGCTGGGTGGCAATTAACAAGGAGCGTACCAAGAACGACGTTGGGATCCTCTTGAGCTTCTTCAGCCCAGATACAGTTGACATGGCCACGTGCAGCGGTGGCCGGCTTGGCGTAGAACACTTTTCCTGTCGGCTTGCCATGGCCAACAGCTTTTCCAGACTGGTTGGGGTTGGTCTGGGGGCACTCGCGTAGGTAGTGGCCCGATTCCACACACTTAAAGCAAGTCACAGAGCTGGTACGTGGAGGAGCATTGTTGGTTGGACCACCATAGAGCTTGGCTGGTGCAAACTATGGAGCGGGGCAAGGCGCCTGAAAGGATGGCCTCGGTGTGAACCTGGGTGGCAGGGCAGTGTTAGGCACCCACACGCGGCGCTTCTGAGGACCAGCACCGGATGAGGAACCCATGTCACGGCCATGCTTGCGTGTTGCTTCATAATCAGTCTGACCAGACTCAGCACTGATGGCTTTGTTAACAAGCTTCTGAAAAGATGTGCACTCATGCAAACGGAGGTCGCAGCGAAGCTCAGGGCTAAGTCCCTTGCGGAACCTTGCTTGCTTCTTTGCATCAGTAGAGACTTCCTCAGTTGCATACCGTGCTAGGTTACCGAACTCCCTGTTGTAAGCGTCAATAGAGAGTCGGCCTTGAGTGAAACTGCAGAACTCCTCGCGTTTACGGTCCATGAGACCCTCCGGAATGTGATGTTCACGGAAAGCCTCGCTGAATTCAGCCCAAGTAGTGACATGGCCCGCTGGGCGCATAGCTTCATAGTTCTCCCACCAGAGACTGGTGGGGCCTTCGAGATGATATGCAGCAAAGGTGACCTTATCAGCCTCAGCTACTAGCGCAGAACGCAGTTTGTGAGTAATACTGCGAAGCCAGTCATCGGCGTCGAGAGGCTCGACGGAGTGGTGGAAAGTGGGTGGATGTAACTTGATGAAATCACTGAGTGACACCAAGTTATTCGTCTGATGGTGTGCCGTGTTTTGCTCGATGCGCTCCAACAAACGGTTGGTCTCCCGCTTGTTTCTCTCGGCTTCCAGCATAACTTCAGCCAGAGAGGGCGGTTGAGGCAGGTTTGTTCCCCCAACTCTGCTGCCTTCGGCCTGCTCTGGGGGAGCAGGATTGGTGCGGGTGTTAACCATCCTAGGAAAACAAGACAATGGTTAAGTCCAGGATGATAGGATTGTGACATAGAAATGTAGAATGTAATGGATAACTCGGAATGTAAGATGAGCATCCGTATGACATGGTAGATACAAAAACTGCTTCTTTTATTCCATCGTCATACACACCATACAAGGTTTAGTACAGAACCAAACAAAGTACTACTACGGTGAAAAGAGGATTACATCTCATCGGAGGCATTCCAAGCTCCTATACATTATTTTTCTACACCTCCGAAAGGCGGTACAAGCTAAGTCATATCCCACGAGTCACGCAGGACGGTGGATGATACAGCTAGTACGATACTAGTGATACTACTACTAACTCAGACAGCTCCGTAGTAGTCTTCATAGAAGTCACCTCCATAGCCTGGAAGCTCAACGTGATCATCCGGAAACAGTCGGTCCCGTGGAGCTTGTGGACCATAGGGGCTAGGATGAGGTCTTGGACTAACAAATGGTGGCCTGCGGGGACCATGAGGTGGGGTGATGCCTCCTACATCACGCCAATCCATCACGTCTAGCAGAGAAGATCTCACAGGATAGAGATCTCGCATATCCATATATCCAGCTTGCACAGCCGGTGCAAACCGAGTCAAAGTGGCCCAATGATCAGCACGGGTATTGAAAAGCTCTAGTCTCAAGGCCCGATTTTCACGGTCCTTGTCTTCAAGCAACTGTGCAGTGGTGCGGGTCAGTGAATCCTCCTGAGTGGAGTCAGCATAGATAGCCTGGAGATACCCTTGTGCTCCCGGGAGTGAAGCTGGCATAAACCGGAAGTCGGAGTCCCGAAATAGGCCAGTCCTGACTCGCATGATGGTCATCATAGAGTAGGCAGCATCCTGCACAGCCATCTCAATAGTAACCCCGAGTCCATAGGAACAGTGGAGGGGCTCGGTAGATCCAGGATAAGATGGAAATATCCTAACAGTGCAAAAATATTGACTTTGATTAAAGTCTCGGAATTGCTCTTCGACCGTGTACTCAGGATACCAACGGTATCCAGCCTCGGTCATTACCCTGACCAACATAGCAGTATAGCCGGGTACATCTAGACATCGAGTCAAACGAACCACTTGATTCTGAGGACGGGACGCCATCTGGAACATGATAAACACAAGACATTAAGATTCCTAGCAGAAATTGGACAGCATAACGGCTGTAAATGCTCAAAAAGGATTTTGAGGCATTTGACAAAGAATTGCATAGACACTCAACAACATCATATCAAGGTTCTGGGTCCATCTTAGCAACATAATGGGGTAGTAGAACTGAACTAGGCTTGTACCCATCAAACCTATAAGGTACTACTGATTAGTAACACGTGAACCTGATAGAGAGAAGAGATCCTAGTCCTTAACCCCCGGTGGAAGAATAGACTGACTCAGATCAGAATGTCATGAGATAAAGGAGTAAAATGAGCCTTATGTTCCATCCCACAAACAATTCCCCTACATATAACTAAAGCATTTCTAGACTCAACATCGACCAGTTTGGCTTGGAGAACCTACAGGCAGTCCGGCTCTAATGCCAACGCTGTCAGGACCCCGACTCGATGCCACATCGATCTAGCATGTAACACCTCATATCACTTTGCGGCCTCACGCACGGTATTCCCACGGGTGTCATCTTACCTTTGCCCGGGACCGTTTGCGCCTTTTGGCACACGTATATGATAGTGTTGCTAGCATCCATATGGTAAGGAGCCCGGGCTGACATGGCTAGTCGTAAACCCAAAGTGGCACAGACTTATAGGGACAGACATCCATGACCCAGCATCGAACGTGTCGGTCATTAGCAAGTGAATCCGGGCTGTAGCACTGGGCTAGCAGGACTACGGTAAACCGGGCTGTAGCGGGCTAACAGGACTCCGGTATCCATCGCGTGACATTTCCCCGAAGGGACAGACACATGAACGAAGAAGGACACATGCCGGCCAGCCTAAGTGTTCCGGAGCAGTAGCAAGCTACCAAGGCTCAGTGGAAACACTAGGAGACATTTCCCGGTAAGAGAGGCTACTAAGAATAAACAACTAGATAGTCAGATCCCACACATACCAAGCATTTCAATCATACACACAATATGCTCGATATGTGCAAATACAACAAGGCATCACAACATGGCTCTACAACACAAGTACTTTATTTAAGGGCTCAGAGAGCCATACATAGCATACACACAAGTACGGGTCACACGACCCACATTCAAGTCATACAGACACACAAGCCAACAGCGGAAGTAACTTGTCTGAGTACAGACAACTAGTAAAATAAAAGAGGCTTGGGAAGCCTGGCTATACTACATGGTCCTTCACAAGCTCAGGATCACCACCTGGGCCTCGGTCTACTCATCGATGTCAACGTCTACGAAGAACCCATCAGAAGGGGTTGCAGCGTCTTCTGAAAAATGTAAATTTAAGCAACATGAGTACAAAGGTACTCAGCAAGACTTACATCAGATCCTACATACATGCACATTATCAAGAAGGGTTGGTGGGGTTATTGCAGCAAGCCAGCTTTGACTCTTGGCTAAGCTATCCTACGAGACACCAACTTGAAATGGTTTTGCGCACACGAGTTCACTACTCACCACTTTAATACACCACCGAGGATCCACCTCCGTCATCCTACGGAAGAACCATCCTCGGCACTCACGCTTATCTTGAGATTTTTAGTAGTATCCATTTACTTGTCTATGAACTGTATAGGCAACCAAGTAGTCCTTTATCGCGGACGCGGCTATTCGAATAGATAATGTTAACCCTGCAGGGGTGTACTTCTTCATACACACTCTCACCACTTACCGCCGTTTACATGACATGTACTCGGCAACCTTCAAGCGGAAGCCCAACGTGGGTGTTGGCCACGACCTACCTAAACACCTAAGTCTCTAGTCCAGGTTTATCGCCTATCCAGGTTCCATCCGCAGGGAGTCCGGCCGAGGTTTCCACATACGGCCCCAAACGATGTGTACAGGGTTCCCGAGATACCTAACGGGTATCCGGTACACCCGGCCATGTACCTACCACATCATAGCCCACCCCTACGGTCAGCGCTGTCCACGGCCTCCAGTAGGCTACAAACACCAGAAACTACTTGCAACTCCTAGATAGAGGACTAGGGTGAATAAGAAGCCGAGAGGGTCCATTGGTTTCGGGCCCAATGCATGGTAGTAGCTGATTCTTAAATCACACATACAGATCTCAGTGCTTAAGGACGGCTTCAATGAAACAACCCACCATGTACTCCTACATGGCCTTTCATCGATACCTTTACCAAACCGTGTTCACCACATCACTCTCATTACCGGCATGATCATTTCACTCTAGCCCATCACACAGATGAACCAGACCTGACACGACTCTAAGCATAGAAGGCATAGCAAGGTAGGAACAACACATACATATGGCTCAAACAACTCCTACACATGCTAGTGGGTTTCATCTAGTTACTGTGGCAATGACAGGTCATGCAGAGGAAATGGGTTCAACTACCGTAGCACACAGCAGTTTGAAACGCGTTGTCTTAATGCAGTAAAAGAGAGCAGGAGCGAGAACATGGGATTGTATTGATATGATCAAATGGTTGGTTGCTTGCCTGATGGGTCGATGCACTGATATTGTTCTTCGCTAGGGTAATCGTGGTACTCCTCGGAGGCAGAACCTGCCGCAAAGAGCACCAATACACAACATCACCAAAAAATATGCAACAATATGATGTATGCATGAGACATGGCAAACATGAGTGTATTGGGCTAATGCCACTAAAACTAGATGGGTTTGAACCATTTTGAATCAAAGATTCAAGTTTCAAACTCATACATGGCCCTTATAAGTGCTTTATCTAGTTCTGCTCTAAACATCAGGTTAGCTTCCTTAAACATGCATGAAACCAGTACAGATGGATAGATTGGATTTTTCTAATCATTTTTCATATATAAAACTTTACATTTGGAGTTACAGATGATTTACTATGAATTTTTGAAGTTAGATCATTTTCTGAAATTTATAAACCATTCTAGATTTATTTTAATTCCAGAAAAGGATTACTGCGTCAGCATGATGTCATGCTGACCTCAGCAGGTCAACAGGCCGGTCCAGGTCAAACTGACCAGTGGGTCCCGCATGTCAGTAGTTAATTAACTAACTAAATTTAGTTAAATCTAAACTGGTTAATTAGCAGAGGGGGGGCCCCACTTGTCATAGACTCAGGGGAGTCAACCTGGACCCACCCTAGTCAAAGTCAAGGTCAAACACGCCGGCGTCTAGCCGCCGGCGAGGCCGAACGCAGCGGCTAGAGTGGTTTTGTGCATTCTGGCGACCAAATGAGCGGCGGAGGGCATCTACGTGTAGCTGGGAGCAAGCCGCAGCTCTTGGTGGCGGTGGTTGAGCTCGGGGCGGCCGGAAACGTCGCCGGCGACGACTTTGGCGGTCGCCGGAGTCGGGTGAAGACGAATCCGAGGCTATGGGGCACGACGAGGCACGTGGTGAGGTGCGTTGGGCCCCTAGGGACACAGTGAGTGCGTTAGACATGGTGGGGTGGCCGGTGGTTAGCCGGAGACACGTCGGCGACGAGCTCCGCGGCGGCGCGTGCGGGTGAGGTACGTGTGCTCACGGTGGTGCACGAGAGCGAGAAAGGGAAGGGGAGGAGGTAGCCAGGCTCATAGCGGTCTTGAGGAAGCAGACAACGCGGTCGGGGATGAGCTGGTGCGGCGGCGACGGCGAAAGGGATCTCCGGCGGTGGCGAGGTCGAACGAGGTCGGGGCAGTGGCTTCAAGGCAAGCGAGCGCTCGGGGCTCGGCTTGCTCGAAGGAGCGGAGGGCGGCGAAGCTTCTGGACACGATGGCGCAACGCGGGGTTGATGGAGAGCGCGACTACGACGACGGTGCGGCTGCGGTGGCGTCGGCCATGGTGCGGGAGAGCGAGGGAGAGGAGCTGGGGGAGGAGCGGGTGTCTGCGGGGTCGGGGAGAGGGAGAGGGTTCGTTCCCCGTCAACAGCTGGACGAGGGGAGCGGCGAGGCGGCGGGCAGCTGCGTGGCACGCATGCTGTGCTCGCCGTCGAGCAGCTGCCTGCCTGCCTGGCCAAGCCAAGCAGCTCGCTGGAGCGGTGGCTGGGCTGGGCCGGCAGGTGGCCTGCTAGGTGGCGCCAGGTAAGACTTTCCTATTTTTTTAATCTTTTTTAATTATTTTGTAACTTTGTGGACTTATTAAAAATACCTAAACAACTCCTAAATTTCCCAACCCGCTCATGGCCACTAGCTGGAATATACAGCATGGAACATTTTAGTTTGGAAATATTTGAGCATTTAAAATAATTTATATAATTTAAATGCCCAAACTCAAATACTTATGATTTAATTCAAAAACCTTAGGATGACCTAGAAAATTGAGCACCACTTTTGGCAGAGGTCTGAACCAAGACAAAAATGATGGACATTTTAGAAGGGCATTTCAGGTTAATTGAAAATATTTTTAGTAAACCCTAGTTGGTTTCAGAGGGGGCTGGGGGTTCTGTCATCCCCATTTCAAGTTTCTGTTGAGAAAAATAGACATGATGCAACACTCTAATGCATGAACAAGCTAGGGTGTGACACCTACGGACTAAAACCCTCCGGTTTATATATGCACCGGAGAGGGTTAGGGTTACACAGAGTCGTTTACAATGGTAGGAGATCTACATATCCGTATCTCCAAACTTGCCTTCCACGCCAAGGAAAGTCCCATCCGGACACGGACGAAGTCTTCAATCTTGTATCTTCATTGTCCAAGAGTCCGGCCAACGGTGATAGGTCGGCTATCCGGACACCCCCTAATCCAGGACTCCCTTAGGAACCATGTATGAGAACAAAGTGTGTACTTTGGTTGACTTGCCCGATGATCGGCAAGCCATAGAGAATAAATGGATCTTCAATAATAAGACTAACGCTGACGGTAATGTTACTATCTACAAAGCTGAACTTGTTGTAAAAGGTTTTCGACAAGTTCAAGGAGTTGACTATGATGAGACCTTCTCACCCGTAGCGATGCTTAAGTGTGCCCGAATCATGTTAGCAATTGCCGCATCTTATGATTATGAAATTTGGCAAATGGATGTCAAAATTGCATTCCTTAATGGATATCTTAAAGAAGAGTTGTATATGATGCAACCAGATGGTTTTGTTGATCCTAAAGGTGCTAACAATGTGTGCAACCTCCAGCGATCCATTTATGGACTGGTGCAAACCTCTCAGAGTTGGAATATACGCTTTGATAGTGTGATCAAAGCATATGGTTTTATACAGACTGTTGGAGAAGCCTGTATTTACAAGAAAGTGAGTGGGAGCTCTGTAGCATTTCAAATATTATATGTGGATGACATATTGTTGATTGGAAATAATACAAAATTTCTGGATAGCATAAAAGGATACTTGAATAAGAATTTTTCAATGAAAGACCTCGGTGAAGCTGTGATGACCCACAAGTATAGGGGATCTATCGTAGTCCTTTCAATAAGTAAGAGTGTCAAACCCAATGAGGAGCAGAAGGAAATGACAAGCGGTTTTCAGTAAGGTATTCTCTGCAAGCACTGAAATTATCGGTAACAGATAGTTTTGTGATAAGGTAATTTGTAAAGGGTAACAAGTAATAAAAGTAAATAAGGTGCAGTAAGATGGCCCAATCCTTTTTGTATCAAAGGACAAGCCTGGAAAAAATCTTATATAAAGGAAAACGCTCTTGAGGACACATGGAAATTATCGTCAAGTGATGTCTGCCACACAACCTTCTTCTTGTAGATGTTGTTGGGCCTCCAAGTGCAGAGGTTTGTAGGACAGTAGCAAATTTCCCTCAAGTGGATAACCTATGGTTTATCAATCCGTGGGAGGCGTAGGATGAAGATGGTCTCTCTCAAACAACCCTGCAACCAAATAACAAAGAGTCTCTTGTGTCCCCAACACACCCAATACAATGGTAAATTGTATAGGTGCACTAGTTCGGCGAAGAGATGGTGATACAAGTGCAATATGGATGGTAGATATAGGTTTTTGTAATCTTAAAATATAAAAACAACAAGGTAACTAATGATAAAAGTGAGCACAAACGGTATTGCAATGTGTTGAAACAAGGCCTATGGTTCATACTTTCACTAGTGCAAGTTCTTTCAACAATAATAACATAATTGGATCATATAACTATCCCTCAACATGCAACAAAGAGTCACCACAAAGTCATTAATAGAGGAGAACAAACGAAGAGATTATTGTAGGGTACGAAACCACCTCAAAGTTATCCTTTCTGATTGATCTATTCAAGAGTCCGTAGTAAAATAACACGAATCTATTCTTTCCGTTTGATCTATCCTAGAGTTCGTACTAGAATAACACCTTAAGACACAAATCAACCAAAACCCTAATGTCACCTAGATACTCCTATGTCACCACAAGTATCCGTGGGTATGATTATACGATATGCATCACACAATCTCAGATTCATCTATTCAACCAACACAAAGAACTTCAAAGACCGCCCCAAAGTTTCTACCGGAGAGTCTAGACGAAAACATGTGCCAACCCCTATGCATAAGTTCATAAGGTCACTAAACCCGCAAGTTGATCACCAAAACATATGTCAAGTAGATCACGTCAATCCGATAAGATAACTTCAAAGGAAAAACTCAATCCATTACAAGAGAGTAGAGAGGGAGAAACATCATAAGATCCAACTATAATAGCAAAGCTCGCGATACATCAAGATCGTGCCGAATCAAGAACAAGAGAGAGAGAGAGAGAGAGAGAGAGATCAAACACATAGCTACTGTTACATACCCTCAACCCCGAGGGTGATCTACTCCCTCCTCGTCATGGAGAGCGCCGGGATGATGAAGATGTCCACAGTGAGGGATACCCCCTCCGGCAGGGTGCCAGAACAGGGTCCCAATTGGTTTTTGGTGGCTGTAGAGGCTTGCGATGGCAGAACTCCCGATGTAGGTTATTTTCTGGAGGTTTCTGTATTTATAGGAATTTTTGGCGTAGGTCTCACGTCAGGGGGGTCTCCGAGTCGTCCACGAGATAGGGGGACACACCCAGGGGGGTAAGATGCGCCCCCACCCTCGTGGACGGCCCGGGACTCTTCTGGCCCAACTCTTTTACTCCGGGGGCTTCTTTTGGTCCATAAAAAATCATCAAAAATTGGCACGTCAATTGGATTCCGTTTGGTATTCATTTTCTGCAATACTCAAAAACAAGGAAAAAATAGAAACTGGCACTAGGCTCTAGGTTAATAGGTTAGTCCCAAAAATCATACAAAATAGCATATAAAACATCCTAGATAGACAATATAATAACATGGAACAATAAAAAATTATAGATACGTTGGAGACGTATCATCAAGCTAGTTTTCATCACGCAAATATGATTCACATTTGTTACTTTGATAATTTGATATGTGGGTGGACCGGTGCTTGGGTACTGCCCTTCCTTGGACAAGCATCCCACTTATGATTAACCCCTATTTCAAGCATCTACAACTACAAAAGAAGTATTAAGGTAAACCTTCTTCTTGTAGACGTTGTTGGGCCTCCAAGTGCAGAGGTTTGTAGGACAGTAGCAAATTTCCCTCAAGTGGATGACCTAAGGTTTATCAATCCGTGGGAGGCGTAGGGTGAAGATGGTCTCTCTCAAACAACCTTGCAACCAAATGACAAAGAGTCTCTTGTGTCCCCAACACTCCCAATACAATGGTAAATTGTATAGGTGCATTAGTTCAGCGAAGAGATGGTGATACAAGTGCAATATGGATGGTAGATATAGGTTTTTGTAATCTGAAAAATGTAAAAACAGCAAGGTAACTAATGATAAAAGTGCGCTCAAACGGTATTGCAATGCTAGGAAACAAGGCCTAGGGTTCATACTTTCACTAGTGCAAGTTCTCTCAACAATAATAACATAATTGGATCATATAACTATCCCTCAACATGCAACAAAGAGTCACTCCAAAGTCACTAATAGCGGAGAACAAACGAAGAGATTATTGTAGGGTACGAAACCACCTCAAAGTTATCCTTTCTGATCGATCTATTCAAGAGTCCGTAGTAAAATAACACGAAGCTATTCTATCCGTTCGATCTATCCTAGAGTTTGTACTGGAATAACACCTTAAGACACAAATCAACCAAAACCCTAATGTCACCTAGATACTCCAATGTCACCTCAAGTATCCGTGGGTATGATTATACGATATACATCACACAATCTCAGATTCATATATTCAAACCAACACAAAGAACTTCAAAGAGTGCCCCAAAGTTTCTACCGGAGAGTCAAGACGAAAACGTGTGACAACCCCTATGCATAGATTCCCAAGGTCACGGAACCCGCAAGTTGATCACCAAAACATACATCAAGTGGATCAATAGAATACCCCATTGTCACCACGGGTACATCAAGATCGTGCCGAATCAAGAACACAAGAGAGAGAGAGAGAGAGAGAGATCAAACACATAGCTACTGGTAGATACCCTCAGCCCTGAGGGTGAACTACTCCCTCCTCGTCATGAAGAGCGTTGGGATGATGAAGATGGCCATCGGTGAGGGATCTCCCCTCCGGCAGGCTGCCGGAACAGGGCCCGATTGGTTTTTGGTGGCTACATAGGCTTGCAGCGTCTGAACTCCCGATCTAGGTTTTGTTCTGGAAGTTTGGGTATATATAAGAGGTATTGGTGTCAGGAACAAGTCAGGGGGGTCTCCGAGGCGGCCATGAGGTAGGGGGCGCGCCAAGGGGGGTAGGGCATGCCCTGCTACCTCTTGAGAACTACGTTGGTTTTCCCTTGAAGAGGAAAGGGTGATGCAACAAAGTAGCGTAAGTATTTCCCTCAGTTTTTGAGAACCAAGGTATCAATCCAGTAGGAGGCTACACGCAAGTCCCTCGTACCTACACAAACAAACAAGAACCTCGCAACGAACACGATAAAGGGGTTGTCAATCCCTTCACGGCCACTTGCGAAAGTGAGATCTGATAGAGATAATAAGATAAGATAAATATTTTTGGTATTTTTATGATATAGATTGGAAAGTAAAGATTGCAAAATAAGATAGATCAGAAACTTATATGATGGAAAATAGACCCGGAGGCCATGGCTTCTCTCAAGATAGCATAAGTATTACGGTGGGGGAAAAATTACTATCGACCAATCGATAGAAAAGTACATAGTTATGAGAATATCTAGGCATGATCATGTATATAGGCATCATGTCCGCAACAAGTAGACCGACTCCTGCCTGCATCTACTACTATTACTCCACACATCGACCGCTATCCAGCATGCATCTAGAGTATCAAGTTCATAAGAACAGAGTAACACATTAGGCAAGATGACATGATGTAGAGGGATAAACTCAAGCAATATGATATAAACCCCATCTATTTATCCTCGATGGAAACATTACAATACGTTCCTTGCTGCCCCTGCTATCACTGGGAAAGGACACCGCAAGATTGAACCCAAAGCTAAGCACTTCTCCCATTGCAAGAAAGATCAATATAGTAGGTCAAACCAAACTGATAATTCGAAGAGACTTGCAAAGATAACCAATCATACATAAAAGAATTCAGAGGAGATTCAAATATTTCTCATAGATAAACTTGATCATAAACCCACAATTCATTGGATCTCGACAAACACACTACAAAAAGAGTTACATCAAATAGATCTCCAAGAAGATCGAGGAGAACATTGTATTGAGATTCAAAGAGAGAGAAGAAGCCATCTAGCTAATAACTATGGACCCGAAGGTCTATGGTAAACTACTCGCAACTTATCAGAGAGGCTATGGTGTTGATGTAGAAGCCCTCCATGATCGATTCCCCCTCTGGTGGAGCGCCGGAAAGGCTCCAAGATGGGATCTCACGCGTACAGAAGGTTGCAGCAGTGGAAATAGGGTTTGGTGGTGCTCCTGAATGTTTTCGGGGTATGTTGATATATATAGGCGAAGGAAGTCGGTCAGGGGAGCCACGAGGGGCCCACGAGGGTGGGGTGTGCGCCCACCCCCCTAGGGCGTGCCCTGGACCCTCGCGGCCGCCTCGTTTGCTTCTTGACATCCACTCCAAGTCTCCTGGATTGCGTTTGTTCCAAAAATAACTCTCCCAAATGTTTCATTCCATTTGGACTCCGTTTCATATTCCTTTTCTTCGAAACACTAAAATAGGCAAAAAAAACAGCAATTTGGGCTGGGCCTCCAGTTAATAGGTTAGTCCCAAAATGATATAAAAGTGTATAGTAAAGCCCATAAACATCCAAACGGGTAATATAATAGCATGAACAATAAAAAAATTATAGATACATTGGAGACATATCAAGCATCCCCAAGCTTAATTCCTGCTCGCCCTCGAGTAGGTAAATGATAAAAACAGAGTTTTTGATGTGGAATGCTACCTAGCATATTTCTCAATGTAATTTTCTTTATTGTGGCATGAATGTTCTAATCCAAATGATTCAAGATAAAAGTTCATATTGACATAGAAATAGTAATACTTCAAGCATACTATCAAAGTAATTATGTCTTATCAAAATAACATGGCCAAAGAAAGTTATCCCTACAAAATCATATAGTCTGGCTATGCTCTATCTTCATCACACAAAATATTTAAATCATGCACAACCCCGGTTTTAACCAAGCAATTGTTTCATACATTAGTATTTTCAAACTTTTTCAATCTTCATGCAATACATGAGCGTGAGCCATGGACATAACACTATATGTGGAATAGAATGGTGGTTGTGGACGAGACAAAAAGTAGAAGATAGTCTCACATCAACTAGGCATATCAACGGGCTATGGAGATGCCCATTAATAGATATCAATGTGAGTGATTAGGGATTGCCATGCAACAGATGCACTAGAGCTATAAATGTATGAAAGCTCATCAAAAGAAACTAAGTGGGTGTGCATCCAACTTGCTTGCTCATGAAGACCTAGGGCAATTTGAGGAAGCCCATCATTGGAATATACAAGCCAAGTTCTATAATGAAAAATTCCCACTAGTATATGAAAGTGAAAACATAGGAGACTCTCTATCATGAAGATCATGGTGCTACTTTGAAGCACAAGTGTGGAAAAAGGATAGTAACATTGTCCCTTCTCTCATTTTCTCTCTTTTATTTGGTGGGCTTCTTTGGCCTCTTTTTTTATTTGGGCTTCTTTGGCCTGTTTTATTTTTCATAGAGTCCGGAGTCTCATCCCGACTTGTGGGGGAATCATAGTATCCATCATCGTTTCCTCACTTGGGGCAATGCTCTAATAATGAAGATCATCACACTTTTATTGATTTACAACTCAACAATTATAACTCAATACTTAGAACAAAATATGACTCTATGTGAATGCCTCCGGCGGTGTACCGGGATATGCAATGAATCAAGAGTGACATGTATGAAAGAATTATGAATGGTGGCTTTGCCACAAATACGATGTCAACTACATGATCATGCAAAAGAAATATGAATGATGGAGCGTGTCATAAACGGAATAGTGGAAAGTTGCATGGCAATATATCTTGGAATGGCTATGAAAATTCCATATAGGTAGGTATGGTGGCTGTTTTGAGGAAGGTATATGGTGGGTGTGTGGTATCGGCGAAAGTTGCGCGACACAAGAGAGGCCGGCAATGATGGAAGGGTGAGAGTGCGTATAATCCATTGACAAAACATTAGTCATAAAGAACTCACATACTTATTGCAAAAATCTACAAGTTATCAAAACAAAGTCCTACACGCATGCTCCTAGGGGAAGGTTTGGTAGGAGTTAAGCATCGCGCGATCCCGACCTCCACACATAAGGAAGACAATCAATAAATAAATCATGCTCCAACTTCATCACATAACGGTTCACCATATGTGCATGCTACGGGAATCACAAACTTTTAACACAAGTATTCCTCAAATTCACAATTACCCAACTAGCATGACTCTAATATTACCATCCTCATATCTCAAAACAATCATCAAGCATCAAACTTCTCATAGTATTCAATGCACTTCATATGATAGTTTTTATTATACCTATCTTGGATGCTCATCATATTAGAACTAATTTTATAACCAAAGCAAATACCATGCTGTTCTAAAAGACTCTCAAAATAGTATAAGTCAAGCATGAGAGATCAATAATTTCTACAAAATAAAACCACCGCCGTGCTCTAAAAAGATATAAGTGAAGCACTAGAGCAAAATTATCTAGCTCAAAAGATATAAGTGAAGCACATAGAGTATTCTAATAAATTCCGATTCATGTGTGTATCTCCCAAAAGGTGTGTATAGCAAGGATGATTGTGGTAAACTAAAAAGCAAATACTCATATCATACAAGACGCTCCAAGCAAAACACATATCATGTGGTGAATAAAAATATAGCTCCAAGTAAAGTTACCGATGGACGAAGACGAAAGAGGGGATGCCTTCCGGGGCATCCCCAAGCTTAGGCTTTTGTTTGTCCTTGAATTACCTTGGGGTGCCATGGGCATCCCCAATCTTAGGCTCTTGCCACTCCTTATTCCATAATCCATCAAATCTTTACCCAAAACTTGAAAACTTCACAACACAAAACTCAACAGAAAATCTCATGAGCTCCGTTAGTGCAAGAAAGCATACCACCACTTTAAGGTACTGTAATGAACTCATTATTTATTTATATTGGTGTTAAACCTACTGTATTCCAACTTCTCTATGGTTCATACCCCCCGATACTAGCCATAGATCTATCAAAATAAGCAAACAACACACGGAAAACACAATCTGTCAAAAACAGAACAGTCTGTATGAATCTGTAACTTTCGAATACTTATGGAATTCTAAAAATCCTAACGAAATAGGAAGTCCTAGGAAATTTGTATATTAATCTTATGCAAAATGAATCAACTAAAAATAACGTTTCTGTGATTTATTAAAATTACTCTCGTGCATGCAGAAGTTTCTGTTTTTCAACAAGATCAAATTAACTATCACCCAAGATGATCCTATAGGTTCTACTTGGCACAAACACTAATTAAAATATAAAAACACATCTAACCATAGCCTAGATGAATTATTTAATACTAAACAGAAGCAAAAAGTAAAGAACAAAAATAAAATTGGGTTTCCTCCCAACAAGCGCTATCATTTAACGCCCCTAGCTAGGCATAAAAGCGAGAATAGATCTAAGTATTGCCATCTTTGGCATTCAATTCATAAGTGGCTCTCATAATAGATTCATAAGGTAATTTGATTTTCTTCCTAGAAAAGTGTTCCATGTCTTTCCTTAATGGACATTGGAATCTAATATTTCCTTCCTTCATATCAATAATTGCACCAATCGTTCTAAGGAAAAGTCTACCAAGAATAATAGGACATGAAAGATTGCAATCTATATCAAGAACAATAAAATCTACGGGCACATAATTCCTATTTTCAACAATAATAACATCATTAATTCTTCCCATAGGTTTCTTAATGGTGGAATCCACAAGGTGCAAGTTTAAGGAGCAATCATGAAAATCACGGAAACCTAACACATCACATAAAGTTTTTGGAATCGTGGAAGCACTAGCACCCAAATCACACAAAGCATAGCATTCATGATCTTTAATTTTAATTTTAATAGTAGGTTCCCACTCATCATAAAGTTTTCTAGGGATAGAAACTTTTAATTCAAGTTTTTCTTTCATAAGATTGCATCAAAGCATCAACTATATGTTTGGTAAAAGATTTATTTTGACTATAAGCATGAGGAGAATTTAACACAGATTGCAACAAGGAAATACAATCTATTAAAGAACAATTATCATAATTAAATTCCTTGACATCCAAAATAGTGGGTTCATTGCTATGTAAAGTTTTGATCTCTCCAATCCCACCTTTACCAAATTTAGCATCAAGATCTAAAAACTCCGAATTATTGGGACGCCTTTTAACTAAAGTTGACTCATCTCAAGTCCCATCATAATCAAGATTCATATTGCAAAACAAAGATTTAATAGGAGACACATCAATCACTTTTAGATCTTCATCATTATTATCATGAAAACTAGAAGAACACACTTTTATAATGCAATCTCTCTTAGCACGCATCCTAGCGGTTCTTTCTTTGCACTCATCAATGGAAATTCTCATGGCTTTGAGAGACTCATTGATATCATGCTTAGGTGGAATAGATCTAAGTTTCAAATAGTCAACATCAAGAGAAATTCTATCCACGTTCCTAGCCAATTCATCAATCTTAAGCAATTTTCTTCAAGCAAAGCATTGAAATTCTTTTGAGAATTCATAAATTCTTTAACACTAATCTCAAAATCAGAGCGCATCTTATTAAAATTTCCATAAGAGTTGTTGTAGGAATTACCATAATTATTAGAGGAATTACTAGGGAACGACCTAGGATTAAAGTTTCCTCTATAAGCATTGTTACCAAAATTATTCCTACCAACAAAATTCACATCCATAGATTCATTATTATTCTCAATCAAAATAGACAAAGGCATATCATTAGGATCAATAGGAGCACTCTTATTAGAAAACAATTTCATAAGTTCATCAATCTTTCCACTCAAAACATTAATTTCTTCTATCGCATGAACTTTTTTACTAGTAGATCTTTCGGTGTGCCATTGAGAATAATTAACCATAATATTATCTAGGAGTTTAGTAGCTTCTCCTAAAGTGATTTACATAAAAGTGCCTCCCGTGGCCGAATCTAAAAGATTTCTAGAAGCATAATTCAATCCGGCATAAAAAATTTGTATGATCATCCATAAATTTAATCCATGTGTAGGGCAATTACGAATCATTAATTTCATCCTCTCCCAAGATTGTGCAACATGTTCATGATCAATTTGCTTAAAATTCATAATATCGTTACTAAGAGAGATGATCTTAGCGGGAGGAAAATACTTAGAGATAAAAGCATCTTTGGACTTATTCCATGAATCAATACTAGCATGATCTCTAAGTGAAAACAGAAATAACATCAATTTAACAATATCATTATCCATGTCTTTCTTCTTTTTCATATCACACAAATGAACAAAGTTGTTTAGATGAGTAGCGACATCTTCACTAGGAAGGCAAGAGAATTGATCTTTCATGACAAGATTCAACAAGGCAGCATTGATTTCACAAGATTCAACATAGGTAAGAGGAGCAATCGAAGTGCTAAGGAAATCATTATTATTGGTATTGGAAAATTCACATAATTTAGTATTATCTTGAGCCATTGTGACAAGCAATCCAACACACAAGCACACAAGAGGCAAGTGAAAAAGAGGCGAACGAAAAAGAGAGGGCAAATAAAACGGCAAGGGTGAAGTGGGGCAGAGGAAAACGAGAGGCAAATGGCAAATAATGTAATTAGAGGGAGATGAGTTTGTGATGGGTACTTGGTATGTCTTGACTTGTGTGAAGACCTCCTCGGCAACGGCGCCAGAAATCCTTCTTGCTACCTCTTGAGCACCGCGTTGGTTTTCCCTTGAAGAGGAAAGGGTGATGCAGCAAAGTAGTGTAAGTATTTCCCTCGGTTATTGAGAACCAAAGTATCAATTCAGTAGGAGGCTACACGCGAGTCCCTCGTACCTACACAAACAAACAAGAACCTCGCAACCAACGCGATAAAGGGGTTGTCAATCCCTTCACGGCCACTTGCGGAAGTGAGATATGATACAGATAATAAGATAAGATAAATATTTTGGTATTTTTATGATATAGGTTGGAAAGTAAAGATTGCAAAATAAGATAGATCGGAAACTTATATGATGGAAAATAGACCTGGGGGCCATAGGTTTCACTAGTGGCTTCTCTCAAGATAGCATAAGTATTATGGTGGGTGAACAAATTACTATCGAGCAATTGATAGAAACGTGCATAGTTATGAGAATATCTAGGCATGATCATGTATATAGGCATCACGTCCGCAACAAGTAGACCGACTCCTGCTGCATCTACTACTATTACTCCACACATTGACCGCTATGCAGCATGCATCCAGAGTATTAAGTTCATAAGAACAGAGTAACGCATTAGGCAAGATGACATGATGTAGAGGGATAAACTCAAGCAATATGATATAAACCCCATATTTTTATCCTCGATGGCAACAATACAATATGTTCCTTGCTTCCCCTGTTGTCACTGGGAAAGGACACCGGAAGATTGAAACCCCATTGCAAGAAAGATCAATCTAGTAGGCCAGACCAAACTGATAATTCGAAGAGACTTGGAAAGATAACAAATCATACATAAAAGAATTCAGAGGAGATTCAAATATTTCTCATAGATAGACTTGATCATAAACCCACAATTCATTGGATCTCGACAAACACACCGCAAAAAGAGTTACATCAAATAGATCTCCAAGAAGATCGAGGAGAACATTGTATTGAGATTCAAAGATAGAGAAGAAGCCATCTAGCTAATAACTATGGACCCGAAGGTCTATGGTAAACTACCCACAACTCATCGGAGAGGCTATGGTGTTGATGTAGAAGCCCTCCGTGATCGATTCCCCCTCCGACGGAGCGCCAGAAAAGGCTCCAAGATGGGGTCTCACGGGTAGAGAAGGTTGCGGCGGTGGAAATAGGGTTTCGTGGTGCTTGTGGATGTTTTCGGGGTATGTTGATATATATAGGTGAAGGAAGTCGGTCAGGGGAGCCATGAGGAGCCCACGAGGGTGAGGGGCGTGCCCACCCCCCTAGGGCATGCCCTGGACCCTCGCTGCCACCTCGTTTGCTTCTTGATGTCCACTCAAAGTCTCCTGGATTGCGTTTGTTCCAAAAATAACTCTCCCGAAGGTTTCATTCCATTTGGACTCCGTTTGATATTCCTTTTCTTCGAAACACTGAAATAGGCAAAAAACAACAATTTGGGCTGGGCCTCCGGTTATTAGGTTAGTCCCAAAAATGATATAAAAGTGTATAGTAAAGCCCATAAACATCCAAAACGGGTAATATAATAGCATGGAACAATCAAAAATTATAGATACGTTGGAGATGTATCACGGCCCACCCTCGTGGGTGCCTCGGGACTCTTCTGGCCCATCTCCAATACTCTGTGGGCTTCTTCTGGTCCAAAAATAATCTCCGTGAAATTTCAGGTCAATTGGACTCCGTTTGGTTTTCCTTTTCTGCGATACTCAAAGACAAGGAAAAAATAGAAACTGGCACTGGGCTCTAGGTTAATAGGTTAGTCCAAAAAATCATATAAAATAGCATATAAATGCATATAAAACATCCTAGATGAATAATATAATAGCAGGGAACAATAAAAAATGATAGACACGTTGGAGACGTATCAGTGTGCTCACAATCATAAAAGATGTCCGAGATAGTATATTTATATGTGAAAACCTCTCCTTCTATATTACTTCCTATTAATTGCAACGATGACCAAAACTATGTTTGTCAACTCTCAACAACTTTTATTCATCATACTCTTTTATATGTGAAGTCATCACTCTCCATAAGGTCTGTAAGTGCATCTAGTGCCACCCCTAGTTGGTTTTGGAGTATTGACGACAAACCTGGTTGACGGACTAATGTGTTTTTGAGAATTGTAGGATAACACAAGTAGTAGTCCCTCATTGATTCGGTTTACCTACCGGAGATGACCCCTAAAAATGTGTGAAGACATTGAAGACAATGGTGGTCTGTGAAGCCATTCACGTTGAAGACTATGACACAAGAAGACATTAAGTGAAGATTATGGATCGCGAAGACTTAGTTGTTTTGTTGTTTCCTTTTCTTCTTTATTGAGTCATAGGAACCACCACACTGTTAAGTGGGGTCCAAGTGAACAAACTCAGAGTGACTGAAGTGATGCTCAACCAAATCCTATGTCTTCGAGCAAAGACAATGAGAGCAAATCTTATCCAGAGTCAGATGAGTCAGCTTTACTTGTAGCCCAAGTCAAGCTGCCGCGTGTGTTTGAAATCTGACCGTTGCGACACGTGTCAGTTCCTTAGTGACCCAGGGTCATTTTGGACAAATCAGGTCGGGTTGCCCAGTGGCTATAAATAGCCCACCCCCTACACCATAAATTGGTGGCTGCTCAGAGTTAGTACACGGCTTTTGTCGTTTGAGAGCAACCCACCGTTGAAGCTTTAGAGAGAGAATCCTTGCAAGGACAAAGACCAAACCACCGAGAGCCCAAAGAGTGTTTGGCATCACTGAAGTCTTTCTGTCCACGTGATCTGAAGACTTGTTACACTTGAGGACTGTGAATCCTCCAACCGGTTAGGCGTCGCGTTCTGAGCATCCAAGAGTCATTGTGGATTGCCGGTGAACAAAGTCTGTGAAGGTTCGGAAGTCTACCTTGAAGACTTACCAGAGTGTTTGGGAAGGGACTAAGTGTCCTTAGCTCAAGGGGAATAAGGTGAAGACGAGGTCTTCTGAGTTGAATCTCAGCCTCCCTAACCAGACGTACAGTTGTCACAACAACTAGAACTGGTCGAACAAATCCCTGTCCTTCTGAAGCCACTGGTTCTATATCTTACCTCTCTCTACTTAACAATTTGTCTTCGTGAAGTCATTGCCTGCTTGCATTATGTGTTTGACTTCACTGTGTGATTACCTGCTCTGATTGGCTTCATACTATCTTCCATCCTGATCTTTACTACCTAGCTGCTATTAGTCTTCGTGCTTTCACTTCATTGAATACTTGATTATGGCTTGTCTAGTGTAGTCTACCGTTTGCTGCATTAGAATAGTGTTGTTTCTATTATTTGTCTTTGAATCTCCCACGTTTTGAAGACTCTCATAAAAATTTCCTATTCACCCCCCTCTAGTCGATAACTAGCCCTTTCAATTGGTATCAGAGCAAGGTACTCCCTTGTTCTGTGTGATTCGGTTTAACCACCTGGAGTTTCAGCTATGTCGACTGCAGGGATAATCAAAGTCTCCGCTGCGTGCCCCATCTTCGATGGCACTGAATATCCCTACTAGAAGAATAGGATGCGCATGCATCTTGAAGCCATTGATGTCGATCTATGGTATGTCGTCAAGAACGGCGTTCCCAAGACTGGTGAAGGTGTCACCCCTGCTGATGTCAAGAAGTTTATTCAACTGGACTCTACCGCCAAGAACATCATCTATGGTCACCTTACAAAAGGACAGTATGGCCGTGTGAGTGCTCTAGAAACATCGAAGCTAGTCTGGGACTGGCTCTCCAAGGTCAATGAAGGTGTCTCAACTCAGCGAGATCAACGGATCAGTACTCTCCGCAACCTCTTCAACTGCTTCAAGAGACACGACAACGAGAATGTCCAGCTCGCGTTTGATCGCCTCACTGATATCACAAATGAGCTCCAAGCACTCAGCACCACTGAGATCACGAAGCATGAGATAGTGAAGACACTACTAAGATCTCTTGACAACTCATTTGACAGCTTAGCCCTAATGATACAAGAACGCCCTGATTACAAGTCCCTCGATCCGTCTGACATACTTGAGAGGCTCAACACACATGAGTACCAGCTATCTGGGAAACGAGATATCTATGGCCCCAACTATGGCCGAACTCGCACTTTGAAGGCAAAGGCTGCTGCTTCCTCATCTGAAGAAGAATCTGACTGCAGTTCTGGTAATCCTGAAGACATTGGAAAGGAGCTCGCTATGCTTGTGAAGAAGTTCCAGAAATTCACCAAGAAGAAAGGCTTCAGAAAGTCTTCATGATCCAGCTCAAGGAATGATGAAGCTTCTGCCTATGACCACAAGAAGAGAACCTGTCACAAGTGCAAGAAACCTGGTCACTACATCTCTGCGTGTCCACAGTGGGACAATGAGAAGAACAAGAAGAAGAGCAAACAATGTGATCCTGATGACAAGAAGAAGAAGAAATCCTCAAAGTTTTCTTCCAAGTCTTCTTCCAAGTCTTCATTACACAAGAAGAGCTCATCTGGCAAGGCCCGTGCTTTTGTTGGCAAGGAGATGGATTCAGAGGAGGAGTCAGCTTTTGAGGAGGCGGAGGTGGAGTCTGAGGAGGAGTCTGACTCTGGTGTTACGAGTCTGGCTCTAGCTACAGCCTATGTCGCCAAGTCCATCTTCAACATCGAAGACAATGGCTCCGTCACCAACGCTAATGATAATGACAAGGACGACTCGCCTCCCACCTACTGCTTCATGGCACGTGGTGCCAAGGTAAAATCACACGATGCTTACTTCCAAACATCAACTGAAGATGACTCTGATGGTGAATCCAAACCTAGCTATAAAACCCTTGCTAAAATTGAAACTAAACAATAGAAAGCTATGGAACATACTCAAAAACTGTTAGACAAAAGCGATGACCTGTTGGACGTGGAAATGACCAAGTCTCAGTCCTTAGTTGAAGACATCAAAAATCTTCATATTAAGTACCAGGAACTTGAAGGTCGACATGAATCGCTCTCAACTTCTCATGAAAAGCTTTCCTATGATTATCTTCAAAGGAAGCAGGAACTTGAGAAATTGAGATCGGATCATGAAGATATTCAAAAGGAGAACGAGTCACTTCGCGCTCAACAGATCAGTCCCGCTCAGGAAGGATTTGAACCACCATGCCTAAAATGCATTGAGCGTGATAACGCTGCTTCTGTTGCTGAATGTTCTACTACTGCTACTGTTGCAATATCTTCAACTGCTGATGTGGTAACTAACCCCTCTGCTGAGGATACCACTACTATTGCTGATGGGAATGCTAGGTTGAAGACACTGCTTGAGACAGGGATGTACAAAAGTCTCAAAGGGCATCAGACATTATGTGATGTCCTCAAAAAGCAGATTCTGAACCGAAACCCTAGGAAAGAGGGTGTTGGGTTCGAAAGGAAAATGAATGTTGATGGGTCGTACTAGAAGCCTGAGCAGTACCCCAAAACCACATGGGTTGCTGCAAAGGAACCTTCAGTAGATCCATCCACCTTGTCTGGTTTCACTTGTGCTAACCCCATTATCATTGATGAATCCTTTGATGCAAACTATAAACTGTTTAAGAATCAGAATGGTGAAGTGTTTGCCAGGTATATTGGTACTAACTGCAAGAATGGGCCACCCATGAAGAAGATATGGGTTCGCAAAAGTTGTCTTGAGAATCTTCCAGTGAATGTCATCATGACACCACCTGTGAAGAAGACAAATCCCATACCAAAGGCTTCATATGGTCCAAAACCTTCATACAGACTGAGGACTCATCTGAGTCACCCTAACGTGAATGTTTTGCAGGGAAATCATACTCAGACCCATGAATATGAGCGTGTTTCCTCAAACCACTATGTTCATAGAACATAGAACTTTTTTGCTTATTCCTATGAGTATTATTCACCTCTTGCAAGGCTATTTACTAGGGCCCCAAAGCCGAAATTCTCAGATGCTGCACTTAGGCTCATTGCTTCTAAGCCACCCCTGAAAATGTGGGTGGTTAAGAAAACTTAACTCTCTTTTGCAGGGAAAGGTCTCCAGCCGGAAATCAAAGGCGTCCAAAACTAATGTCGGGGACCCTAAACATCTTGTAGGGCGCAAGATAAAATGCCCAAATGGTCTTACTATGTATTTCGTTCTAGGATTCCTTGACACTCATCCTATATATCCTAACAAAGATCTGAATTTTCATGTTCCACTTGTTCGTCAAATTTTTATGCTTCACAACTCTCTTGGTGAAGCCTATCCCCCAAACTGCACTGTAGGCTATGACACCTCGTACTTCAGAATGGATTATGGACAGTGGATGCACTAACCACATGACTGGCGATCGAAGTCTTCTGGTGGATTCAACGCTACGTCCATCAGACAAGAGTCACATCACATTTGCTGACACTGGTAAAAGTAAGGTATTGGGTCTAGGCAGAGTTGCAATATCAAGGGATCAGCACAGATAAAGTGATGCTTGTTGATTCCCTTGTTTTCAACTTAATGTATGTCTCAATGCTTTGTGACTTAAACATGATTGTGCTATTTGGAAAATATCGATGCCTTGTACTAATGGAATCTGACAAGTCTCTAGTCTTTGAAGGGTATCGGAAAGATGATCTATATATGGTAGATTTCTCAGCAGGACCACAGATGGCCGTATGTCTTCTTGCAAAGGCTTCAGAATGTTGGCTTTGGCATCGAAGGCTAGGACATGCTGGCATGAAGAACTTGCACACTCTCGCAAAGAAGAAGCATGTCGTGGGCATCGAAGGCGTCAAGTTCAAGAAGGACCATCTGTGTGGCGCCTGCGAAGCTGGAAAGATGACTAGGGCCAAGCATCCCTCGAAGACAATCATGACTACATCTCAACCTTTCGAGCTGCTCCACATGGACTTATTCGGCCCTACTCACTACTCTACTCTCACCGCTACTGCTTGCCTCTATGGCTTTGTCATTGTTGATGATTACTCTAGATATACTTGGGTGCATATAATCCTCTACAAGACTGAAGTGCAGGATGTCTTCAGACGCTTTGCCAATCGTGCCATGACGAACTATGGCGTCAAGGTCAAGCACATCAGAAGCGACAATGGCACTGAGTTCAAGAACACCGGCCTCAACCTCTATCTGGATACACTGGGTATCATTCATGAGTTCTCTGCTCCTTATACACCTCAGCAGAATGGCATCGCAGAGCGCAAGAATAGAAATCTCATTGAGATGGCTCGAACGGTGCTTGATGAGTACAAGACTCCACGAAAGTTCCGGCCTGAAGCCATTGATACTGCTTGCTACATCATCAACTGTGTCTATCTTCACAAGCTTCTGAAGAAAACATCTTATGAACTCCTAACTGGTAAGAAGCCAAATGTAAGCTACTTCAGAGTATTTGGTGGTAGGTGCTGGATCAAGGATCCACATCACACGTCAAAATTTGCACCGAAAGCACATGAAGGTTTTATGCTTGGTTATGGAAAGGATTCACACTCCTACAGAGTCTTCAACCTCTTTCACTATAAAGTGGTTGAAACTGTGGATGTGCGGTTCGATGAGACTAACGGCTCGCAAAGAGAGCACCTGCCAAATGTGCTAGATGAAGTACCTCCAAGTGAATCAGTCAAGCAGATGGGAATTGGAGAGATCATACCTTCTGAGAATCAGACTGAAGAATAGCTTATCATTTCTGCACCTAATCAACCTGAAGACAATGCTCAGCCTAAAGACAATCCCCCAACTAATGACATTGATCAGCAAGAGCAAAATCTTCGTCCTGTTCATCCTCGTGTTGCAAATGAAGTTCAGATTGAGAAGATAATTGACAACTTGAATGCACCTGGTCCACTCACTCGTTCAAAAGCAACTCAAAGAGCAACACAACTAACTAACTTTTGTGGGCATTTTGCATTTGTCTCAATCTCTGAACCCAAGAAAGTCGATGAAGCCTTCATGGAACCTGAATGGATTCAAGCTATGCAAGAAGAGCTTCAATAGTTCAAGCTGAATAATGTGTGGGAATTGGTCAAGCGTCCTGATCCTCGAAAGCACAATATCATTGGCACCAAATGGATATATCGCAACAAGCAAGATGAGCATGGTCAAGTGGTCAGAAACAATGCTCGTCTCATTGCACAAGGTTACACTCAAGTGGAAGGAATTGACTTCGATGAAACATTTTCTCCGGTGGCAAGGCTTGAAGCCATTCGCATACTGCTAGCCTATGCAAATCATCACAACATCCTTCTGTATCAAATGGATGTGAAGAGTGCGTTTCTCAATGGAAAGATAGAAGAAGAAGTATATGTTGCACAACCTCCTGGCTTTGAAGATCCAAAACATCCTGATATGGTATACAAGCTCAACAAGGCACTGTATGGCCTGAAACAAGCCCCTCGAGCTTGGTATGATATGCTCAAAGACTTCCTGAAGAGCAAAGGCTTCAAACCTGGTTCACTAGATCCTACACTCTTCACGAAGACATATGATGGTGAACTATTTGTGTGCCAAATCTATGTGGATGACATTATCTTCGGCTGCACCAACAAGAAATACAGTGATGAGTTTGGTCACATGATGCAAGAGCAATATCAGATGTCCATGATGGGCGAGCTGAAGTTCTTTCTGGGTCTCCAAATCCATCAGCAACACAACGACATCTTCATATCTCAAGAAAAATACCTCAAAGACTGCCTGAAGAAGTTTGGAATGCAAGACTGCAAAGGATACACGACAACAATGCCAACCAAAAGTCATCTGGGTCCCAACGACAATGGTAAAGAGTCCGATCAAAAGGTATACCGCTCCATGATTGGTTCTTTGCTTTACTTATGTGCATCTAGGGCAGATATAATGCTTAGTGTTTGCATGTGTGCCCGATTCCAAGTGGCACCAAAGGAATCGCATCACTTAGCTGTGATGCGAATTCTTCGATATTTGGCTTACACCCCAACGCTAGGATTATGGTATCCAAAGGGCTCAGAGTTTGATCTAGTTGGATTCTCAGATGCTGATTATGCCGATGACAAGGTTGATCGAAAGTCCACATCAGGCACATGTCACTTTCTGGGACGATCTCTTGTCTGTTGGTCTTCAAAGAAGCAGAACTATGTATCTCTCTCCATTGCTGAATTCGAATACATTGCTGCTGGATCTTGCTATGCTCAACTTCTCTGGGTGAAGCAAACTCTCAAGGACTATGGTATCCATCTGAAGAATGTGCCTCTCTACTGCGACAATGAGAGTGCCATCAAGATTACCAACAACCCAGTTCAGCACTCGAAGACAAAGCACATTGAAATTCGTCATCACTTTCTCAGAGATCATGTTATGAAGGAAGATATTGATATCATTCACGTCAAGACAGAAGAGCAGTTGGCTGATATCTTCACAAAGCCCTTGGATGAGAAAAGGTTTTGCAAGTTGCGGTGTGAGCTAAATATCTTGGAATCCTCAAATGTCCTGTGTTTAGGCACACATCCTAACACTTATGCATTTTGATGACTTAGATGTGCAACACACGAAGTAATGTATATCTTCAATCAATGAAGACATACACTCTAAGTGTGAATACATTAATGCGGAATTTGACTTCGGAGGGCCACGATAATTGTGCGCCGTGTCTGGGTCTAATACTTCCTATATGGTGGGTAACGCCACCACCAAACTTTTGTTTGATGTGTTTCTCTTGGCGTTATGTTTGCAAAGTCTTCATATTTGATTTGTCTTCATCCTTGGCTTATATTCAAGTTTATCTTCATTTGGTTTATTTGGCCTTATACTAGTTATATAGATATTTGTGTTCTGTCCTCTACAACATTCACTTATAGATATGGCTTCGTGTTGAATATTTTGAACTAAGTGAATGTGATCGGACCCTAGCCTATCTATGCTTCTACCCCAACTCTATATGTCCAAATCATATGCATTCTATTGAAAACTGCCGATTGTCTTCACTGAGACCTTGTCAACTGAAGTCAATCTGACAAACATTTATATATATTTTTAATTCTATATCCTATGTGCTTGAAAACCGGAGAATTCGGAACGACCACCCCGACAATCCAGGCATGCGTGGGAACATGGAACAACTTCCAAGGTGTTGCATGCTTGCCACGTGTCCTTCAGATGTGAACCGCTAGGGGCACCTGCGTAATTGCATTGTGCCGTCCCTTTCCTTATAAATACCCATCACATCTCGGTCAAAAACTCTTCTTCCACCTCGCCACCTCTCGCAAACCCTAGCGCCTCCGCTAGCTCTCGACGACGCCGGCGACAAAGCGCTTAGCTGCCGCGACTTCTCCGACGCCGTCCTCATGCCGACCGCGGACCTCGTCCTCTTGGTCGTCGCCGTAGGTGTCCTCCGTCGCCAAGTTAGGGCACAGAAGATCGAACTGCTCGGCCCCATCTTCGCTCCGTCTAGCAGTTCTTTGTGTGGTAATTAAAATTCACTTTTTACCGTCTTTTCGATCTGATAGATTCATCCTTCTTTACCAAAAGTGGTTTCTAGATCTCCAAAGTTGAATCTATCTCATTCTACATCTCATACTCTGCCTAGTCTATTCACTTATGCTTTGTTACAAGTTAGATTACTCACTTGTACTTATTCTTGGATTTGTACAACTCTGGAACCAACTCTCATCAAATAAGGGAATGTCTTCGCGTTATGAGGTCAATGTCTTCAAACTGATTTATCTTCAAAATCTTCTGAGAATGCATATGACCTCTTCCCCTTCCCTCGCACCTCTAATGGTGTCACAGGTACATGTCCGTGGGAGAATCCCTTGGTTCTCATAGTCTGCATTCGTTTGCAGAATTCTTACAGAGTCACATCAATTCACCTGAAGCCAGTTCTTGTCTGACCAGCCGTCTGAAGCCCTTGCAAGTACTGAAGACTTTCAGATTAAGCTTCATGGCCACTGAGAAGTCAGCAAGAAAGGGTGGTAGACAGCGCCGTGGGAACACTTCCAAGGATTTGCCTCCAGATTTGCACTAGCTGTACAAAACAGACCCAGAGGAAACCTATACAGGACGCAAGAATTGAATCCAGTGGATTCGAAGATATTGGGCAGAGGAATGGTTCAAGTACCATTTCGTCACAGAAGTGTATGCAGAGATGAATGCCATCAAGGGACCCTGGGGAGATATTGGATACAAAAATCTTCAACCCCAGTCCCGTTCTGAAGCCATTCAACGAGAATTCTATCCGTGCATGGTTCGCGGACCGCACCCAGAGAACGTTGACTCTTCTTCTCTGCTGTGGTGCCGTGAAGACCACCTGTTCAAGCGCAACTACCAGTTCACCAAAGACTTTGCTGCGAAGAACAAGAAGGCATTAGGACTTGACTTCAACCCTGGTCCTTCCTCACCCCGGGAAGATGGCACCCATGAAGCCAATGAGAACAGGATCAGCCCCATCTACAACCTTGCAGGCCTCATCACACACATTGCTGTCCAAGGTGCAAAAGTGGATCATTCTGATGATGATGCTGACATTGATGATGCCCCTGCTCCCTTTCCTAAGCCGCAGAAGCAAAAGAAAGCTAAGGCTTCAAAACTAACTGATGCTCCAAAAGCTTCTCGAGTGAAGCCATTGGCAACTGCCCCTCCTGCTCCCAGTAACACCTCTGAAGATCTCTCTCGCATCTCCAAGAAGCGCGAGAAGCCACAGAAGAAAACTGTTCAAAGATCCAGTCAAGCACTAACACCAGTTGTCGTTCTGAGGAACGAATCTGAAGCCATTGATCTGTCTTCAGATGAGGAGTTTGGTAAAGATGCTCTTGAGCAACTAATAAAGAGCAAGCAAGAGGCGGAGATATTCAATGATCTGCCACTCTTCGATGTGAACATTTTGGACAATTTCATTGATGAGTGGTTCGACAATCAAGATCTCAGTTTTGATGATCTTCAACTCCCCATTGGCATCAACGTCGCCTGCCAAGGCGCAATTTCTCCTGAGCTGGCTCTGGCTCAGCGAATTGTTGAATTGAAGGACAAGATTGACTTTGAGAAAGAGCGGTTCAAGAAGCATGTGGCCAAGCTTAGTGTGGCTGATGTTCAGAAATTCAAGCTGATGTTGAATGACCTCAAGGAGGCGTTTCATAAGAAACATGAGGAAGCCAAAGGTTCAAGAGAGCACATGAAAAATCTTGCTGCCAAGTGTGTTCAGGCTTACAACGAAGCTGAGAAGCGCAAGGCTCTTCGGTGTCCTGGCATTGACCCCAAGATGGCTGCCAAGAAGAAGAAGAAGCATACTGTGGCCCAAACTGAAGCCCCACGGCAGGAAGAACCTCACATTGTCTTCCCTGCCAGCATGACAGGCTCGAAGCCTAAGGTCCCCACAGTGGCTTCAGAACAGAAGAAAACCAAGGAAGTTGAAGCCGAAGCCAGAAAAAATCAAGAGCACCGCTGATGATGCACCACCCCCCAAGAAGAGAAATACCAAGAAGAGAGATCGGGTTGCTCCCATAGAGCCCCTTGTTGTTGAACCCATTGCTTTTGCTCATCCTGACCCTAAAAATCAAGAACATCAGTTGATCGTTCATGAGTCTGCTTCCACAGAGGCTCCTGAAGCTAAAGAAGATCCAGCCGTTGACCCCATCACGGTCGAAGACATTGGTCCCCAAGACAATGTAGAAGATGATGAAGTCCTTCCTCGAGTGCCCAACGGTATCATCGCCTATTCTCACGAACAGCGAGCTCATCAGTATTGGTCGTCCTTTGACGCCAATCTCTCAAGATGCCTCGTGGGCTGATCGCCCCCAACCAGCAACTCCTAGTCAAGATTCACCAAGTACACCCCGTCCTCCACCAGCGCAAGTCACCAGTCCGTTGGTGAATGATGATAATTACATGGAGACCACACCCTCGCCAAAGGCGTCGCCCGTGTTTCAACAGCTTTGCAAAGGTCTAAGGCCATCTGTCTCCATGACTACCATCACAGAAGAAGACTCAAACCAGTCCAGCTCAGTGGCACGTCAAGTGTTCCCTGAAGATAATCCTTTTGTGATAGTTCCAATGTCTGAAGCCAATGCTTCTGAAGACAATCCGGCTGCATCAGCCGATGAAAGACAAGGACAAGAAGAGCATGTTGCTACTCCCCCTACCACCCAAGAAGTTTTTCTCTAGGAGAACATGGTTGTGCCCGACCCTCCAGCTACTCAAGTGGAGGTTGAGAATCCTGAGGCGGCCACCAACAACACCACTGAAGCTAATGACGTTTTCATGGATGAAGACAATGTGGTGCCTACAATAAACGATGTGCTTGAAGCCAATGATGCACCTGCCACTAATGTGCAGTCTGACACCATTGCCAATGCCTCTGCTCATGTCCCGCCTTGAAGGCCTCATACCATTGAGCAAGCATTCTATCAAGGCGAGCTGGTCACAGTGAGATGGCCAATTCTGGTTCCTCCGCCTGCTCCCGGACCTCAGTTTGATTATCATGTGGAGCAGAGGCCACAGGTTCAGAAGCCAAAGCCCAGATTGCCATGGTTTCCAGGTACTGCATCAACACCAGGGTCATTCAATGTCAACGGATTCATTGCACACAACACCTTCTTCGATAGCGCCAAGAACCCATATTCCAAGCCAAGGATATCATCTGATCGGTTCTGGAGTTATCAGCAGCGCAACTACTACTCCTGTATTCTATACAATCAGGAGCGCATATTTCCTCATATGCGTCTGGATTCTGAAGCCATTGCTAGCCTGCCCTGCTTAGAAGAAGCACTTGACTATTTCCGAGATGCAGGCCTGCTCCAGTTTGTTACTGATAAGGAGCATTGGAATGAAGAGCTTCTTCTATAATTTTATGCAACTCCCCACATTCGCGGCTACAACAGGGATCCAACGACATGGGTCCTTGAGTGGATGACAGGCAATGTCCATCATGAAGCCAAAGCCTTTGATCTCATTAAGCTTACCGGCCTGTCCACTCCAGGCTTCACCGCGATGCATTGGAGAGCATCTTTCAGAAGCCAGAGCCCAACATGATCCAAATGCTAAGCATGCTGAAGCCCCTGCCACAAGATGCTAAATATCCCAAGGAATTCTTTGTTGAAGACCTAGAGTATCTGCCTCGCACCATCTATCACATCATTAGGAGAACTCTATGGCCCATCAAAGGGCATTCCTCCTCAGCAAAGCTTGAAGGTGCAATGAAGACATTGGTCTTCTATATTCTCAATGGCAAAAGCTTCAATGCTTAGGATTTCTTCATTCGCCAATTTGCTGCATCCGGCTCTGACATCTTTGGTCTGAAATTCTATGCTCCTTGGATTATTCGACTGATCAAGCTTCACTCTGCTGTTGACTATCAGCCCTCTGCATGCAATCATCTCATATTTCTGCTAGAGGTTGACATGCCCGTCGAAGCCATCTACCCAGAGCCTGCCAAGGAAGCACTATATCTTCATAATGCAGATCATCAGAGTTTCTCCCAGCATGTTGAAGGTGTTCAGGTTGCTTCTCGTGTTTATCCGCTGGCCAACAACACTCACCGTGCATGCACTGAAGCCACAGAAAGCACTATTGCTCCAAGGCCTCGGAAGCAATCTCGTGTGCTCAATGGCCGAGAGCTTCTTGTGGACTTGCATAAAAAACATGACAAGCATCACTACTGGATGAAGCGTCAAATGCAAAGCCTCTTAGTGGATGTCAATCGCATTCGCAATCTTTCCATCAAGAATGCCTTTGTCACTCATGAAACCTGTCGGAGGTCCTAGAAGAGTCTGACATTGCTAAGTGTTGAAGCTGATCTTCAAGACGATGGCTTCACCCAGAGATTCAAGTTCGACTCCACTCCTCCCAGGAATGCTGTCTTGCGTCGAACCCCGTCTCTTGAAGATTCAGAGTAGTCCTCCTCTACAGCAACTGTAAATGCCAGAGTCCTGGATGACGCAGATGATGCTACCTCACCACCTCCAACCTCAGCATGTATCGACACTGCACCAAGTTCTTCTTCACCACCAAACCTCAACAACGACCCTGCTGCTTCACCTACTCCTCATGGGAACGAGTAGCGACTATGTCTTCAAACCTTTTTGGTCCTTACTGACAAAAGGGGGAGAAGCATATGTTGATAGTCTTCAAGCGGGTCCATATGGGTGGTTGATATACTTTTGCCTAGTGCTTACAACTCTTGCTTTTGATACATTTGGTTCTTTGAGTTGTAACACTTGAACTTGATGGTCGTCTGCTACTTTTTCTGCTATTCTGTATGATGCGACGATAAATTCCGCATATGCGATGATAAATCCCGCATGAAGTCATTCCGCAGACGTCCATTTTTCATTATGCATGTCATCATTCCTGTATATCTGTTCATGCATGATGTATTGTATTCATATGGTGAAGAGGATCTCCACAAGTACAACCTTCCATGTGCATTTGCATTCCAACGCAAAACACTTATATGCACATCTTCAGGGGGAGCCTTTTTGCCATCAATGAAGACAATATCTTAATCCTTTACAATTTCACATACTTTTATCCCCGTTGAATACTTCAACCAGTTTGTCATCAATCACCAAAAAAGGGGGAGATTGTAAGTGCATCTAGTGCCACCCCTAGTTGGTTTTGGAGTATTGATGACAAACCTGGTTGAGGGACTAATGTGTTTGTGAGAACTGCAGGATAACACAGGTAGTAGTCCCTCATTGATTCAGTTTACCTACCCGAGATGACCCCTAAAAATGTGTGAAGACATTGAAGACAATGGTGGTCTGTGAAGCCCTTCACGTTGAAGACTATGACATGAGAAGACATTAAGTGAAGATTATGGAGCACGAAGACTTAGCTGTTTTGTTGTCTCTTTTTCTTCTTTATTGAGTCGTAGCAACCATCGCACTGTTAAGTGGGGTCCAAGTGAACAAAGTAAGAGTGACTGAAGTGATGCTCAACCAAATCCTATGTCTTCGAGCGAAGACAATGACAGCAAATCTTATCCAGAGTTGGATGAGTCAGCTTTACTTGTAGCCCAAGTCAAGCTGCCGCGTGTGTTTGAAATCTGACCGTTGCGACACGTGTCCGTTCCTTAGTGACCCAGGGTCATTTCAGACAAATCAGGTCGGGTTGCCCAGTGGCTATAAATAGCCCATCCCCTACACCATAAATTGGTGGCTGCTCAGAGTTAGTACACGGCTTTTGTCGTTTGAGAGAAACCCACCACCGAAGCTTTAGAGAGAGAATCCTTGCGAGGACAAAGACCAAACCACCCAGAGCCCAAAGAGTGTTTGGCATCACTGAAGTCTTTCTGTCCGCATGATCTGAAGACTTGTTACACTTGAGGACTGTGAATCCTCCAGCCAGTTAGGCGTCGCGTTCTGAGCATCCAAGAGTCATTGTGGATTGCCGGTGAACGAAGTATGTGAAGGTTCGGAAGTCTACCTTGAAGACTTACCAGAGTGATTGGGCGGGGACTGAGTGTCCTTAGCTCAAGGGGAATAAGGTGAAGATGAGGTCTTCTGAGTTGAATCTCAGCCTCCCTAACCAGATGTACAATTGTCACAACAACTGGAACTGGTCGAACAAATCCCTGTCCTTCTGAAGCCACTGGTTCTATCTCTTACCTCTCTCTACTTAACAGTTTGTCTTCGTGAAGTCATTGCCTGCTTGCATTATCTGTTTGACTTCACTGTGTGACTACCTGTTCTGATTGGCTTCATACTATCTTTGATCCTGATCTTTACTACCTAGCTGCTATTAGTCTTCGTGCTTTCACTTCATTGAATACTTGACTATGGCTTGTCTAGTGTAGTCTACCTTCCGTTGCATTAGAATAGTGTTGTTTCTATTGTTTGTCTTCGAATCTCCCACGTTTTGAAGACTCTCATAAAAATCGCCTATTCACCCCCTATAGTCGATAACTAGCCCTTTCAAGGTCAATATGATCTCTTTAATTCTTTTTATTCTTTCTTTTATTTCCTCAAGATCTTAGTAAGATAATCAAGCCCTTGACTCAAAACTAATCTTTATTATATATAGCTCACGGACTCGATTACATAGAAGGATCATAAGTAAAAGTAAAAATCAAAACTAGATCATACTAAAAATTTATTCTACTAAATCAAGATATTACTAAAAGGATCGAGCTAAGAAAAAGGTAAAGATAGGAGTGTGATGGTGATACAATACCGAGGCACCTCCCCCAAGCTTGGTAGTTGCCAAGGGGAGTGCCCATACCCATGTATTTATTTCTCTTTCTTCGGAGGTGGTGATGTGATATTCTTGGCGATGATGCCCCTCAGGATACGATTCTCTTCCTCGAGCTTATTGACTTGTTGCTTGAGGTCCGTTATTTCCTTATAGAGCTTACCCGTGATGGCTAAAAATCCTTTCACCCATGGATGTTGCATAGCTACGGGAGAACATGTAACACTCTTTTTCATATTTTCATAAGAAAGAAATTTAACATTGGGAGGGATGCCGAGTTTGGAATTGCTGAGCTCTGAAGTTCCTCCATAGTGAATCTGGCTTGGAGACGAGAGGTAACTTCTTGATCCTGCTCCATGGCATCTATCCTTTTCAAGTCAGCCTCCATATCTTCCTCAATTGATGGCCCAAAGTGATCGGCATCGCTGTTTGCTTTTGTCCATGGTGTCGGGTGAGATACCCTGCTCTCACCAACTGGCTCTTGAGAAGACATCTTGATCTAATCTGCGGCAGAAACAACTCAAAACAAAAGCAGAGGATATTTGCGTGGTACGGTGGTCAAAACCTTTGGCAGATTATATAATGAATTTTTACCAACCAAAAGATGTATCATGCAAGAAAACGGAGTCCGGAGGGCACACGAGGTGCCCACGACGCAGGGGGGCGCGCCAAGCACAACAAAAAAAGACACATCTGTGACATTTTGGGCCGAACGAAACTTTTTCCTGTCATACTTATGACACTTCTATGACGATAATTGTGACAAAACCCGGTATCATCATAGATGTGGTGGGATCCTACTTCTATGACAAAAAATCATGACAGAAAATGGGCTTTTCGTCCTGGGTGGGCCGGAGACGCAGCTGCATGACATTCTTTGGGCCGTCCATGACGGAAAAAACCGTGGTAGAAGCGAGGGCGGGGAAAATTTTGTGGAGTTCCCGGTTACGGTGGGTGGTCGAGGGCCGAGCGATGCGCGTTTCTCTCGTACACGTACGCGCGTGTGTGTGAGGCGTTGGCTCTAACTGAACCCGAGCGAGGCGTTGGGATCTAACTGAACCCGAGCGATTGCACTGCTGGCTACGTGTTACTGAACCCGAGCGATCGATTGATGGCTGTTAACTGAAACCGATCGAGCGATTCCTTCGCTACTGCTGCTAACTGAAGCCGATCGATGCTGCCTCTGGATGAACAGTG